>NC_133658.1:170482337-170786176 GCF_037893015.1 Macrotis lagotis | reverse complement strand
TTCAGTTTAATAGTTCATAACTTGCATATCTGCCCTTATGCCCACTCTCCCATCCTGGCTCTTCAATATGGCATATGGCATGCCTCTGAGTGAAGAATTTTTTTTTTTAGGGGTTTTTTTTTGCAAGGCAAATGGGGTTAACTGGCTAGCCCAAGGCCACACAGCTAGGTAATTAATTAAGTGTCCGAGGCCGGATTTGAACTTGGGTACTCCTGACTCCAGGGCCGGTGCTCTATCCACTGAGCCACCTAGCTGCCCCCCTTAGTGAAGAATTTTAAAAAATTTTGTAACTAAGATTTTATTATGTTGATGTGTCTTATTTCTAGTCATGTCATCTTTTGCCAAGTTCTTTACACTCACAATTCTTTGGCTAGTTGGTTGCTTAGTCATTAAGTATATTAAGCCTCTGGTATTAGAATACAAACTATTATACTATATTTTTTCTGCCCTTTGTCATTAAACTTCTTAAAAGGACCTCAACTTTCCCTCCTCCACTTTTTTAACCCCCCTAAAATCAGCTTTCCAGATTCATCAATCCACTAAAACTGCTCTCTCCAAATTTACTAGTGATCACTTATTTGCCAAATTCAATGGCCTTTTCTTTTTTGGGGGGGGTGGGTCTCATTTTTAAAATTTAATTTTTTGTAATTATATGTAGTTTTCAACATTCATTTTATGTAAGATTTTGAGCTCCACATCTTTCTCCCTACTTTTTTTCCCCCTCCCTTCTCTCCTTGTCATCAATTAATTTGATATAGATTAAATATGTACAACTATGTTAAACCCTTTTCCATATTGGTGATGTGAAAGAAGAATCAGAACAAAAGGAGAAAAAATCATGAAAAGAAAAAATATAAAACAAAAAATTTTTAAGTGAAAATAACACACTTTGGTCTGCATTTGGACTCTATAGTTCTCTCTCTGGATGTAAATGGTATTTTCCATCACAAGTGCAATGACCTCTCCAATTATTATTCTTGATAACTTTTTTTCAAGAATACTCCAAAATAGCTTTATTGGTTCACAAGACCTTTCCATATAAGAAATACTCAAAACTCCATGTGGTATTAAATTGTAATCATTTTTTTAAGTTTTTTTTGCAAGGCAAATGGGGTTAAGTGGCTTGCCCAAGGCCACACAGCTAGGTAACTATTAAGTGTCTGAGACCGAATTTGAACCCAGGTACTCCTGACTCCAGGGCCGGTGCTTTATCCACTATGCCACCTAGCCACCCCAGAATCATTTTTTAACAGTTAAAATTACCCCGAATATACACTTTTAAAAAAGGAAAACCATAGTAGTACAGAACTGAATTATATAATGAGTTTGCAACTTAAATACTCTGACAAAATAGCTAATTCCTTATTGACCACACTCATTCATTTTACATTGCTGCTAGTTATTTTCCTTAGTACTGTTTTGCATAATACAAATGAACAGCAGTTCAAGGTCAGGCATTTGGTCCCAGAAGTAATTCTGCCTCCTGTTTGAAGGAGTGAAAATTCTGGCACAAACTAGTTAATAAGTTAACCATTCCCTACCATCCTACCTTCCTGAAAAAGCAATCAACTAAAAAACCAAAACAAAACTAGGGGCTCTTCCCTCTCAGCCCTCCCTAGAAAAATGCCACTTTTACTTGTACCTCATCTGAAAGTTCACCATAGTTTTTGCTTAAAGATGCCTATTGATCTTAATTCTTCAGACAGATATTCCTGTTCCTTTCTTATAAGGAAGGATTCTATTTGTAGCATTTACCATAGTCCAACTCATTTATGAAACTGGTGGATACATTCCTCAGATGTATCAGGACCATGGTAACTTTTCAAGCAAGTTTTAACTTCAACAGCCTTTGGGGTTTCACATTCTGTCATCCCTATAAAATGACAGCCTGATAAGCAGCCACTGCTTTGTTCAATGCAAAAGGATCTGCCAGGCCTATGTCTTCACAGGGAAATCTCACCAGTCTCCTGACAGGGGGGCGGGGTTCCTAACCCTCCCTACCTTCAAACATTCTGACAAGCCAGTAGAGTGAGACATTTTGGTGAGCCACAGATGGATGTACGAAGTGCAACAAGATAGTTATAATGCTCTTCTCAGACATTTTTACTCACTCTCACCTCCTCAATACTCCTAAGTTTTGGGGATACCCCTTTCTCTCAGTTCTTTTCCTATCAAACTGCTCCTTCATAGGTTCCTTTACTGGACCTTAATCCAGACAATACCCTCTTAATCATCATTGTTCTGCAGGCTTCTGTCCTGAGTATGCTTATCTTCTCCCTTTATAGTACTTCACTTGGTGATCTTCTCAGCTCCCATAGATTTAGCTGTCATTTCAATGATGAAGATTCTCAACTTGACCTCCCTATACTGACCTCCAATCTTGTATTTTTAACTGCCAGTAGACATCTCAAATGGAATATTTAGTAGATTTCTTAAACTAAACATGTCAAAAACAGAACTTTCCTCCTAAACTGTCTCCCTCTCCTACTTTCCCTGCAGGGTATCATCATGCTCCCAATCACTCAGATTCAAAATATAGGAATCTCCTTTAACTATTCACTACCTCTCACTACCCTTATCCAATCTGTTGCCAAGGCCTTTTACTATCACAATATCTTTTAAAGATCACCCTTCTCTCCTCTTGACATTGCCACCACTCTGGTTTAATACAGTACTCATCAACCCATGCCAGGACTATTATAATAAACTGCTAGTATGTCTGCCTATCTCAAGTCTCTTCCCAACTTTAATCTATCCTCCATTCATTCATTAAAGTGATTTTCCTTAAGTGCAGATCTAACTATGTCATTCTTCAACCCTTCCACTCCCCTGACTCCCACCATGTAAACTCTTGTGGTTCCCTACTGCCTCTGGATCAAATTCAAAACCTTCAGTTTAGCTAGTGTTTCTGATGAAGGATTCATTTCTAAATATTTAGAGAACTGAATCAAGTTTATAAGAATACAAGTCATGTCCTAATTGATAAATGGTCAAAGGAGATGAACAGCCAGTTTTCAGATGAAGAAATTAAAGCTATCTATAGTCATATGAAAAAAATGTTCCAAGTCGTTACTGATTAAAGAAATGCACATTAAAACAATTCTGATATACCTCTTCACCTGATTGGCCAACATGACAAAAAAGGAAAATTTGATCAATATTGGAGGGGATGTGGGAAAACTGGAACACTGAAACACTTTTGGTAGAGATATGAACTGATCCAACCATTCTGGAAAGCAAACCGAACTCTGAATAAAACTGTGCATAACCTTTGATCCAACAATACCTACCAGGTCTGAATCCCAAAGAGATCATAAAAAAGGGAAAAAAAACTCACATGTAAAAAAATATTTATGGCAGTTCTTTTTGTAGTGACAAAGAATTGATGAAATTGAGGAGATGCCCATCCACTGGGGAATGGATGAACAAATTGAAGTATGTGGATTTGATAGAATACTATTCTGCAAGCAATCATGAACAGGTAGATTTCAGAAAAGTCTGGAAAAACTTATGAACTGAGTGAAGTGAGTGAATTAGGACATTGCACACATTAACAGCAACACTGTGTGATGATCAGCTTTAACAGACTTAGCTCTTCTCAGTAGTACAATGATCAAAGACAATTCTAAGAGACGTTATGGAAAATACCATCTACATACAGAGAAAGATCTATGGAGTCTTAAAAGCAGATCAATGCATACTGTGTTCAAGTTTTAAAATTTGTTTTATTCTTTTCCTTTTTCATGTTCCCCCCCTTTTTTGTTGTTCTTTTTTAAAAGGGTTTATCATTAACTTATAGGTGGAGGAGGTTATGGTAATGGCCTCACTGAGCTGAGGGAGCTCAGAATACTTATACCCCAGCAAGGTAGGGAACAGAATATTCATAACAGGAAGATAAAACTTTAAATAAAAACTTCCCTGGAGGTTATACTATTATTTCATAGAATACCTCATCAAAGAGAATCATCCCAGGGGTGGCTAGGTGGCGCAGTGGATAGAGCACCGACCCTGGAGTCAGGAATACTTGAGTTCAAATGAGGCCTCAGACACTTAATAATTACCTGGCTGTGTGGCCTTGGGCAAGCCACTTAACCCCACTGCCTTGCAAAAAACTTAAAAAAAAAAGGGAGAGAGAGAGAGAGAGAGAGAGAGAGAGAGAGAGAGAGAATCATTCTTCTATAATACTATCTTGTCTCAGGAAGGTCACACTCTTTCATATAAGTACAAGGAAGGCAGGACAATTCTTCCTTTCAAGGTCTAAAGAAGGTCACATTCCATTCCTTACAATAGCAAAGAAAATCAAACTTTTGACCAGGAATTATAGTTGTAAAAAACACTATTATTATTATTATTATACTTTATCGTTCCTGCATTTTTTTTTTGCAAGGCAATGCAGGTTAAGTGGCTTGCCCAAGGCCACACAGCCAGGTAATTATTAAGTGTCTGAGGCCGGATTTGAATTCAGGTACTCCTGACTCCAGGGCTGGTGCTCTATCCACTGCACCACCTAGCTGCCCCTCTCATTCCTGCATTTTGATCAAAGATGATGTCTACTTATAGATCAACTAAAGAGGTGTAGAAAAAAATGAGGCGCATATGGAGGAAAAGACAGCATCTCTTGGAGACAGGACAGGCAGGCAACACACAGTTGTACATGTACAACCTATATCAAATTACAAGTTATCAAGGGAAGGGGAGTGGGAAGTGAGGAAGACAGAAAATGCAATATCTCAACACAAAATCATAAAACCTATGATTTTTGGAACCTTGTTGATTTTGCCAATTGTTACACAGAAACCTTAGTTACAAATAGAAAATTTTGAGAATCAAACCAATTTTACAATTCAGTTTTAAAAGATTTGTTTCAAAATACTTGGCATTATTTTATTTTCCCCATTCAAAAGCTATTCCAGTAACAAAAATAACTTCCATAATAATAAAAAACATACAAATTTGATAATCATTTTTAGATCAGTGTGTATTCAGTAGGTGATTTATAAAAACAATTTTAACCTTTTCCCATGTTTAAAAAGAATCAGAAAAAAATATCTTAGTTGGAAATTAATTTCCTTAAAAATTATTTTTTAAAAATAAACCACAGGTCAATCTCTTTTGGATAAACTTAGTTGACTAATATTCCTTTCCTTAAAACAGAACATGAGATAGTTATGATAGTGAATCATACATATCCTGATGTCACAAAAAACTTTATATTTGTTTTAGCTAAAGGATCTTAATTCTCATAGGAGCATGAAGCTGACAAAAAAAGGCTTAGACTATAGTTGGCTATTAGAATTAGATAGCTGTAAGCACATTATTTATTTATTTATTTCTATGCATATTTTTGGTACTGATAACCTGATATGATTACAGGAATTTAACACATGACCCAGGGACACAGGAAACCTTGCCTTTTTATTTAGATATCAGTTTTCAGGTAAGACTATATGGATAACTAAATGACTTGAGTCAGATTTTTAAATCTGCCAGGTGAGACATTTTCAAATATCATTGTTGAAGAACCAAGTTAGGAAAGTCCAAACTCAGAACTTTATTGCTTTCCCAACCATTCCCAATGAGTCTGTCACCTACAATATCTATGACTGTATCCTATAGGGTTGCCAGCCTCATAGGCATTGGTCCAGTCTAAATTTCAACACCCAGACTCACTTCAGATAAGTCAATTTTCATTCTTATGAGGTCTTCAATAAAATTCTGATTCTTCTTTCACAACATCACTAATGTGGAAATATGTTGAACCTAGTTGGACATGTATAGCCTATATCAAATTACAAGTTATCAAGGGAAGGGGAGTGGGAAGCGAGGAAGAGAGAAAAATGTGGAACTCCTATAAAATTTTACAAAAAATGAATGCTGAAAAAACTATCTGTACATATAACTGTGAAAAAACCAATTGATTTTAAAAACTCTCTGTTTGGCCTTCAAAACTCCTTCCTAACTTTCTAGTCTTCTTATACCTTATTCCCTGAAACATACTTTTTGATCCAGTGATTCTGGCTTCCTGGTTGTTCCATGAACAGGACACTACACCTCAACTCTGGGTATTTTCTCTGGTTGTACCCTCTGCCTGAACACTAATTCTTTTTATCTCACCTATTAGCTTTCCTGAATTCCTTTAAGTTCCAACTAAATTCCCATCTTCCAAAGGAAGTTTTTCCCCAACCCCTTTTAGTTTTAGTGCCTTCCCTTTCTTAATTTTTTCCTATTTATCTTGAATATTTATATGTACATGTTTGTTTCCTTGTTACCTCCCCCCATTAAATTGTGACCTTCCTGCAGGCTAGAATTATCTTTTGACTCTTTTTGTATCCCTCAGCACAGTGCCTGGCACATAACAGGTATGTAATATTTATTGATTGATTGGTATTAGAAAAATCTGAAGCAAAACTTGCAACAATTGCTGTGGAGCTCATAGTCAACAAAGTTGTTTGTCAAGTAGCCAACACCTTTTTTCATATTCACTGTAGGCTTGTAATTAATTACTGTATCTCTTCAAGGAGATCTTCTGAATAGCTTCTAAATCTTAAAGATCTGGTAACTTGACCACTGACCCCCAAATCAAGCAATATATCTTACTCCTTTCCTACAGTAGGTAGAACTGCTTCCTTTCCTAGATTTTTCTATAATTTCTTTAATAATAACTTTCTAAAATTTTGCCTGGGAGACAAAGTGTCTAATATGAGGAAAGTGATACTCATGCTACATGCTCTATTCTGGTCAGAATAACTGGAGCATTTTGAATGGCCCTGAATGATACATTTTAGAAAAGACATTGACAAGCTTCATAAAGTAGACTCGCAAGAGAGCAACCAGGACAGGGAGGGAAATGCAGTTATTCTATAGAACTAGTAGAAGGAATGGGGGATATTTAGCCTAATGAAAAGGGAAGTTCAAGAGGCATATCCCCATGAATTATCCAGATATTTGAAAGTTTGTCATTTGAAAGAGATATCAGACTTGTTCTACCTAGTCCCAGATGTCAGAACCAAGAGCAGTATGCAAAAATTACACATACCATATAAAAACATCATCTTTATATAAGGAAAAAAAATCCTAACAATTAGCAATATCCAAAAGTGGATGGATTGTCTCAGGAAATATGGTAGAGTTCTCTTCTGACTCTGAAATCTTGTGTTTTTCTCTGATGAAGAGGCAGCCTTTCTCTCTTGGGCAATCTTTCTTAAATCCTTGATCTCTTTTCTTTCTGTCTAATTATCCTTTCTCTCTCTCTCTGTCTCTCTCTCTCTGTCTCTGTCTCTCTCTCTCTCTCTCTCTCATCTTCAATTTTTTCTTCTTTACTGGTTCTTACAAACATGTCTAACTTCCTTAAAAAAGGATTCTTCTTTTGACTCTACTACTTTGTTAAATATTATCCTCTTTCTCCTCCATTTCACAAACTACTAGAAAAAGGAATCCAAATTACTAGAAAGTATCTCCATTCTTTCTTCTGCTCTCTACCCTTGATCACATCAACAATTGCCTATTGAACTTCTCCCAAATTCTACATGTTCAAAATAGAACTTGTTAACTATCCTTCCTTTCAACCAAACCTTTTTCTAAATTTCCCTGTTTCTAGCAAGGGCACTATGAAGTAACCCAGAATAATCATCAAATATTTAATATTTATTTGAAATTATTCCCAATATTAAGTTCTATGCTAAGTAGATCAATTCTACTTTTTATAAATTCTCTGGCCATCTATCCCTTTTTTCCACTCCTACAACCATCACCCTACTTAAGGCCTTTTTCCACTTCAGACCTGGACTACTGAAATAGCCTCCTACTCTGCCTCTGGGTTCTATCCATCCTCTACACCACCACCAAAGTAGTTTTCCTAAAGCACAAGTCTGAGTAGGTCATTCTCCTGCTCAACAAGCTCCAATGACTTCTCTCTATTTCCCATACTTGACTTTTAAAGATTACTACAATATGGCTATAGCTTACCTTGCTAGACTTATTACAGTCAAACTGACCTACTTGTTGTTCCTCAGAGAACAATCCAACTCCAACCTCCCTGCTTTTGTACTGGATGTCCCCATTGGTGGACTGCTTTCCTGGGGGTTCACCTCTTAGAATTTCAGGATTCCTTCAAGTCTTATTCATGTGCCAACTCCTATATCAGGATCTCCCCAAGCCATCATTAGTCTAAACTTCCTTTGTATATGCTTTGCAATTCCACACAAATCAAGGTCTGTTTCATTTTTGTCTAATCTCCAGCATCTACTAGTGTACATGATATATAATAGTGTGGGAAACATTATTGCAATTTTTTTTAGGTTTTTGCAAGGCAAATGGGGTTAAGTGGCTTGCCCAAGGCCACACAGCTAGGTAATTATTAAGTGTCTGAGACCGAATTTGAACCCAGGTACTCCTGACTCCAGGGCCGGTGCTTTATCCACTACTCCACCTAGCTGCCTTTATTGCAAATTTTTGAACCTAAAAATTGTGTGGTTGAGAAACCGTATCTGTTGCTTAGAGACAAGACTTGGTTAATGCTTAACTTTGGACCTAGGTTGGGCTGATCAGATCCAAAGACTGATGCGAAAAATGTAAATATACATCTCCTGTTATACATTTAAAACAACCTGTGTGTGTTGTTTGGAAACTGCCTCTTTACTGGTTAATCAGTTAGTGTTCTTCTCTTCCTCCTTTGTTTGGACCTTATGAGGAAACTACAGATGGGGATTGGAGAGATGGGTTATCCCATTTTTTCCACTCTCTCCTCTGCTGGATGATTTAACAAATTAATGATCAAATTATTTTATTTTAGGGGTTTGTTCTCTGCCTAACAGAAGGTACTTAATAAATCTTATTGATTGGTCAGTGTCCTCATTTGTAAAATGAAGCTGTGAGTTATACTGCTAGTCTCTCCAAGGACTCCTTCATATATAAATCCTAGATCCTATGATATACAAATATAAAATCACCAGGGCAGACAGCATAAATATACATAGTTTGTATGGCTCAATCTTTCCCCTTTCTAAATGGTAACATTTACATATTTCACACATTTATGTAAACAAAAAAAACAATCTTTGCTACAACATAAATAAATCATAGTTAATTAAACAATTAGTGTTTGTTGATCTGTCATTTAGAAGTATACCAAGAAGCTATATGTATTTGCTTTATTCTTATATGAAAATGTTGGTTTTCCCATTGAAATGAAAGTTTGAGGGAACTCTGGGAACATCTTATTAAAATAATATTTAAAACTCTGGAAAAGAAATACTGTGAGCCAAGTAATAAGCACCACATTATGTATTATCAGCAATGATTTAAGTCATTCTTACTCTTACCTGATTTAATTTCTACAAGAGTATTGGTGTTTATTTCATGACTGTTTTTTCCCAAAAGAGGGACCCTTAATGGGATAATCTGAGGAACACAAACTGAACCAGCAGTCATTTTCTCTGTTACAACCTAAGGGGGGAAAAGACATATGTCTGAAAATAACACACAAAGTATGCTTTACTATCAATTTTACTCAATTAATTGAATAAAATAGCTAAAAAGAAGCAACTCTTTCTAAATTAAATAGAAAACTAGAGAGAGGGCTGTTTGTTCCAAAACAACTGGTATAGCCTCATGATTTCAGCTCTGTTCCTGGCTCAATCCTGACACCTAATAAATGTTTATTGACTGATATCACTAGTGTAGGAAACTCCTGGTGTGGAAGCTCCCTCCACTGATGCAGATCAAATCAGTCTGGAATATATGATATTAGAGGCTAAATGACTTATTAATCATCTCCTGACTTGGAGAGGCTGCCTCTATTTTCTCCAAATATGGCTTATTTATCTACAGACACAGACAGACAGAAGACACACACACACAAATACATACACATGAGGTATAGACAACCAAAACATCTGTGTCACAGTTTCTAGAGGTTCCTAGGAGGAGTTAGCCTGTTGAAAGAAGCTCTTTCTATCTCCTTTATACAGAGCCATGAATTTGATCTTACTCTTTCTACCTTTCAACAGTTGAAAAGAAAATTTAGCAAAAACAAACTAGATGATTTTGATTTTATTAAATTAAAAAGCCTTTGCACAGATAAAACCACTGTAACCAAGATCAAAAGAAATGTAGTAAATTGGCAAACAATCTTTACAACTAATGATTCTGGCAAAGGACTCATTTCTAAAATATACAGAGAATTGAGTCATATTTTTTTTTTTAGTTTTTGCAAGGCAATGGGGTTAAGTGGCTTGCTCAAGGCCACACAACTAGGTAATTATTAAGTGTCTGAGGTCACATTTGACTCAGGTACTCCTGACTCCAGAGCTGGTACTCTATCCACTGCGCCATCATATTATTTTTATTTTTTTTTTGCAAGGCAAATAGGGTTAAGTGACTTGCCCAAGGCCACAGGGCTAGGTAATTATTAAGTGTCTGAGACTGGATTTGAACCCAGGTACTCCTGACTCCAGGGCCAGTAGATAAACCTGAGTTCAAATCCTACCTCAGACTTTGACTAGTAATGTGATTCTGGGAAAGTCACTTAAAATCTTTCAGTCTTAATTTCTTCATCCATTAACTGGAGAAAATAATAGTATAAGTATAGGCATTAGCACTTGCCATAATACATATGCATATATGTATATATATATAAAACTTGCTATGAAATATATCTATAGATATACTAGTTATAGTGTATATATTTATATATATTTAATCTATACATTAAAAAGTGTATATATTTAATTTCTGATGTATATATACTATGTATATGCATCTGCACATATATAGTAGTTGTGATATATAATTATGTTCACTATATATGTACATATCATGTATATACAGCAGTTGTGATATATATAAATTGTATATATACACGTAACCACTATATACACACACACACACACACACACACACACACACACATATATACACACAAAATGGCAGCTAGGTGGCACAGTATATAGAGCGCCAGGTCTACAGTCAGAAAAACTTTTCCTGACTTCATACCTAGTCTGAGACAATTACTAGCTGTGTGACCCTAGTCAAGTCTCTTAACCCTGTTGGCCTCAGTTTTCTCATCTATAAAATAAGTTGGAGAATCAAATGTCAATTCAGTATCTTTGCCAAGACCAATCATGAAGTCGAACACAAATGAAAATGATTGAATAACAACAATAATACACAGATAAACACACACACACACACACACACACACACACAATCTAACCTGGAGCCAACACCTCAGTTCATAGATGTAGATGATGACCAAGCAGGTGTCCCCAAAAATGAATCAGAAGTTGCAGCCCTTACATCTGGACTCCAAAACTCCACAAAGATTCTTTATCACCTTTTCCTTCTCCAATATACTCCCAAGCAGACACTATTTTTAAAGAACAGGTATTAGTGGTGCAATGGATGGAGCATTGAGCCTGCAGTCAGGAAGGCATTTAATAGTTGAATGACTCTGGGCAAGCCATTTTTTAACTCCTCAGTTCCTCATCTATAAAATGGGGAAGAAGGAAATCAGTATCTTTGCCAAGAAAACACCAAAGTCCGTGGCGTGGGGTCATATAAAGTCGAACATAACTGAACAACTAAAAATCAACATGAACAAAATAACATCGTTCTGTGTGTGTATATCTATGTAGATATACATCTACATATCTGTGATATAGGAGCATATGAATACGCAGACCATGTATGCCCTTAGGCATGTACACAGCTGTGAATAAGAAACACCTCTGTTGTGTTCATATGCACACACGCACACACGTACAATCACCCGCATATATAAAGCTCCCTGCTTTAACGGTGCTTTCTGTGACTGACCTGCTCCCCACCATTACATGCAGATACACCCCGTTTCTGGCAACATTGCCCATGCGTGAGGGAACCCCCACAATCACATGCAGAAGGGTCCCTGCGGTAGCAGAGAAACGGCGGGGACCGAGGGAACCACAGGGATGGAGGAATTAAAACTGGCCCAAAGGGCAGCCCCCGGGCCGGGCCCCCCGGGCGGGCCCGCGCGGCAGCTCAGAGCTGAGCCCTCCACAGGCGGGCACAAGCCGGCGGGCACAAGCCGGCGGGCACAAGCCGGCGGGCACGTCCGGCCACGACCTCCCCCGCCCGTGTGAGCGGGCGCTCCCGGGCTGTCCCCGCACGCCGCTCGCCCCGGGGGCCCCGGGGACCCCGGGGACCCCGCGCCCGCCGGGCCGGACCGCCGCTCCCCGGGGCTCCTCACCGGATCCGCCGCAGCTCCCACCGACGCTCCGGCACCGGACAGAACGCGCAGAGCGGAACGTTGTGATTGGTGAAAATTCCGCTTCCTAGCAACCGGCTCCGCCCCTTCCAAGCCGAGCGAGGATCCAATCAGCGCTCTACGCCTCCTCTCCAGGAGCCTCTTAGGTGTCTAAATATCCGCCTGATCCATGGAAGAAAAGTATTGGAGAGGAGCACTTGAGGCTCCAAGTGGGGTTCCCGCGCAGTCGCTGAGCCAACAGGGGAGCCCTTTAACTAGCTAACGCTGTGATCGGACCAAGCGTCTCCTAATTGTCCAGCCGGACCGGCGTGCCCGAGCCACCTCAAAGAAGCTTGGCGGGGAGGAGGGTCCTCGGCGGGGAAGGGCCCCTCCGAGGCCGGCCGGGGGCGTGTTAGGTGGAGTGTTTGCTCCGGCCGCCCTGACCCCGGCGGCGTCCAGCGCGGCCTCCGCATGGCTGAGGCCAAAGTGAAGGCGCAGCCGCCGGATGCGGACCCGGTGGAAATAGAAAACAGGTAAAGCGGGCAGGCGGCGGGACGCGGCGCCGGATTGGCCGGGGACTTCGGGGGGTGAAAGGTTGAGGAGGGGGAGGGGAGAAGAGCCTGTCACTGCCGCCCGGCCTCACTCCTGCCGGCCCGCGTGACCCGCTGACTTGGAATTGATGTAGAAAGTTTGAAAAAAAGAAGAAAGTTTGCAAAGTCTAAGTCAGCCGGCGGCCCTTCGAAGCAGCTCCGAGACGCCTGTCCGGCCACCAAGTGACCGAGCGCACGCGCGCTCTGCCGAGCCTTCCAGGGGCGGCTCCCCGGTGACGACGGGCCTGGTCGGCTTCCAGAAGTGCACCTGGGACCTTAGCCTTACCCGATGCTCTGATCAAGAGATTCGTCAATTTTTCTCTGTCAAGCCAATGAATCCCTTCTTAAACTAATGTTATTTTTAAGCCGATAAAAAGAAACAATTTAGGATGGTAAAGGAAGCTAATGATGTTGCTACGGAATTATAAAAGTATATAAAAAGATAAGTGGCACAGGACCGAGACCGACACTGTCATTCAATCACCTTTATACATTGTTCTGTTAGGAATCCTACCTGTCCGTGTAGGAGCTGGAGGATGCAAAGACAAAAGGGATACAGCTTCAGTAATTATCCTTTGGAAGAAAACAATGTATACACACCTAAGCACAGAAAAAGATCTACATCGAGAGAGATTGCCTAATAAGTAACAGGGACTTGATACATGATTAACTGGAGTTAACATCCAAGAGACTAGGGCTACAAAACATAATTTGGGAAAAAGTCTTTGTAGTCATGATATCAGGGCCAATGACGGCATTGAGAGAATGTGTAAAAGAAAGAGAAAGGACGGAGGTATGAGATCCACCCATAGTTAGGTCGCAGAAAAGGAGGAAAACTGAATTTAGGAATTAGGAATAAAGAAAAAGTCATTTTTGACTAGAACACAAAGTCTATGTGTAGTATGGAATATGTCTAATGAGACTAGAAAGATAGGTTGAAGTCAGGCTGTGTAAACCTTTAAAAATTAAAAGGAAGGAAAAAATGATTTAAAAGGAAGACTGTATTCAATCCTATAGGCAATTGGAGGCCCCTGGAGTTTATTGAAAAGTAGACCTAAGGGGTGGCTAGGTGGCGCAGTGGATAGAGCACCGGCCCTGGAGTCAGGAGTACCTGAGTTCAAATCCAGCCTCAGACACTTAGTAATTACCTAGCTGTGTGGCCTTGGGCAAGTCACTTAACCCCATGCCTTACAAAAAAAAACTAAGAAAAGTAGAGCTAACATAGTACCTGTGTGAGTAAAAGAAGGAATTGGATATGAGAGCTGTTATGAAGGTAGAAAAGAGTAAGATTTGGCAGGTATGTAGAAAAACGAAGCGTGCAGGAGAATATCAAGATCACAAACTTAGAAGACAGCAATGGCCATCTTGTATCCAGAGATAACCAATGCCAGGCAGTATATCCAAGGGACATCAAAAATTCAAAGAAAGCTCCATTATTCACCAAAATAATTGGGGTGGAGGGCTGGAATTAGGGAAAAGTTGCATTAATAATATTATAAAACAGAAGTTGCCAGTACATTTTTAACAAATAAACTTTGGAAAGCATTTTCAGTGTGGTTGGCAGCAAGGGTGCAAGGGCTGAAACATGAAAAAGTGGAGGAAATTAGTATAGACGGTTTCTTAAAAATATAGGAGAAAGATGTGTTTGGAGGCAGCAGGCAAGGAAACATTAGAAAGAGACTAAAGATTGGGAAAAGGGGGGGGTGATTGGATGAGCAGTTTTGCTAGAGATGGGTAGGGATGATATAAAGGCTACAAGTAAAACTCTTGGCCTTGGTTAAAGATAAAGGCCACATCTTCAGAGACCATGTGGTAAAGGAGAATGAGGAGTGATATCAAAGGGGGTTTTGAGCTATAGAGTAAGGGAAAAGGAGGAAACAGATCAAATGGCTTCTCTTTTTTCAGTAAAGTATGAGGAAAAGGTCTTCTTTTGAGAAGGTCCTGGAAGGGCCTTGAGGGGGAGAATATTTGGTTTAGTTGCTTTGGAAATGTGTTAGAGATTCATTTAGGGAAGAAGAAAAGAAATACCTTGCTGTGATGATATCTTAGTTGACATTTGGCATTATAAATTTATAATAAACCAGTTAGCATGATTGAGGGAATTTCCTCCAGCACCATTTAGAAGCTCCAGGATTGTTCCTAATTATGTGCTAGGTTCTTTGTATAGTTTTAATTCAGGTCAGAAAACATTTATTCTGAGACTGAATGTACAAGGAAAGTATTTATACTAATTTCTGACAGGGATACAGGAATAAATCTGTTCCCTACCCTCAAGGAGTTCACAACTCAATACAAACAAACTGTCCAGTGATAGGGGACTATTTTACAGAGAGTTTTATTTGGTAGTTTAGGTTAAAGTATAAATAATGTTGAGGTGAAACAATGGCATATCATCAGAACTATCAGCAACAAATTTATAAATTATAGGAAATTACATTTTTTGTGTTAGATATTGACTATTCATACTTTCAACATCTTAAGGTATACAGTCAATAAATATTGAGTACTTCCCACGTGACAGGCAGGCACTATGCTACATTCTGGAAAGACAAAGAAAGCTAAAAGATATTTTCTCCTCTTCAGGAATTCCAATTATTGGGGGGGAAACATGCAAAAACTATGTATAAACAAGCTATAGACAGGATAAATTGGAAATAATAGATACTAGTCTTTTAAAGTATTGGGAAAGTTTTCTGATGGAAAGTAGTATTTTTTTTGTAATTTAATGTTTATTCTTATTTTGTACAAATAATGTTTTTTTATACATTAATAAAATATTCTTGTTTAAAAGTAAACAAAATACCCCCTCCCCCCAAAAAATATAAACTCACTTGAGTGATAAAGGGGAGAGAAAAAAATTAAAATTCAAAAAATAGTAATAATTGTAGGTATGGCCAGGTGGTGCAATGGACACTGCACCAGCCCTGGAGCCAGGAGCACCTGAGCCCATATCTGGTCCCATACACCCAATAATCACTCAGCTGTGTGACATGCAAGCCACCCCAACCCCACTGCCCTGCAAAAACCAAAAAAAAGAAAAAAACCAAAATAAAATAAAATAGTAATAATAGTAGGGGTGGCTGGGTGGCAGATAGAGCATTGGCCCTTGAGCCAGGAGCACTCAGGTCCCAATCTGGTCTCAGACACCCAACAATCACCCTGCTATGCGGCCCCAGGTGGGTCACCCAGCCCCATTTGCCCTGCACCCCCCCAAATAATAATAATAAAAAAAATGTGCTTCAGTCTTTGTTCCAACACCAACAGCACCAACAGCTCTGTCGCGGTTGGATCACATTCTTTATGATAAGTCCATCGCAAAAGTTAGGAAAGTAGTATTTTAGATAGGACTTTAAAGGCACAACTTTACCTTTTCCCCCAAAGGTTTTTTTTGGGGTTTTTTAGGTTTTTGCAAGGCAAATGAGGTTAAGTGGCTTGCCCAAGGCCACACAGCTAGGTAATTATTAAGTGTCTGAGACCGGATTTGAACCCAGGTACTCCTGACTCCAGGGCTGGTGCTTTATCCACTGCGCCACCTAGCCGCCACCCCCAAAGTTTTAATATAAGTTTTATACTAATTTAAAACTCTTGATTTAGTAAGAGTGAGTAAAGACAATTATATCAATTATCTGTCAAATGTGGAAAGGATGAAATATTATTTCATGATGCCAACATTTTTCCTCCTTCCTTGAAATGGATTGTATAAAATATTATTGTTATCTTTATTCGTAGGATTATAGAATTATGTCATCAGTTTCCTCATGGGATTACAGACCAAGTTATTCAGAATGAGATGCCTCACATAGAAGCTCAACAGAGGGCAATGGCTATCAATAGACTTTTATCTATGGTAAGTTAAAATCAAGTTTTTTAGGTTAATCATTCAATGAGTTGCAGTATTAACTTCACCAACTTTGGTGAAAGTGCTGGCTGAAACTGTATTCTTAGAATGTCTGGTTTTTAGTGCTGGGCTTCAAGTGTACTTGCAGAAAAACTGAGCCCTTGCTAGAGAAGCAGGAAGTCCTGGCTACCTAGGTTGCAGACCAGGTGTCTTCAAAAAGTCAAACTCTGCCTGGATTCCTATTTTAGTGGAGTATGCTAGGGATATATGATTTAATTATATAAAAATCATATTGACACAATTACTTGAAACATTTCCCATTTATTACTAAATATATCACAACACAGTAACAATTCATATCATTCTGGGGTGAGATAATTCACAATAATTATTATTTCCGTATTGCTTTAGGGTTTACAAAGCCTTTTATCACAATAACACAGAGATAACTGATTAAATTCTTTTTGTCCCAGTAGTATAGATTTCATTGAGACTCCAAGAAATTCAGTGAATTGCTCTGTCATCTAAGTAGAAAATATTAGAACTTAGATTCAAATCCAGATCTCTCCTGATCTTAAATTAATTATAAATATAGCAAGTTTTATTTAGTTACAGAACATCTATGCTTATATATGCTGAATATGCATATTTTATTACTTAGGTGACTGCTCACAACTTTTTTTTATCTTGCAGTTTCTTTAACTTTATCCCTTTGGTTTTCCATTGTTTCATTTCTTCTGGTCTCAAATAAATATTTCTAGGTGGCTTATCTTTACCTTCCACCAGCACATGAGTAAAGTGTCAACTTACAACCACTACACTTAGACAAATTGCTATGGACTTGGAAATTCTGGCAGTCTATCTTTTTTTTTTTTCATTTTAGCTGTTTTATTTATTTATTTATTTTTTAAATGAAGATTTGATTTATTTTGAGTTTTATAATTTTTTTTGCCCCCTAATCTTGCTCCCCCCCACACACAAGGTATTCCATTAGTCTTTACATTGTTTCCATGGTATACATTGATCTCAGTTGAATGTGATGAGAGAGAAATCATATCCTTAAGGAAAAAAATAAAGTATAAGAAATAAATATAAATAAAAATAAATATAACAGATAGCAAATTTCATAATAAGATAATGGGGTTTTTTTCCTCTAAATTGAAGGTAATAGTCTTTGGTCTTTGTTAAAACTCCACAATTCTTTCTTTGGATACAGATGGTATTCTCCATTGCAGACAGCCCCAAATTGTCCCTGATTGTTGCACTGATGAAATGAGTGAGTCCATCAAGGTTGATCATTGCCCCCATGTTGCTGTTAAGGGTGTACAGTATTTTTCTGGTTCTGCTCATCTCGTTCAGCATCAGTTCATGCAAATCCTTCCAGGCTTCTCTGAATTCCCATCCCTCCTGGTTTCTAATAGAACAGTAGTGTTCCACAATGTACATATACAGTTTGTTAAGCCATTCCCCAATTGAAGGACATTTACTTAATTTCCAATTCTTTACCACCACAAACAGAGCTGTTATGAATATTTTTGTACAAGTGATGTTTTTACCCTTTTTCATAATCTCTTAAGGGTAGACCCAGTAGTGGTATTGCTGGATCAAAGGGTATGCACATCTTTGTTGCCCTTTGGGCATAATCCCAAATTGCTCTCCAGAAAGGTTGAATGAGTTCACAGCTCCACCAACAATGTATTAGTGTCCCAGATTTCCCACATCTCTTCCAACATTGATCATTGTCCTTTCTGGTCATACTGGTCATGCTTACAATTTTTTTTTTTTTTTTAGTTTTTGCAAGGCAGTGGGGTTAAGTGGCTTGCCCAAGGCCACCCAACTAGGTAATCATTAAGTGTCTGAGATCAGATTTGAACTCAGGTACTCCTGACTCCAGGGCCAGTGCTCTGTTGCTTACAACTTTTAAAAGTTTTTTCAAAACACTAGGTAGCACAGTGGATAGAGCCTGATCCTGGAGTCAAGAGGACCTGAGTTAAAATCCAGCCTCAGATAATTGATACTTAACACCTGTGTGACCTTGTACAAGTCACTTAACCTGTTCCCTTGCAAAAAAATCAAAAAACAAAACAAAAAAAGAATTAGTAGGAACATAAACGAATGTGCTGTGATTTGTTATGGGTAGTTCTTGGAATTACAACATAATAAGATGTTGCTGCCTAGTTCAAACCATACTTGAACAAAGATTCCTTGTGAAGGTTAGTTGATTCAAGCTATGGGGTTAATAAGTAAAAGTGGGAGAGCAGGATACAGTATTTGGGTGTTTGTGTTAGAGAAAATTATTATGAATAAGTATTTTGAAATCCTTTATCAAATTTTCTGCCTCAAATCATTAACTGTTTTGTGTAAAAACAACTACAGGGACAGTTGGATCTCTTAAGGAGCAATACAGGCCTTCTGTATAGAATAAAAGAATCTCAAAATACTGGGTAAGTTCTTTTGTTTATAAATAAATAAATGAAACAAGATAATTTTGCAATCCATTAATGTTTTTAAAACTAAGGGAAAACTTCAGAAATAAAAATCTGTTTTTTGCTTTCTAATGACTTTTTTCCTCAGGAAAATGAAGGGATCAGATAATCAAGAGAAGCTAGTATATCAGATCATAGAAGATGCTGGAA
This sequence comes from Macrotis lagotis, assembly GCF_037893015.1. Taxonomy (NCBI): domain Eukaryota; kingdom Metazoa; phylum Chordata; class Mammalia; order Peramelemorphia; family Peramelidae; genus Macrotis; species Macrotis lagotis. Next base: position 170,766,889 of record NC_133658.1, on the reverse strand, counting down.
ACAAAGGTATTGAAGAATCATGTCTACAATATCAGTATTCTAGCATTTAGTATTTAATATGCAGGAGAAATTCTTTGGAATCTATATTGATGCTTGTTTGGAAAAGCATGACACCATTTGAAATTATAACTTTTGATTTTATATATTATCAAGTATAAGAAAACTATTTAAAATCGATGGTAATTTTAACCTGACTATTCAATAAGCAGCTAAGTGACCGAATAGTAAGGAAGACCCTGAGTTCAAGGTCTGCTTCTAACACATAAGTATTCTGTGACCTTGGGTAAGTCACCTAATCTTCAGAGGCATCTCTTCAAGTTTCTAAGTTGCAGAGCAAGTATTGAACTGAGTTAGCAAAGGAAATTTACACCAGTGAAATAACAGTCCAGAAATTTCTAAGCAATTTAAGATTTAAAAAAATTCATTAGTTCATATCTAAATCAATAAAGTTAAATTTTGTATGTGTATAATGTATATATACTATACTCACATGTATGTATGCAAGACTATATACACAAAAAAGTATGGTACACTTGTATATTTCTTCCCCTGATCTCTCTACTTAGAAAAGAAAATCGAGAAAAACATTTTCCCCATGTAATTCCTTAATATTTACACCATTTTTCCTGTTTTGACATAGCAGTAATGACTGCTAGGATAGGTTTACAGAGAACTTTGGGAACATTAGTTAGTTTCATTGTTGGAGACAGACAACTTTCTTTAGGAACTACTTTGCATCAGATAACATGAACTTTTGTCTTCTGAGGAAAAGGGTTAAATTAAGGGACCTGCTAGCATGATCAAACTACTTGCCTGGTTTTATATAGAATGAGAGAAAGTGGTTTAAATAAGTGTTCATTTCTATCCCTATTAAATAACAATTATTCTTATTTATTTCCCTGTTACCTTGTTTGGGTCTTCATACCTATATGAGAACTACATAGCCTTTCTTCTAAGAGGTTCTTAAAAGGTACTTCAATTTTAAATGTAAAAGAAAGAGAATTCTCTAATAAAAATACTACACTTCAAAAATTTTGCATGTCACTTGGTATTTCTTCCTTCACATCCCTCTTAGATATTTTGATACTCATATACTAGTTTCATTCACAGAATTCCTTACTTTTAAAACTTTTGTCATTCTGAGGTAAGGGTGGAATGCTTACTTAATCTTCCCCATCCTGATGACTCAAGGAAAAATATACATATTAACGCAGAGAGGTTCAGAAAAAATCACGTAGAAGGAAGGATTGAGGTCAATCTTAAAGGAACTCTTGTACCAGGTTATGGAAAGTCTTGAATTTCAGGAAGAATGATTTCAACTTCCTTCAAAGGGACCATAGGAACCATCAACGAGACTGCAGTGGAGAAATGATATAACTGGATCTGACTCATGACTTTTAAAGTTTTTTAAAATACTTTTAGACACTTAGACACTTTTTATTTCCTTTTACATAAATATCTTTTAAAAAGCTGAATAGTAGGACTTGAGATTTAAAAAAAAATTAGAAAATAGTGTACTTAATGACTTGATTTTCTTTTTACAATCTAAGTACAGTTAGAAACCAGTAAGTGACTATAGTATTGCATACATTTGCTTGTATACTTTGTTATCATAGCCAGTTTTGGAATTATAAAAAAATAGCACATAAATTCAAATCAGGCATGTGTCATTTGTTTAATTTGAAATATTTTGAGGAGTTCAGCTATTTAAACTTTATTTTTAGGTATCTGGAGCAGAGATATTCGATATAAAAGTAACTTGCCCTTAACAGAAATCAACAAAATACTAAAGAATTTGGAGAGTAAAAAGCTTATCAAAGCTGTTAAATCTGTGGCAGTAAGTATTTTTTTTTCTTTCAGTTCTTCAAAATATATGTTTGAAAGTTAGTAGTAGTAGGGGCAGCTAGGTGGCACAGTGGATAGAGCACTGGCCTTGGAGTCAGGAGTACCTGAGTTCAAATCCAGCCTCAGACACTAATTACCTAGCTTTGTGGCTTTGGGCAATCCACTTAACCCCATTGCCTTGAAAAATCTAAAAAAAAAAAAAAGGATAGTAGTAGTAGTAGTAGTAGTAGTAGTAGTAGTAGTAGTAGTAGTAGTAGTAGTTGCCCTTCATTATTGAAGAGGATCATGTCGTCATGTGTCTGATGGTATGATTTATACATTATGTTTATTATTGTGAGGGGAATGATGCACAAAGACATCCTTCTCACTGCCAGTTCCAGAACCATTTCACCCCATAGCTTGATTTTTAATAGAAAACAGGATTTCTGGTGAAGTTCTGGATGCTTCCTGGATGTGGTTTCCCTCCCATATCAGTGACCCAACAATGCCAAGCAAAAGCACCAGTGTGGGATTTTCTGGCAACAATGACAATCATATGTGAAAAATTATACTGAGCTTGGCCAGTATTTTTAGTATGAAGTCGTTGGTAGTCAGAAATTTGAAACTTGAAAAAATTATTTTTTAATTAGTAAACTCACATTTTCTGTTCAGATATAATTGTTTCCTTCTGTCTTCTTGCTTTAGACATGACACAAAAGAAATTTTCAGAGACTGAGCTCTTTATCATTGTATACATATTGAGACATCAAAAAACTGGCTTTTTGGTATTTAGACCATGCTCACAGATTGATGGTTATATTATAGTCTTTCTCCATTTTAGAATATAGCTTTCCTCATTATTCACACATTTTTTATATAGTTATAGAATAATAATCTTTAGGGTTTGAGGGAAAAAATTATATTTGTCACCCTAGTAAAATAAAATAAGCTCTGTATATTTCCTCACAGGCCTCAAAGAAGAAAGTTTATATGTTGTATAATTTACAACCTGATAGATCAGTAACTGGTGGAGCCTGGTATAGTGACCAAGATTTTGAATCTGAATTTGTAGAAGTACTAAACCAACAGTGTTTTAAATTCTTACAAAGCAAGGTAAGATGAATATTATTACAATTATTTTTTTAAATACATGTAATCCTTTTAAATAACAGTACCTAGATAGTAGACTAGGTTATATATACACATACATATATATATATATATATATATCCAAATATTTCCTTAACATAATTTCTTTAGGGGAGGCTAGGTGGCACAGTGGATAAAGCACTGGCCCTGGAGTCAGGAGTACCTGGGTTCAAATCCGGTCTCAGACACTTAATAATTACCTAGCTGTCTGGCCTTGGGCAAGCCACTTAGCCCCATTTGCCTTGCAAAAAAAAAAAAACCTGTAATTTCTTTAGTTTGGCAGTGTTGTATAAATTTTGCATTGAAAAGAAATCCATTAATATTTCTTCTAACTGAAATTTTCCCTTATACTTTCAGGCAGAAACAGCTCGGGAAAGCAAACAGAACCCCATGATACAAAGAAACAGTTCATTTGCTTCATCTCATGAAGTATGGAAATATATTTGTGAACTAGGCATTAGTAAGGTCAGTATTAATTTTCTAACTTTTTGGCTTTATTGCATTTTAGCTTATAAGATGTGTTCTTAATCAACCTTCATGCCTTGCAGTTGTTCTAAACTTTTGTCCAGAGGGTGAAATTGTACCACTTCAGCTATTACCAGAACCAAGAGTATGGTCTTAAGTCAGTACTTGACAAATGTCCTTCAGAATTTGGAGCTAGATGAAATTTTTTTTTTCCTGCTTTTAAGAAAATAAAAAACGAGGGAATAAGCAGCATGTTGACTTAGAGCCAACTCAGGTTGAGATCTAGGTTCTAAATAAGGATCTTGAAAAAGATCCTTTGATAAAGGATCAAAAAGGATTAAGGATCAAATGACTACATGTGGCCAGATTTGTTCTAGCTCAGACAAGGACAGCACCTTGTGTCCCAGAGAATGAAACTTAAGAGCCCAGACTGGAGAGGTGGCAAAGAGGAGCCTACAGATAACTTGGTGCCTTTCCAGTCTTGCACTGAGTATTTGTAAAACCTCAGGCTAGTTCAAGAGAAGGAAGACATGAAGAAAGAAAAGGATGCTTTGTATACCATCTCATTTGATCCTCACAACCACCTTGGGAGATAAATAGTCTTATCCCATTTTACAGTTGAGAAAACTGAGATAGGCATTGATTAAGTGACTTATCCAGGATGATACAGCTATCTTTTTTTTTTTTTAGGTTTTTGCAAGGCAAATGGGGTCAAGTGGCTTGCCCAAGGCCACACAGCTAGGTAATTAGTAAATGTCTGAGACTGGATTTGAACCCAGGTACTCCTGACTCCAAGCCAGTGCTTTATCCACTACACAACCTAGCCGCCCCAGATACAGCTATCTATTAATAGTTTGGAGCTAGATTTGAACTCAGGTCTTCCTGATTTCCGTGATGCCACCCTTTGTCATCTATTGTATGGAATTTATAACAAAGCACAATCTCTTTTATCAAGCAATTCTTTTTTTTAAAATTTATTTATTTTTGAATTTTACAATTTTTCCCCAATCTTGTTTCCCTCCCCCCACCCCCTACAGAAGGCATTCTATTAGTCTTTACATTGTTTCCATGCTATACATTGATCTAAGTTGAATGTGTTGAGAGAGAAATCATATCCTTAAGGAAAAAAAAAACTATAAGAGATAGGAAAATTACATAATAAGATAACAGTATTTTTTTTTAAATTAAAAGTTAATAGTCTTTGATCTTTGTTCAAACTCCACAATTCTTTCTCTGGATGCAGATGGTATTCTCCATCGCAGATAACCCAAAATTGTCTCTGATTGTTGCACTGATGGAATAAGTAAGTTCATTAAGATTATATAAGGGGCAGCTAGGTGGCGTAGTGGATAAGGCACCGGCCCTCGAGTCAGGAGTACCTGGGTTCAAATCCGGTCTCAGACACTTAATAATTACCTAGCTGTGTGTCCTTGGGCAAGACACTTGACCCCATTTGCCTTGCAAAAACCTTAAAAAAAAAAAGATTGATCATCAAACTCATGTTGCTATTATGGTGTACAATATTCTTCTAGTTCTGCTCATTTCGCTCAGCATCACTTCATGCAAAAATCCCTTCAGGTTTCTCTGAATTCCCATTCCTCCTGGTTTCTAATAAAACAATAGTGTCCCATAACATACATATACCACAATTTGTAATGTCAAAGACTTTGATTTCTAACTAGGAAGAATGACTATTTTAACAAGTATTTTGGTTAATTGGACTGGAAATTTGAACCAGTTGGATTCCATTGTAAGCACTGTGCCTTGTGCTAACTCTGTGAGGCCATCTAGTTCAGTCCATTTATTTTTACCCAGGCTTTGCTTTACCTCCTTCATCTATAGTATAACAAGTTGGTGCTTTCCCCATTACACAGAGTAATTGTGACGTTTAAATAGTTGTAGATACTGAAAGGCATGTTCTCCTTATTTGTTAAATCCAGTGTCTTTTTCTCGGTCCTCATTTTTCTTATCTTCTTTGTAGTATTTGATTCTGTTCAGCACCATTACAGGATAATCTTTCTTATGTCTTCATGACTGCTTTTTCCTGATTTTTCTTCCTCTGAACTGTCCAGTCCTTCTCCATTTCCTTTACCGAATCATCATGCATGCCCTCCCTCTGAATCTTTATACCCCTTATCTTTGTCCTATGCCCTTTTCTCTTTCTATATTCTGTTGGTATGCTCATCAATTTTCATGTATTTAGGCATTACTAATATTTTACTAATAATTGCCTCATCTCTCCCCAGCTAAGTTTTGCTTTGCCATTGGCTTATCAGACATTTAAACTTAAATGTCTCTTAGATATCTCAAATTCAGTAAGAGGAAACAGCGTAGAATAGCAGAGAGAGCTCATTCCTTGTAGTCTCAGACCCTAGGTTCAAATTCTTCCTCTGGTGTTTGCTCTATGTGTTACCTTGGATGGGTCATTTAACCTCCACAGGCCTCAATTTCCTCATAAGTAAAATGTTGCAGGTTGAACTAGATAATCTCTAAGCTCCTCTTATGCATTCAGTCTAATAGTGTTCTTTATAACCTCTGCTTTTGCAGTCTCTAGCCACTTGTGTAGAGCCTTGATTAATTCTAATTATTTTCATTTCGCTTTGCCCTACCCCACTGAAATTACTTTTATTTAGTTTGCATACATTTGTGAGATTCAACCTCTTTTTCTTTATTTGGGGGGCAAGGCAGTGGGGTTAAGTGACTTGTCCGAGGTCACAGAGCTTGTCATTTTTATTTATTTTAGATAGTTGCTTATTAAGTGTCTGAGGCTGAATTTGAACTCAGGTCCTCCTGACTCCAGGGCCAATGTTCTCTCCTGCACCACCTAGCTGCCCCAGTCTCTTTCTTTTGGAGGGAAAAACAAAATACTGACAGACCACTTATAATTCAATTTGGTTCAATTGAACAAGCATTTATTCAGGTTTTACTACTTTTCAACTGAACCAAATTGAATTATGAATGGTCTGTCGGTATATTGTTTTGTTTTGTTTTCCCTCCAAAAGAAAAAGGGACTATGTCTTACAAGTGTTTCAGAAGTTAGTCTTCGAGTCAGGAAGACTTCTAATCAAATCCTGCTTCCAACAATAAATTGTTTAATCATGGACAAATCATTTAAGTTCTCTGAGATTCGGTTTCCTAATTTGTAAATGGCTATAATAATACAGGTAATACCTACCCCATAAGGTTGTTACAAGGCTCAAAAGTGAGGCTCACAGTGCCCAGAATGTAATAGGTGCTTAATAACTATTTGTTGACTTGACTCAAAAGAATAAAAATACTACTTAGTAAACTTGAAATTGATAGATGCTATTGTTTTAGTTTTTACAATTTTTACTGCTTTTATTATACAAATGACAAATATGAACAATTTCCATATTAAAAACCTCAGAAAAAAGAGGTCTGCATATTAACCTGTCAAACTCTGTTTTAGATAGATAGATAGATAGATATAGATAGATAGATAAATAGATAAGTAGATAGATTTGTGAAGTTTTTTTCCCTTTTTTTTTTAGGTAGAGTTGTCTATGGAAGATATTGAAACAATTTTGAACACACTTATTTATGATGGCAAAGTGGAAATGACCATTATTGCTGCCAAAGAAGGTACAGTTGGCAGTGTTGATGGACATATGAAACTGTATAGGGCTGTTAGTCCAATCATACAGCCTACTGGCTTAGTTCGAGCACCTTGTGGACTCTGTCCGGTAAGTTGAACTATTTTATACTTTTTAAATTGCCATGAAAATGAACATACAAAAAACTAATCTAGTAGAAATAAAACTTATCTTATTCAAAGACTGTTGTGGGTAGCCATGGTTTGTCACATGTGAATTTACTATCATAATTTTTGGCCTCATTTGATCAGTTTATTGAGCAAATCATATCTTTTATGCACAGTCATATTTAACATAAGAACAAGAATGAAATGCAGACCCTGAGAGTTAGAAAATTTGAATTCTTAGCCCCCCCAAACTAATTTTTTTTGAGAAGTAGGCAAATTATTTGCCTTTTTCTTTCTAGAAAATAACTCTTGAGCTGCTTGTCTTTTATTAAGACTGTTGTTGAAGTGCTGTTTGTATAAACTGGGCTTTTTATGCTCTAATTTCCTCATCTATAAATAAAGGTAAAATTTAGTTTATTCTTGACAACATTCTAGCACTAGAAACTTGTTTTAGAGTTCTTACAAGAAGGGAAAGGAGCACAAAATGTTTAGTAACAAAATCTTCATATTTGTAAATCTATTTATATTCATTTATTTGAAAAAATAGTACAAAAATGAATAATACTACCCTCAAGGAGATTAAACCTGTGTTAGGGAAAGACAATATGATAATTACTCACATTTGTATAGCATTTATTACATTTAAATATTTAAAGGTTCACAAAATGCTTCCTCACCACTTCCTAAAAGGTGAAGAGTGAGCATTTTTTTTTTTTTTAGGTTTTTACAAGGCAAATGGGGTTAAGTGGCTTGAGGCCACACAGCTAGGTAATTATTAAGTGTCTGAGACCGGATTTGAACCCAGGTACTCCTGACTCCAGAGCTGGTGCTTTATCCACTGTGCCACCTAGCTGCCCCATGAGCTCTCAGACATTAAATCAGTGGCAGGGCCCGGAGATAAACCCAGGTCATCTGACCTTAAATAAACATTGCTCTTATTACATTTATACAGATAACTATTTACAAGGCTAAATATTGAAAATAACACACAAGAATTAAAAACAAAGTGCTCTTAGATTCAGGGGTGAGAAATATCATTTCAGTCTGTGAAGACTGAAATTCATTCATTCACAAAATTTCATGAAAGTGATTTTAAAATGGAGATTTAAAGATGAAAAAATTTTTGACAGGGAGGAGATTAAGCAAGATTTTCTAGGCAGAGAGTTGATGGAAAAGCATAAGGCAGATTCTGATAGTGATTAATAATTTGGTTTGGCTGATATTGTCTGATCTTGTTAACTCATACTTTACGGTTATGATTTCTTTTATCACACTCAATTTGGATCAGTGTATAACATGGAAACAATGTGAAGACTGACAAATTGGCTTCTGTGGGGGGTAGGGGGGAGGGAAGTAAGATTAGGGGAAAAGTTGTAAAACTCAAAATAAATAAAATCTTTAATAAAAATTTAAAAAAAATAATTGGTTTGGCCAGAGTGCAGGTGTATAGGAAAACTTTATGAGTCTGCTTTATGATTGATCAGACTTTAATAAGTAGGAAATTAGACTGGAAAGATAGTTTAAAGCTAAATCGTCTTTTAACACCTCAGGATCCTGAGATGTCATCCTGTTTCAAGGTACTAAATTTGGACTTCATTCAATAGAAAATAGGCAACCATTGAAAGTTGGTGAACAGTTTAATAACATGATCAGATTTTTGCTTTAATACTGGAAGAACCAGGCTAATAGATACTAATTGTATCTGTTTTCTTTGGCTATGAATAAAAAAATTAAGCTCCATCACCTGTTGCAGCTTGGTCCTTCAAGATATTCTTAAATTCCAGTTCTTCTAATGGGAAGATTAATCTGGGAACAGTATAAAAGATAGATTGGAAGAGAGAGGAAAACACTGAAACCTGAGAGATCATTTATGTCACTCATACAAAAGTACTATAATTATAATTGGCATTGATAAATGCTTTATGATTGATCAGACTTTAATAAGATAACATTTTACTTATATTAGTTAATTTGATCCTCACAATAGCTCTTTGAGGTAAATTAAATAGGTATTGTCTCCATTTTACAGACTGGGAAACTCAGACTCATAAAGTTTGAGTGGTTTGCCCAGATCACCTCCCTAATAAATTTCAGAGAAGAATTCAAACCTTCGGCTTTCTAGACTTCACCACTACACTATTGTTGGTGGTAAAAAAATCAAAACCTCAGCTAAGATAGTAGAACTGTGGTTATGAAGCAGGGAAAGATATGTGACCCTATGGAAATAAAGTATTTAGTAACTCTTAGCAAGTTATTCTATTTGAAGAATGAGAGAGAGGAGTCAAAGATGACCCCAAGGTTTTCCAGCTTGAGTACCATTGATAGAAATTTGGAAGTGAGGAAGAAGTACTTATTTAGTGGAGGAAAATGAGAAGTTTAGCATTTCGGATATTAAAATATTTGTCACTTAATACCTATCTAATCTATCCCTTTCTCTCTGGGCCTAGGCCTTTATCTATAAAATGCTGGCTTAAATGATCACTTCCAACTCTAAATCAGAACAGGCCATTACAGCCTAATGTTCAGCAGAGAGTCTAGACTTGGACATGGAGATTGGAGGGACACCTAAAAAGAGGTAGTAGATAAAGCTATAAGATTGACAAAGTCAATGTATGAAAGAAGTGTGAACAAAGAATATAACCTTAGGAAATGCTCATGTTATGTAGGAGGGAAGAGGAGCCAATAAATCAGTCACAGAAGAAACAAAGGATAAAAACCAGGGGAGTGCTATAATGCAAAAGGAAATTGAGTAGAGATTTCAGGAAGAAGGAGTGTTCTGCAATTTCATCTGCTGCTGAAGAAACAAAAAAAAATAAAACTATTAACTAAAATTAGGAAATCATTGTTGATGTAAGCAGTACTTTGAGTATAATAATAGCAATAAAAGGGGTGGCTAGGTGGCACAGTGGATAGAGCCTTGGAGTCAAGGGTACCTGAGTTCAAATCCAGCCTCAGTCACGTAATAATTACTTAGCTTTGTGGCCTTGGGCAAGCCACTTAACCCCATTGTGCCTTGCAAAAAACCTAAAAAAAAAAAAAGAAAAAATAGCAATAAAAGACTAATTGCAAGAATTTATAGAGGATGGAACAGTAGATGCAACATATGAAGACTAGTTTCTCTTGAGGAATTTGTTGAAAAAAGTGAAAAAAGAACAGTTGTTTAAGGGTTAGCAAAGATGGGGAATGGTATAGGAGATGTAATGTGGAGGGGGAGGAGAAGGCTGAATATATTGATAGGTACATTTGTTAGCAAGGAAGGAATTAAAAATGCAAGAAAAGAAAAAATGATAAAGCAAGGGAAACAAGGATCAAGAATGCAAATGGAGGGAAGGAGTAAATGATCTGACAGAGAAATGTTAAGGTAGGAAGATAAAGAAATTGAGAAAACTCAAGTCATATGGCCTAGGAAATCATCTGGGTACACTTTGGGGTCCAGGAACATTAAAAAAGATTTTTTTGGTAACAAATTTTGATAACCCCTATCTTAAAACATTGTCTGGGGCCACAGAGGAATTAAAAGATTTGCCCATGTTAACATTGTCAATAAATGCCACAGACAAGATTTAAACTAAGTTCTTCCTTATACTTCTCTTTCTTCTTTACATTATCTACTTTTATATGCTCCCACTCTAGATAAATGATTAATATGAGCATTTCATTTTCATGGTATAGCAAAAATTCTTGTAATTATTAATAAAATCACCTTGCAGTTGAAGGTCAGATCCTGTGATATGATACATTAGGCACTATCCCAATTCCTTTAAAATTCAAAGAATTTCATTTTAAATATTGCTTGAAATAAGTTGTCTATTAGTTGTTCCTAAGAATCATATAATTGATATCTGTGCTTGTATTGAAAGTTTTTTTAAAATTTAAGTTTAATTGGAAACTTTTTTTTGTTCCCAAAGGTTTTTGATGACTGCCATGAAGGTGGTGAAATTTCACCATCAAATTGTATATATATGACTGAGTGGCTGGAATTTTAGTAGCAAAGTGTGCATTCTACACACATTTTACAAATGCAAGAAGAAAATGAAGTTACTTTGAAAACCAAGTATTCTATTTATCATGAAATATTGAAGTTGGTTCATTAAAACAAACTGCTAAAAAATATAGACTTCCTACTGTGAAGAACATATTTGTATTTTATAAAGTTTAAAACTTCTGATATCTATTGATGAATGGGGCCAAAAGTACATGAGGCAGCTATTAGAGATTAGTAATGAAACCATTCCTCCTATTAATAAAGGACCAGGAAAATATAAGGAATTCACCTACCAAGATGTCAAGAGAGAGATTATTTTTAAATGGTTGTAAAGAGGAAAAATAAGCTACAAGATAATTCTGACATTTGCCAAGGACAGAGGTAATAAAGGGAATTTGAAATTTCCTCTTTCTCTATTGTTGCTGAGTTAAAGAATTTTAAACAGATGTGAAAAAACATATGTGGTTCATTAACACCATTACCATTTTCCCTTCATCAAGTGAGTAAGAAGTTAAAATTTTCCAGATGAAAAGGCTTAAAGGCAATAGAAGCAGCAGCAGCAAGGACAACTAAGGCAGACTAGGTACATATGTGGAAAGGTTAGATATGTCCCTCCCCCCACCCAATACTGTTCCCACATAATGGAATGGAAAAGCATTTGAAAAGCACTTACTGTTTGACAAGAACAGTGTTAAATTCTGAAGACATAAAAGAAAAAGGAGATGGTTCCTGTCTTCAAGGAGCTCAGATATATAATTTGAGTTGACAGCACATAAATGAGAATTCAACTTCATGGCAGATGAAAATCCATGTGTCCAACTGACAAAACATGGGGCAGATAGTAAGACTGTGGATCAGTGGCAAGCCAGACAGTCCTCAACCAATGACTGTTGGAGAGAGGATAGTTGGGTGGGCCCAAGGGTTTAAGTGGCATATGTGGCTTATTTTCAGCCAAGAAGGGGACCGGGGTGGGTAATAAGCATCTGACTAAAAGTAGATATCCATTGTTTGGTGGGAGCTTGGGAATTGGACATTTGAGATTACACTGGAGTTGGGAAAGGTTCCCCAAAGCTATTTCATTCTGGCCCTTCTAGGTCCCCTTGGAGGATTGAGACAAGTGACAGTAGTAAGGTCTTCATTTCCCTGCCATGGTGGCTGTTGGCATTGGTCTGTTTTAGGCCATCCTGTAGTTGGGTTGAATCAGAGAAGTAGTCTAACAGAAGGAAGAAAATTTCAAGCCAAAATAATGACAGTTTCCAAGGGTATATGTTATTTCAGTGTACAAATGCTAATTGCTATCCTTGTTTAGTAAAACCATTAATTTCATTTGAAGTATTTATTTCATAATATCCTAGGCATAATTCCATTGTTGCTCATCATTCTTATTTAATGACAAATCATAATTGTCCTTGGCATATTGTTACATATCGAACTATAAAAGGGTGGTAACCCAGAAAATAAACTTGGTCTTTCCTCAGTATAGGTTGAATAATTAGTTGTGTTTAATATTCCTTTCTCTCTCTCCTTCTGTGGTGTTTAAAGTAATGCATATTTTGATGACTCTGTGATTTCAACAAGGTGTAAAATTTTCTCTAATTCCATTCTCTCCTTATTGGTTCATCCTTGCTAGCTATGTTTATCCTCTAACAGACCCTTCACAGCTGTTCTACCAACAAACTAGAAACCTTCAGGTCTTTTATTTTATGGATTATATTTTGTAAAAGACAAATTTAGCCATCAGGCTTTTGTCACATCACTAGCCTATCTCTTTTTTCCTATTATATCCATGATATCTTTTACTCTACTTCTTTAGTGGGAGAGAGGAAGGCAACAAGCATTTATGAAGCACCTGATATATGTCTGACACTGTGCCAAGTGCTTTATAAAGGTAATCAATAATGAATGATAGTATGTTAAAGGGGGAAAGAGGAGTCTACAAGCTATATATAATGACAGTAAACTGATTGTTTTTGTACTGTTTTTTAAAATTTCATTTATTTATTTATTTATTTATTTGTTTATTTAGATTTTGCAAGGCAATGGGGTTAAGTGGCTTGCCCAAGGTCACACAGCTAGGTAATTATTAAGTGTCTGAGGCCGGATTTGAACTCAGGTACTCCTGACTCCAAGGCCAGTGCTCTATTCATTGCACCACCTAGCCGCCCCTAAAATTGTATTTAAATACAATAAAACTTTACTTAAAAATGTAAAAATCGGGGCAGCTAGGTGGCATAGTGGATAGAGCACCGGCCTTGGAGCCAGGTATACCCGAGTTCAAATTAACCTCAGACACTTAATAATTACCTAGCTGTGTGGCCTTGGGCAAGCCACTTAACCCCATTTGCCTTGAAAAAACCTAAAAAAAAATGTAAAAATCACTTTTATTCTGGCAACAGGTCAGCCTCCATCTGGCCACCCTTTCCAATAATGACTACCTTCAATCATTCTCACTCATTCATCTAGGTTGCTGCTTTGCCACTTCTAAGATCTCCCTTTATACTTCAGTCAGTCAGTAACCTCCTCTTCTTTGAGGTTCATCATATTCATTTTTACCAACTAATCAGAATCCTGGTAGATGTCTATAAACCTCCAGGTCATTCCCCTTTTTTCCCTCAATGAATTCAGTACATGGTTCATTATTTTTCTCTTTTCCCCAACTCCTGTTCAAGAATTCCCAAATACCCTCTTCCAGTTGTATGTCAAATACCAATCCTGTTCATGACCCCAATTGTAAAGCATATCAATCATGCCAAGTACAAGTCCAGGAGGTTTTTAGCCACAGACAAATCCTACCTGGTACATCAATTGTAAGACAGGAACTCTAGAGGTTTTTCTCCCTCTATCACCTTGTGTCGGCTTTGCTATGTCCTTTATTCAGAGAGATCAAAGGAAAACTGCTGAGGCCTGGAGAGATTTACATATATATATATATATATATATATATATATATATATATATATATATATATATATAGCCTTGGCAAGGCTGCAGGGTCAAGTCCATACATATTTCAATCTTCATAACCCAAGTTTACTTAAATTTCCCAAATTCCTAGTCTACTTCTTCCTCTTGTCCAGTATGCCCCATGTCCATCTGTCCACTTGTCTGCCATTGCCCTGCAAGCAAACAGGCTCCTGTCTCCTATCCACAAACAATGCAAGGTCTGACCACCTCATCTCAGGGTCTACCTCCTAGCTTGGACCATTATAGGGACAGAGAATAGAGTCAGCATTGTGCCAAGTCTGAAACATAAATATATCAGCTATAAACAAGGTATGTTACTGGTTCCATGCCCAAATAAGGACTGCATCTCTGACCTAATTATATAACCATAATCTAATATGGGCTTTTTCTGGTCAGGCTGGACTACTGTGATTAAGGGCGATTCATATTCACACCCAGGTCAAATGGTTTCCCCCTTACCAATCATAATCTATTGACTTTTCATTTTTCCTGCCTTTCCATACCTTCTTCATCCACACTATGGCCTCCAACCCAGTTCTCTCCCAAGCCATCTTTCCTGAACTAGCCATTTTCTCTTTTTCCCCATTTTAATCCTGTTGCGGTCCACTCTGGGCAGCTGGGTCTCAGTTTAATTCATACAACTCTTCGGGGAGCTCCGCCGGACATGTCCCACATGTTCAATAATGAAAGTCAGCCAGTGAGAGATAAGCAAGGAGTTTATTGCAGGTATATGCTACATCTCTGACTCACATAGTTGAAATAAGGGTATATATAAGCCTAGTCCCCTTGTATCAGCATCCCTCATCTCCAGGCCTATGGAAGTATAACAGGTATGCCACAAAAGGTCTGTATCCTGGAAAAATGTGGAATCTTCAACAAGATAAAGATGAAAGGTAGAGAGATAAGGACCAGAACTCCTTCCTGGGACAGTTGAACAATATGAGGATGAAAGGCAGAGGGATAAGGACAAAAGGGCCTTCCTGAGAATATTCAACAAGATAAGGATGAAAGGCAGGAGAACAGAGAGAGAAGGGCCAGAGCTCCTTCCTGAGTTCAGAGCACTCTGGTATGGACATTCCTGTTGTCCCAGGTCTCAATGACTCTCAGGATGAACTCCTCATGGCCACATACTCTGTCTATTATCCCCTTACAATTCCCCTTTCTTGTTTAAGCGCAAAGCGCCCTATAGATTCCCAGAAAAGCGTTGTCTTGGAGGATCAACAAAAACATCAATCAGAACCTTTCTTATTCATGAGATGAGGACTTGCATCACAAGGGGCACACACAAGCAAAATAATAAAAGTCCAATACCAAACAATATATAAGGTAAAAATATATGCAACAGACCACCAGATTGAGCATGAAAGAACTGATCAGAATCTGCTGCCTGGTCAATATAATCAGCTATTTGGGTTAATTTTGACAATTTTCATGTAACATTTTCCATACTCAATCCATGCAGCTGGTCTCTAATAACATTCCATTCTACTTAAGATTCATTATATTGCGCTTTGGTCAAACAATATTGATTATATCTATAATCACATTGTAACCTTTGTTGTAATTCCAAATATTGTACTTCTTCTCCCAAAAACATAGTGGCTTTCTACAATTGATATAATGCTTTATAAAATTGCTCATCTACCTGAAGCTGGTGTTTAAATCCCACTGAAACATTCTGCATTAATTCTTGTAATCCCTGTGCTTCAACTATCCAATTCTGAGTATTAGATATTGACATAGCAAAGTGTAGAAGCCACAATGGTTTCTACCAGTAATGTAATGCCCAAAATAACACAAAAAAATATATCTTCTGTTTCTCTGTTGAAAGGATAATATTTTCTCATTAATTGTCTCAAAAATATGATCACTATGTGTTCTATAACAATTTTTTTTTTACAATAGTAAATGCATAATGTGGTCATGTTACTTTGAAAACTTTTCTACCTACAGCAAATTTAGGGCCTATGCAGGTTCTTACTAAACAATTCATACAGGTTAAATTGAACACCCCATCAGAATATTTAGTTAATGTAATATTAGATTTTCCTTCTACTAAAAATGCATATTCCTCACCCAAGCATACCCTGGCACTAATAGCGATATTACTAGTTATATTATTCCTTATATCAATATTAACCAATTCAGGCATTCCTTGCACAGTATGTCCCCCAACCAATGCAACAAATGTTTCTATTCCTTTAACCTCTATTCCAGATCCATATATATATATGTATGTATTGAAGTCGAGGATCATTTACTGCTCCTCTATCTTGCATGTCTCTTGTGGCATTATGACAAGATATTAAATATTCTGTATAATTCATAAAGTCTAAAGGTACTTTGATGCACTGATGAGTATGGCAATATTTAAAGGGCATGAAACCAGGATAATGATACATAAGTAAATAGCATTACAAGAACTTAACCTGTTTCCTTGATATTGCTTAGTTTCATTCAAAGGTATCTCAGTGCCATTTAATCTCCATGTATATAAGTGATATTTCCTGGTGTCAATTTGTATAGAATTCTTATTTGTTTTTACAGCAATATCCCACAAATATATCCTTCCATCCACAATCTGAGTACACCATCTATCAGCAGGTACAATACTTTTAGTGTAATTCCATTCAGTGCTCAACCAGATTCTTCCCATTTGTTTCTGGAAGTACACAGGAAATCCTTTAATCAATCCCATGAAAGTCATTGTTTTGTTAAAGTTCTGTATGGATTCATTACTTGTTATTTCTTCAACACTCCCTTCATTGTACATTCAAGAAAGATTTCCATGTAAAATAAATTCTAGCATAGTATCTGTCCCGGATAGTGTTTTCAACCACAGTGGAGACGGAATGAGAGCCCATCAATGATCAGTCATATTAGCCTTTCCTACAGTTAACAAGTGCATCATCATAAATGTTCTTATGAGTATCTTTGTCTTTTATGAACATGATTCTTTCTTCCTCTTTTGCCTTGCCTTCTCTTTTGTCGATTCTTCCTCAGTTTCCACATTTCTTATTCTTTTTGCAGAAACCCATTTGTCTCCATGATCTGTGGAAACACAAAGAAAACCTGGACCCCATATTAATACTCTGTAAGGTCCATACCATGAGCCATCGAGCTCCTTTACCAATACCATAGATTTTATTTTCAGAATTATTTTTAAAGTATTTTCTTTCCAACTGTTTCATAATTTGTATAAAATGTCTCATGGCTGAAGACAAATTGTCCAATTTAGAAATTTGTAAAAAATTATACGTATATATTGCTTTGTCTAGAATTCCTTGTGATAGACGTCCTCTTCCCCTTTCTTGTTTAGCGAGGATTGCCTTAATATTTCTGTTAGCATGTCCCACTATGGCCTGACATGTAGGATTGTAAGGAATTCCAGTGACATGCTTTATTCCCTAAAACTTTTAAATTACAAAGATTTCTTAAGACCAATTGTTGCTAAAAATCCCTTCTTATGACTATAAGATTTTCTTCATACTTCTCTAAAATTCCAAAAGTCATATTCAAATTAGTTTTAAATCATCTTCTTTTCAAAAGCCTAAAAACTTTGCAAATTCTTATCTTTATCAGTGCAATACTAACTTCTCAATGCTTTCGTTTATAAAATCTATCCTTACTGACCAACATTTCTTAATATTAAATTCTTCTTATTAAATTAAATTCTTAATATGAAAACATTCTATATTCTGGGAATGAGAGATTCCCCACAATTTGAGATATCAAAGTGATATGTACTAATTCTTTACCTTTATTGTTTATCATTATTCACTCATTCCAGATTCTTCCCAGATACATGATCCACATTCCAATCAGTGTAAAATATTAACTTCCTCTTAGTTATTCTAAAGCTAACTCACAAGTCTGTCCTGACTCCCATAACTCTGGAGGAGCCATAAAACATCAGAATCCAAACTCAAACATATTCTTTACAAACCCCTTAATTCAATTTACATGTATCTTTAGATTAGCATACTATAGGATCAATAATAACATAATTAACATTTACCTTACAATTGCTTTCATATCAAACTTTTTACTTTATGGGGTTTATTATTTTTCTAATCAATTCATTGCCAAACATTGCAAAAATTACCAATTTAATGCAATTTTAAATCAGCCCAACCTCATATAAACACATATGTCCCTATAGACTTACAGTTCTATACTTTCTTCTTTTCTTATAATGATTTGTACACCATTTTCCAAAGTTCCCAAAATCCATTTTTTGTATACAAAGTCAACTCTGCTCAAACTTTTCCATACTTAACAAATGTTTCAAAAGAAACCCCAATTGTCTCTAAGTCTGGATTTTCTTTCCAGTACTTTCAGAATCTCTTACTCAAACTATACCACTCACATTTTTCCACCATTTCTTTTCATTAGCTCTTCTTGACTTTAATTCATACTATTCTGAACTAGAGTCACATAGCTTATACAGCTATATAACTACAGATATGACTCCACTTTTCACAATGCATTTTTCCTTCCAAGGTTTTAATATTTAATATTTCTTGATTACAACTGCTAAAATCCTGGAGAAGGCAGTCATTCAAAAATCCCTTAGCCTAATTAGAATATTCCCTGCCCCCTTCTTCAAATAGAGTAAACTAAATAACTTTTATAGAGAGAGACTATCCTAGATTCTTTCTGGGGGTGGTGGTCTTCTATTCTTCAACCCTTACATGTCCCATAATTTTCTGTAATAACTAACAATATCTCAATCTATATTGATAAACTCCTGAAGCTCTAATGATGCCATATCATTCTGGAAAAAAATTAATTATTTAGTTTCCCCTATATGGGCATTTTGGTAACCACATTATACACTTTAGGATTAACCTGACTCTCTTGTCTTTCTGAAATTTATTTTCCCTATTTTCAAATTAAAATAGCATTTCTTTCTATGATTTCTTTGTTTAACATATTTGGTAATATTTGCTGTTTCTTTAAATTCAATGTCCTTTTTAACACTTACTTTACTAATTCTTCCTGAACTAGCTTTCCCTCCTGAAAGTGGGAGGGAGGGGGAAACACTCCGGCAGCACAGAATCAAGGAGAATGGGAAAGAGAAGGAAACATAAAAAGGAATGGGGGGGGCTCCTCATAATAGTAAAATAACAGGGTGAGTAGTTTGGCCTCAGTCAATTTAACACCAAAATCCATTCCTTTTTTAAAATAAAAACAAAAAATCCTGGAAGAGGAGGGGGATCAGATTACTCACAGAAAGCAGGCTCAAGGGGAGAGCCAGTGAGGGCATTAGATGCCAAAATAACAAAGAGCAGCAATTTAAATGAGGTAACTCAAGGACAATTTTAGGGGAACTTTTCTCCCCATCTAGCAAATCAATAGAAGAACCTGAACACACAAGTAAACAGACAATCTAAACACATAAAGACAGACAAGGCACAAGCACAGTTTACACAAACACAATAGAATTTTCCAAACTGACAATCTCAACACATATCCACAAACACAAATGCTGTGAGGGGAGATTCTCTCTTAAACTAGTAAGAAGGAGCTGGCAGGGGAGGAAGAGGCCAAATTTCATCCTCCTGTACAACTTTATTTCTTTTCTTTCTTTTCTTTTCTTTTCTTTTCTTTTCTTTTCTTTTCTTTTCTTTTCTTTTCTTTTATATATATATATATATATATATATATATATATATATATATATATATATATATATATATATAGTTTTACTGTCTGTTTGGCTTTCTATAGAGAAATGTCGCTCCATTCCCTCAAAAGCATTTTTTACTATACTAATTATCAAGAAATCTAGTTCTTTAAGATAATCAGGGCATTCTTGTTCATAGCTAGTCATCTGTTCTCCTTTTACCTGCCATTTATCTTTTGTTATTTCTATATTCTGGGCCCATGGTGATATAGTCTGTGTTTTTTCAATGAATGTCCATGAATCTTTTAGTTGTATAGTAATCCCTTGTTTCTTGATAACTTTGTATAACTGTCTGGCCCAAATTTCACTTTCCTCTGGCTTAACCATGGGAACCTATTCCCCATCTTCCCCGCCTACTCAAGTAGTGAAGATACTTTCACTATCTTCTTGTCCTACTGACAAGGTCCCGGTTCTCTTTCCTGCCCTTACCTTTAGTCCCTGTTCGGACGCCAATTCTGTTGCAGTCCACTCTGGGCAGCCGGGTCTCAGTTTAATTCATACAACTCTTCGGGGAGCTCCACCGGACATGTCCCGCATGTTCAATAATGAAAGTCAGCCAGTGAGAGATAAGCAAGGAGTTTATTGCAGGTATATGCTACATCTCTTACGCACATAGTTGAAATAAGGGTATATATAAGCTTAGTCCCCTTGTATCAGCATCCCTCATCTCCAGGCCTGTGGAAGTATAACGGGTATGCCACAAAAGGTCTGTATCCTGGAAAAATGTGGAATCTTCAACAAGATAAAGATGAAAGGCAGACAGATAAGGACCAGAACTCCTTCCTGGGACAGTTGAACAATATGAGGATGAAAGGCAGAGGGATAAGGACAAAAGGGCCTTCCTGAGAATATTCAACAAGATAAGGATGAAAGGCAGGAGAACAAAGAGAGAGAAGGGCCAGAGCTCCTTCCTGAGTTCAGAGCACTCTAGTATGGACATTCCTGTTGTCCCAGGTCTCAATGACTCTCAGGATGAACTCCTCATGGCCACATACTCTGTCTATTATCCCCTTACATAATCCCTTGATGAATCAATTCAATTCTATATTGTCCTCGTTTTGAGTCCCTAACCCCCTTATCTCTCCACCAATTGCAGAGTTCCAAATGTTAGCCTTTGATGACTTGAAGGACATTCACTAGCTTCACTCGTACACATTTGCTGTTGAATGGAGGAGAAAAATCATGAAACCATTCAGACAGATTCATAGAACAAATTTATGTTGCACAACCTCAACTAGCCCTTCACTATATCTTTCTCATCAGCTCCTTAGACCTTTATATCTTTTCAGATCTCCCATGCTTCTCAGATGCATCTTGTATCATACTTAACAGAAAAACTACTGAGACTGTGAACTTTCTCTTCTAGTTTCCTCATATCCTCTGCCTTTATATGCCCTCTGTTACTACCCTCTTCCTTCACCCCTGTCTCACATGATGAGGTGACCTTAATTCCTTACCAAAGCTAATCTTACCCCCCATTCCTTTCTCTCTCCTCCAGCAAAGGGAGTATCCTCTGTCATCTCCACACTATCACATATTTTCAGTCTATTCCTGTTGACCAGTTCTTTACCTATTGCCTATAAACATACTTATATCTCCTCCATTTTCCAAAAACCCTCAGTTGATTCTTCCCTCTCTCCTCTCTATCATCCAATAGCTCTTCTTCCCTTTTTAGCTAAACTTGAAGGTCATCTACACTAGGTGTCTACACTTTATTTTCACTCATTCCCTCACAGTTCAGCTTCCAACCATATCATTCCACTGGAACTCCTCTCTTCAAACTTGAAAAAGGCTTTATAATTCTCTGTTCTGATTCACAGAGGACAATATGAGAAATTTTTTGTTTTTCTATATGGCTCTATGCTTTTCTGTATGTGATTTATGCTTTCCTTGTGTGCATAACATTTTTTATGAATAAGACAGAAACATAATGTACAGTATCTGACTCTGTGACTTAAGGGAACACCACATGCCAATTCTGTCTATGTGTTGGGGGGGGGGGGGCTTTGGTTGGGTTTTTTTAAAAGATAATGGAGGTGACGGAGCCAAGATGGCGACAGGAGAGGACCTTCTCTCAGTTGCTCTGGAGCAAAACTTATAAACTAAGGACTCTACATTTTCAAGAGACAGAACCCATAGAGGGACCCAGTGAGGCAATTCTCCAACCCAAGGTAACCTGGAAAAGAGTGGAAAGGCTCAGCTCCATGGGTCGGAGGGGTGACCCATCAGAGGGGTAGCCCACCTGAGCAAAGGAATTTCAGCCTCCTGGAGGCAGCCCCAGGTCGCTGGAAGCCGTGGCTCACAGCAGCAGGGGCAGTTTCCTGATCTACACCCTGGGGAGCACTGGGCACAACTTGGGAGGAACAGCAGGGGGACCTCTGCCAGAATGAGCACATGAAGCTCAGCCATCAGGGCACACAGCGAGCACTGTGGCCAGGGCAGCCCAGATCCAGGGATAGAAAACAGAAGCCAGTAAGCAGGAGCCCCCAGGGCATGAGTGCTGAGCCTAGGGAGGGAGCAGAGAGAGACTGCAGAGCTCTGTCCTCTGCCCCTGGAACTGACCACATTCAGATCCTGATCACAGTCTAGGACCCCCATAGAACAGCAGGGCCCCCCTCCACCTCAGCCCTGTTGGCGGAGGGGGGCACTTATGGTCATTCACAGACCAGGAGGGAGGACAGAGCCTCACACACTGAGACCCTTGTAGGGGGTGTCCCAAAAGCTCAGGAAGCACCCCCAAACCAGGCTCAGGCTGAGGAAATGAGCAAGCAGAGAAAAAAAAGAGGAACACCATTGAGAAATACTTTGCCTGTGATCCCAAGAAGGATCAAAACACTCAATCTGAAGATGAGGAGGTATAAGCTCCTGCATCTAAAGACTCCCAAGAAAAACAGAAATTGGGATCAGGCCATGACAGAGCTCAAAAAAAGACTTTGAAAATCAAGTGAGGGAGATAGAAGAAAAATTGGGGGAAAAAATGAGAGAAATGCTGGGAAAACATGAAAATGAACTCAGCAGCTGAGTCAAGGAGATCCCCCAAAATGCTGAAGAAAATAGCATGTTAAAAACCAGCATAAGTCAAATGGATAATACAGTTCTAAAAGTTATTGAGGAGAAGAATGCTTTGAAAAGAACTGGCCAGATGGAAAAAGAGATAAGAAAGCTCTCTGAGGAAAACAAATCCTTCAATCAAAGAATTGAACTCAGGGAGATCGCTGATTTTACAAGAAATCAGGACTCAATACTTCAAAAGAATGAAAAAATTAGAAGAAAATGTGAAACATCTCATTGAAAAAACAACTGATATGGAAAACAGATTAAGGAAAGATAATTTAAAAATTATTGGAATACCTGAAAGTCATGACCAGGAAATGAGTCTTGATATCATTTTCAAAGAATTATTACAGGAAAATTGCCCTGATATCCTAGAAGCAGAAGGCAAAATAGAAATGGAGAGAATCCACCGATCTCCCCGAGAAAGAGATCCAAAAAAAACAACTCCCAGGAATATTATAGCCAAGTCCCAGAACTCCCAAGTCAAAGAGAAAATATTACAAGCAGCCAGAAGGACACAATTCAAATATGGAGTTGCAATCCGGATCACACAGGACTTAGCAGCAACTACATTAAAAGCTCATAGGGCTTGGAATATAATATCCCAGAAGGCAAAAGAGCTTAGAATGCAACTGGAGAATCAACTACCCAGCAAAACTGAATGTCCTCTTCCAGGGAAAAAGATGGATTTTCAGTGAACCAAGGGAATTTCATATGTTCCTGTTGTAATGGCCAGAGCTGAATCTTCAAATACAGGACTCAGGTGAAGCATAGAGATTGGAGGAGAAGGGGAAAATATAAGGGACTTAATGATGATGAACTACATGTATTTCTGCATAGAAAAATGATACTGATAACACTCATATGAAACTTCTCATTTAATAGAGCAGGTAGAAGGAGCTTTTATAGATGAAGCACAGGAGAAAGCTGAATTTGAAGATATATTGTGGTGTAAAAATGGAGTCAATAGAAACAAGGGAAATGTAATGGGAGAAAGAAAAAGGAGAAGAGGAATAGGCCAAGATATTTCATATAATAAGATTTTTCTTTATTGGAGGACAAGGGGAAGGGGGGGGGAATGTAAGTGATGGAGGAGAGGATGGACCATGGGGGGAGAGTGGTCAGATATAACACATTTTCTTTTTTACTTCTTGCAAGGGGCTGGGATTGGATGGCCTGTCCAGGACCATAGGGCCGGGTGGCTGCTGGGTAAGGGGTGGTATGTGGGTTCGGGGCCTCCTGGCCCCAGGGCTGGGGATCTGTCTGCTGTACCACTCAACTACCTTACAGCAGAGACAGAGTGAAAGGAGAGAGAAAATATAGTTCATGGTAGTGGAGAAATACTAAAGGAGGGAGTTGCGATCAACAATGGCAATGTTGGAAAAATATGGAAGTAACTTTTGTGATGGACTTATCCTAAAGAATGTGATGGGGACGGCTAGGTGGCATAGTGGAAGCACCGGCCCTGGAGTCAGGAGTACCTGGGTTCAAATCCAGTCTCAGACACTAAATAATTACCTAGCTGTGTGGCCTTGGGCAAGCCACTTAACCCCGTTTGCCTTGCAAAAAAAAAAAAAATAAACTAAAAAAAATAGAATGTGATCCACCTGCAACAGAGCTAGTAGTGTTGGAATACAGACTGAAGCACATTGTTATTATTTTTTTTCTGGGGGGGGTGTTCCAGGGCAAATGGGATAGGGTGACCTGCCTGGGGCTGCACAGCTGGGTGATTGTTGTGTGTCTGAGGCCAGATTTGGACCTGGGTGCTCCTGGCTCAAGGGCCAGTGATCTGGGCCAGCCACCCCCTACTATTATTATTTTTACTATTTTATTTTATTTTCTGTCTTTTTTTGGGGGGGGGGTTGTAGGGCAGTGGGGTTGGGGTGGCTTGCATGGGGTCACACAGCTGGGTGATTGTTGGGTGTCTGGGGCCGGATTTGGGCTCAGGTGCTTCTGGCTCCAGGGCTGGTGCTCCATCCACTGTGCCACCTGGCCATACCTACAGTTATTATTATTATTATTATTATTATTATTACTATTTTAATTTTAATTTTTTCTCTCCCCTTTACTTTATTGCTGATGCTGGTCTATATTTTCTTGGGGGGAGGGGGTATTATATTTACTCTTAAACAAGAATATTTTAGTCATTTATAAAAAACATTATTTGTACAAAATAAGAATAAAGAAATAAAAAATTAAAAAAATAAAGAAATAAAAAAAAAAGATCATGGAGTAGTTTGCCAGTTCCTTCTCCAGTGTGAAGGCAAACAGAGGTTAAGTGGCTTACCCAGGGTCACACAGCTAATAAGTGTCTGAGAACACATTTGAACTCAGGTCTTTCTAATTCTAGGCCCAGCACTCTATTCACTGAACCATTTAGTTGCCTCCATAATATACACTTAACTATTTAATATTTGACGTTTCACAATTTTTATGATCATTAAAAATTATGCAGACTTATGTTTTTATCTACTTGTTTATATTCTACAATATTATTTATTGGTACATACTGCATGTAAAGAGACTTTAGCAAATACTTTTCATTATTTCAAATTAATATCTGAAAAATTGTAAAAATGTTTTAAAATATTTTATATAGTGGATTTGGTGCAAACAAGACAGGTAAGAACGTATCAGATGAAAGAATTTGAGCTGGCCAAGCAAAACTTGAATTTAACAGAAATTTTCATGAGTTGTAATCTGTAACCATAAAAACATAGGACACAAGTTTTCCTTTCACCTGCTAGTCCATTATATCTTTCATTTTAATAAGGAAGCCCTTAGTTCTATTTTACTAAGGAATAGTCTAACACAATGGTTCTTAAAATGTGATCTGAGGGTCCCAGAGACACATTGTGGATCTAAGGTATCAGACTATTTTCTTTTTGTAAAATTTATTTAGAATTTTATTTTTCCCTGGTTACAATTTTTAACATTAATTTTTGAAACTGGTTCCAAATTCTCTTCCTCATTCTCTATATGCCTTCATTGAGAAAGCAATCTATTCAATAAAGATTATACATGCAGTACATTTCCATAGTAGTGATATCGAAAAAGAAAATAAAGCCCCCCCAAAAAATACCTTAAGAAAAATGATGTAAAAATAGTATGCTTCAATCTATATTTAGACACTATCAGTTATTTTTCTGGGAATGAATAGCATTTTTCATCATAAGTCCTCCTGATTTATCTTGGAACATTGTATTTTACTGAAAATAACTAAGTCATTCACAGCTGTTCACCTTACAATATTGGTCTTACTTTGTACACACTTTTTGTTTTTGTTTGGTTTTTGGTTTTTTTTAGGTTTTTGCAAGGCAAATGGGGTTAAGTGGCTTGCCCAAGGACAGCTAGGTAATTATTAAGTGTCTGAGATCAGATTTGAACCTACGTACTCCTGACTCCAAGGCCGGTGCTTTATCCACTACGCCACCTAGCTACCCCATTGTACACACTTTTTATAAACTCACATAGAAAGCTATGTAGATTTTTCTGAAAGCATCCTGCTCAACATTTTTTTTAAAACAAGGCAGTGGGGTTAAGTGGCTTGCCCAGGGCCACACAGCTAGGTAATATTATGTGTCTTGAGATTAGATTTGAACTCAGGTCCTCCTGACTCCAGGGCCGGTATTCTCTCCACTGTGCCAACTAGCTGCCCCTCAACATTTCTTAAAGGGCAATAATATCCCATTACATTCATATACTACAATTTGTTCAGCCATTCTCCAATTGATGGGCATTCCTTCAATTTCCAATTCCTTGCCAGAAGGAAAAGAGCTGCTATGACAATTATTGTTGATGTGGCTCTTTTCCCCCTTTTTGTGATCTCTTTGGGATACAGACCTAGTAGTGGTATTGCTGGATGCACAGTTCTATTGCCACATAGTTGCCCCCATTCAGTTTTTTTTAAGAAAGATTTTATTGGGGTGGCTAGGTGGCACAGGGGTGACTAGGTGGTGCAGTGGATAGAGCATTGGCCCTTGAGTCAGGAGTACCTGAGTTCAAATCTGGCCTCAGACACTTAATAATTACCTAGCTGTGTGGCCTTAGGCAAGCCACTTAACCCCATTTGCCTTGCAAAAACCTAAAAAAAAAAGATCTAATTTATTTTGAATTTTATAATTTTTCCCCTAATCTTGCTTCCCTCCCCTCACCCCTCACAGATGGCATTCTGTTAGTCTTTACCAGTTCTTTTTCTATATGTGAATGGCATTTTCTATCACATGTTCTACAATTTTTTAAATCACTATATTGTTGAGAAGATCTAAGTCTATTTGATCATCACACAATGTTGCTTTAATGTGTGCAATGGTGTCGTGGTTCTACTCATTTCATTCAGCATCAGTTTATGTAAGTTTTCCCAAATTTTTCTGAAATCCATTTGCTCATGATTTCTTACAGAAGGATAGTATTCATCATATTCATATATTACAATTTGTTCAGCCATTTCCCAATTGATGGCATCTCCTCTGTTTCCATTTGTTTTTCCACTGCAAAAAACTGTTGTAAATATTTTTGTACATGTGGGTCCTTTTCCCCCTTTTTTTTATTATCTCTTGTCCTCAATTTTCAAAAGTGTGAGGCCCAAAAGTTTTAGAACCAGTGACCTAAAACATTGTATTTTGAGTGTTATGTTAGTAGATGTTTCATGAGTATGTTTCTATGTTGTCTTTGTTCTTTCTAAATAATAAATGACTGTGTATGCTTCATGAAGTTTTTCAGTATGAAAATGAGAATTTCTTCTAGCCAGTTATAGAAAGATTCCTTTCAATTTTTTATGCTGAGATATTCTATAATGACATAGTGCTTCAAAATTCACAAAATATTTTACAAATATATTATTGTCTTCTGAATGAATTTTGGAATCTTTTAGAATGTCTTTTGGAATTAGGATTTTAGTAATGAAAGGATCAGGTAATTTGTAACAGTGTATATAAAAGGTAATAAGATGAGATATGAGAGGAAAGGTAGCTTTGGGCTAGATTGTGGAGAGCTTTGAATATTTCTGACCACAAACTTTAGGAAGTGTATTAGGAAGATTGAGCAGGGTAATTAGGGGATAAACTAAGGTCCAAAGACCTTTTTGGAAAACATTGTAAAATACAATCAGCAGGATTTAATAACTAATTGAAGGGAGGGAGGAGAGAGTGTGAGAAAAAATATGCAATGAAGATGGCAAGGTGAAATAATTTTTTAAAAAGTCAGGGGAAGGGCAAGTACTTTGGCAGAGAAGATTTCACTTTTGGATATGTCAGGTTTCACGTTACAGTAGGAACTGAGCCCAGATTTCTGCTAAACTACAAAAATCATTATAGTACTTCTATAGTACTTCTCTTCAGAGAACCAAGCCCCAGAACTTGCTAAAGGAAACATGGAAAGGCACAGTGAAATGTGCTTATGTCACCTGTCAGGGGGATATCTGGCTGGGATACATGAGTTAATGAGCATGCCAACAGAACATTTGGCATTTGAAAAATCCAATCCAAGTCTTAGAAAAGCTTTAGTAGATTGGAACAGTAGATGCAGGAGAGGCAAGAAGACACTATCCCCTCCATCCCACTCAGGATACACAGGTTTTGAGGTAGACATGACAGGGAAAAATACAAACAACAAAGTAATAGGCTTAAGTTCAAAGCCATGGGCAGGCAGCCCAGGAGAAGCAACACAAATTGCTTAATTAAACTAATTTCCAAATAATTAAGACATCAGTTGAATGAGAGTAAGAATAAATGACTTTAATGGTTTAAGGGTCTAGAACCTGGAATGGGGGGATAAACTCTGAGGTCATCTAATCCAGCATCAGAATTTAGGGACAAATGCTCTCTTTCTATTAGAAATATCTCAGACAGAACCCCCCCACCCCCACTTCATACAGTGTAAAGGAGGGATGTCAGTATGGGTACTAGTCATATCTGAGGGATGACAGAAGTGTCACTGCTCCAGAAGGAGAGAAGGGGAGACACTGATCCTCTGGAAAAGATTGCAGGGACAGAGAGAACTGGGATTTCTTTATGTGAGCAAGAAAGTGAGCAGTCTACTAGTGCTGTTGTCCCCATAACCAGTGGGAATCCTAATCTCTTGTTTTATTGCAGGAATGTTAAAAGTTAGGGGCCCTCCACATTTCCCACCTAGGGACATAGCTGACTGTGGCTCTACTCAAGCTTGACTTGTGGGACAGGACAAGAGGTTCTTGAATTAGAGGACTGCCTTCTCGGCAAGATAACATTCTGATTGCCTTTAATTTTTTTTTTTTTTTTTTAGGTTTTTGCAAGGCAAACGGGGTTGTGTCTTGCCCAAGGCCACACAGCTAGGTAATTATTAAGTGTCTGAGACCGGATTTGAGCCCAGGTACTCCTGACTCCAGGGCTGGTGCTTTATCCACTATGCCACCTAGCCGCCCCTGCCATTAATTTTAATAAGAAGAACTGTGTGGGCTTTCTAAGAGACCTCAAATAGAGATCTTGGAAGGGTGCTGAAGATACAGGAAAATGTCTCAGTTTTTCTTGGTAGAAAATTGTCTCCCAGAAAACAGACTGAGGGTAAAAAAAAAAAAAAATGTGTCATTAATACCTCAGTGGCAAGTCCCTTTCCTAATCCCAGCCTAAGACTGACTTGGGTAACTTCTTTGAAGAGGTCAATTGGAAACTGCTGTGGTTTTTTGAAAAACCTTCAGTTTCAATATCAGATATAAGCTAGTTCTCTCTAACACTACTACGGATTCCTTTTCCTGGAGTTTTTTGTTTTTTTTTTTAAGAACTTTGGTCTATTGACTTAAAGGGAAAGGAAAATGTTAAATAGGGCATGATTTTATTTTTAGCTGGGAGAGGAGGTAATACTTGAATCCATCTTGATCCCAACTCTTATCCTTCCTTTAAGGTTCTGTTTTCTTTGTATTCTTATAAGGTACTTAGTCTGTCATCTATTATCCTTCCTTCTCTCTACATGGCCAGCCTACCTTCTTTTCTGATTGTTTTTCCTGGATATTATCTTTTATAGCACTCTTTGAGTACATGTTTGCAATCAAATGTTTACCCCCACCATTTGTTTTTCTGTTGCCCTTTGGGTCCTCCATAATTTCGATTCTTTACAAAGTATGGCATTCTATAACAGAGTCAATGTAGGATTTCCAAAAGAATACTGGACCTAAACAGATAGAATTTTTTTGTGAGTGAGCAGCCTGAAATGCCAGAAGACATTTAAGTCTCTCAAATGCAATCTGATTTCTTCTTCTTTCAAGCTCATGGTCCATCTGTAATGCCTATCCACTACATATGTACCTATAGTCTCAGGCAGTTAGCTATGTAGTCTATGCATCTACTCATCCATTTAGCTTTTTCTATGTTGATTGTTAAGCCAAACTCTTATGAGTGATCTGGATCAAGGAAAGATCTAAAATTATTTTCCTGTCTAAAGCAGGAGTTATTTTTATTACCAATTGGGACTCTCCTTAGGAATGTAAGCTGTTTTATTCTCAGCTGGTCCAATTTTTATATTGCTGGAGGCTCCACCTCTCCATTCACCAGTTAGTTTTCATAAATCCTTTTTAAAATACCCAAAAGGAAAAAAAAAAAGCAAAATCCTCTTAGGAGAGCTTTTGTGAAGTTCCTTGGGATGAGTCCTGCTGACAGAGTATTGTGAAACTCCACAGCACTGCCATCTGGAAATGGTATGATATTCTCCCTTTGGCTTTATCTGCAGATCAGTGTGGGGAATAATTACTGGTGAATAGATGAAATTTGTAAATGAAAGTTGTAAATACATGGAATTTATGAATTTAAAAAAACACCCAAAAGGATGGGGTGCTATTATTAAGCAGTAAGGGGAAAGGATGAGGAATTCTCATCCTTTTGTTCATTTTCTCCTTCATGTAATCTGGTTTTTAAGGTACCACAGTAAGCCAGGGTTAGCTAGGTAATATAGTGGATATAACACTGGACTGAAATGAGGAAGACCTGAATTCAAATAGGACTCCCACACTTATTAGTTGGCTGACTCTGGGCTAGTTATCTCAGTTCCCTTATCTGTAAAATAAACTGGAGAAGGAAATGGCTTATCACTCCAATCTCTTTGCCAAGAAAACCTCAAATGAAGTCTCAAAGAGTCAAACATGACTCAAAAATGACTGAAGAACAACAAATAAGCCAGGGAGAATGGCAAAAAGCTAGCAGCTTGAAAGGGATAACAGTGAGTCAAGGAGCCTGAACTTGTAGGAAAAAAGTAGCATTTACTCTAGCGACAATATTAAAAGATGGGATTGCCAGGAAATGGGAAATTTAAAAAAGTTTAACCTTAGAGTTTCCTTAGTTTGAAAGACCAAATTCATTTTTAAAACCATAGAATCAGCCCAAGCTAAAAGGAACCTTATACTTTTTTTTTTAGGTTTTTGCAAGGCAATGGGGTTAAGTGACTTGCCCAAGGCCACACAGCTAGGTAATTATTAAGTGTCTGAGGTCAAATTTGAACTCAGGTCCTTCTGACTCCAGTGCCAGTGCTCTATCCACTGTGTGACCTAGCCACCCTGATTTTATACTTTCAGTGCTCCCATATTATCCAGTACTCTCTGTCTTCTTTATTTAAAGATTAGGAAACTGAGGTCCAGGAATGTTAACTGAAGGTCACATAGGTATTAAGCATCAGAGGAAATATTTAAACCCTGAACCCAAGTCTTCTAATTCCAGAGACATGGTTTGTGACTTTTTTAATCTTTAACTTTTATAAATCTTTAACTTTAACTTCTGAGAATGTTGAGAATTGGAACAAGCTGTCCTCACTGTAAAATGAAGTACTACTTTTGTATCTTAGGAAAGTCTTCTCTATATAATGGTCTTGACTATATAGTTGACTATATTAACTATATAGTTAATGCATGACTGCAGTCTTCAAATAGTTGAAGTGCTATCATATTTTAAAATAAAAAAGGAAGTATATTTGTTTCCTGTAGCTCCAAAGAACAGAATTAAAACCAAAAAATAGAAGTTATAGGGTGGTAGAGTGGTAAGGTTCAATTCAATATCAGCAAAAACTTTCTAAGAAAAAGAAACACTGGAACAATAAAATGGGCTTCCCTGAAAATAACCTCAATA
Source organism: Macrotis lagotis (assembly GCF_037893015.1). Taxonomy (NCBI): domain Eukaryota; kingdom Metazoa; phylum Chordata; class Mammalia; order Peramelemorphia; family Peramelidae; genus Macrotis; species Macrotis lagotis. The sequence continues at coordinate 170,734,955 of NC_133658.1, read as the reverse complement.
TAAGGAGTATTTGTATAAAAGTTGTAACTCGATCTTCATGCTACTGAGGATGTTCCTTCATTAGCTATCCATCAAATGACCATGAAGGTCCATTGTAATACTAAGATCCTATGATCCCATTGCAGTTCATTAAGGATTTATATGGAAGATTTAAATGTTAAAAAGTAGCTTTGGAGTTAAAGTATAATTTTTATGGATGTATTAATTCTAGAATAGTCTCTGGTTATAGATTCACTGGATCATAGATCACTGAAACATAGGAAAATACCAAGCCCAAACCCCGCTTTTTTTACAATGAAGAGACCAAGCCCAGAATTTAATTGATTTATCCCAGGTCACATAAATAATAAATGGTAGAGATAGGATTTGACCACAGGTCTCACAACTCTGAGTCAAGTGCTCTATTTACTAGATCACCATATACTTTCCCCATCCCTGAAAAATATAGCTATAATAAAATGACCTGTCATAAAGAATCTGGCCTTCCATAAAAACACTATTATCTTGAATGATATTGGAATATTAAGTATAATAATCTAAATTTCTTTTTGTTTTTTGGGTTTTTTTTTTTTGCAAGGCAAATGGGGTTAAGTGGCTTGCTCAAGGCCACACAGGTAGGTAATTATTAAGTGTCTGAGACCAGATTTGAACCCAGGTACTCCTGACTCCAAGGGTGGTGCTTTATCCACTACACCACCTAGCCTCCCCTATCTAAATTCCTTTTACAAAAGAAAAACACTTCTTTGTTTCCAAAAAAGATTTGTCCACACTTCAGTGCTACATGAGAACAAAAAAAATATTACTTCATGAGGCTTAAGTCAAACCAAAACTATACCATGTACCTGGTCTTTGAAGGAGGAAAAAAACCTTGGAACCGGTTAGAGACCCAGACAGGGAAGACCTAGAACTACTTATTGTTGTTATTCAGTTGTTTTTCAGTAGTGTCCATGACCCCATTTGGGGCTTTCTTGGCAAAGATATTGAAATGGTTTGCCATTTCCCTCTCCAGTTCATTTTTTTAGATGAGGAAACAGAGGCAAACAGAGTTAAGTGACTTGCCCAGGGTTACACAGGTAGTAAGCTTCTGAGGCCAGATTTGAACTGGGGAAGAACTCCATGTTGGTGTTCTATTAAACTGCATCTAACTGCACAAAAATTATTTATACAAAGCAGAAAACTCAAGATACATTGATGTTAAGTGACGGTTCATGAACAACGATATAGAAGTAGTATTATCTAGTGAATGGTGTGTTGGAACTGAAGTCAAGACTGAGGTTCACCTCTCACAAACTACTGATACTACCCACTAGTCACATAACCTCTCGGTGAATCAGGTTACTGCCTGGGCTTTACCAGTTTAAAGATTACAGAATGTATGGGTAACTGGAGATCACTGTGCTGATGAAATCCTTCTTGTAAAATGCAAGACAGGTACAAATCCCAGTGGAACTGCCTCTGCCAGCATCTTCCCACTCTTTTTTTCTTTTAAAATTGTGTTCACCTATTTTAGTCTTTATAGTCATTTATTTAGCAGACATTTTCTAATCACCCCTTACTGTGCTAGGTGCTGAGGGATAAACTTTAGTATTTCTGAAGATCAATCATTTAACAGATTTGAATCTTCTTCTCTACTCTTTAATGCAGATAGTTTTTGTGAGGTGCAGTGATCCCAGAAAGTCTTCACCTAATGACCTAATCCTGTGAATATGAACCTCTACTATAATACACACAACTTATCACACTAAATTGATACCAAATCCTCTCTGATAGAATGTCAGCATTTAGAGGGACATCTTAGGGACATCTAGTCCCCCTTTTTTACAGATTTGGAAGTAGCAGACCTGAGTTTAGTCTGTCCTCAGACTAAATAGGGTTGTCTCCCACTACATCTGCTTGTCCTCATCATCATCTTGGGTGATATTTCCATAGCTACCCCCCCCCCTCGGTAACATGCTCAGTGGGAGGCATGCCATCATGGGTACGTTTTGAGTTCAAGGGCTCTGCAAGAGCCATGAAACAGGACTTGGAATTCTCGAGGACAGCTAGGAGTACACTACCTTGTTGACACTAGGAATCTTTTCCCACTCTCCACAGCACAGTAGCCACCTAACTGCCATACCCTGAATTAGGTGCTACCCCCTAGAATCTCTACTTCTGTACTGGGCTCTATAGGTATCCCCTCTTACCCCTTACTAACACTGGAGTCTTCAGGCCTGTGAATAATTATTTGCAAACCTGGAAAAGAACTGAAACAGCTTTGCTCTGCTTTTTGTCAAACATTCGAGGAGTGTTACTTAATCTCTGCTATTTATTTTCCGTTAGTGAGGGTCCACACTATCAAGTACAGATCTGATCACAAAGACAACAGAGTTAACTGTGTCTAAGAGGGCACATTCAGCATCGATTGCACCACACTGACCAGTTCATTAAACTCAGTGTTTTGAAAGTGGCCACGGTCTGTGAATTTGTGCAATTTGGCTCCCAATTTGTTGGCCACTTCCTGCTGTTCACTCCAAGGAAGAAAAGGATCATCAGTGGACCCAAACTGTACTATATGTTGGCAATTAGACTTGATCTTCTCCCACTGCCAAGGACGATTGAAGTATCCTGAGAAGCACAGGAGAAAAAAAAAAGCTCATCATAAGTCTGGGAAAACAGCTTTTAGTATTATCCAGGCACTTTGCTCCAGCTAAAACAACTGAGGATCAGAACTTTCTAAGAATAAGCCAAATGGACTACTTCTGTACCAAATCAATGGGGGTTAATGATATATCATGAATGAGGAGGGAGGAAATTGCTCCCACAAACCTATTTAGATGACTAGGATGTCTTGCCTATAAACTAACTAGATACAGGATGCTTGGGGCAAAAAATACCTTAACTTTCCCCTCAGTGAATAATTGGCAAATAGTTTTGCATGAAGAGAGACTTTTTTTAAGCCTTCCTATGCTGTATCCCTATTTAGTGAAAAATTTAAAAAAGGACAAAGGTCTCTCTGAAATAATAGCTTGGCTTTCCTAGAGTCTATGATGCTTGGATGAGGAAAAGAAGAAATAAACCTTGCATTCTCATTCCTTCCCCACCATGCACTCAAAGTCCAAATTAATTCTCTGCCTTTTTGCCTCTCTCCATCCTTGCTCCCCCTCAATGTTATTTTCATTGCATTGATAATAAGATACATTTTTGTCTCTTTATCAGTGTGGACCAGATTGACATGATTATTAGAGTGTTATAATAAAACAGAATGAGTTTAAGTTGTGCTGCCATATGAAAGATGGCATCAGCAGACATTTTCTCTCAGGAGAGATAAACAATAAGTGAGAAAAGAAATATATTGTTTGCCTTCTCAAGATATAGGGGAGGGCCAGGAGGGAGAAAATTTGGAATTCAAAATTTTCAAAAATGAATGTTAAAAATTTTTACATATAATTGGGAAATATTTAAAGAACTAAACAAAGAAGTGAAGATTATAGATGAGAATAAGAGATTTGAAAATTGACACTTGAAAGCTGGTTAAGACAGTATATAGATAAATGAGAAAATAGGGATCAAAATAAATAAGAAATTGTAGGAAGGTAGAGGTGGAAAGGAATAAAACCTAAATTACCACTTGCTCGTTCATTCTCATCCCCCAGGTCTGATGTATATGCAGACACTAATATGATAGCATATACACGATGTGTTTCTGCATACCTGGGGAAAAGAAAATAGTGTTAACTTAGCTCATATCACAGCACTTTTATTCTGGAGCTGATCAAAGTCAACCAAAAGAAAAATTTTAAATCTACTTTGTTTTCAGAAAATCTAGGGATTCTGAGTTTCCTTTGGAGGGGAGAGTTTGGATGGAACAATTTTTTATAGGAAAAATCTCTATCTTCCCCTCCAAACTCTCCCCTCCAAAGGAAACTCAGAATCCCTAAGTCAAAGACTAATCACTGAAACTGGTTTCTGAAGATCTCAGCAGCTAATAATTTTAAGATGTCTTTTATGGACAAGCTATTTTTCCTGGGATACTAGGTTATATTTGCTTTTGGGAAAAAAACACAATTCTGAGTTTTCCTACTTTCAGTTAGCATTAGGGGCTTTTGAAATACAAACATTTTTGTAGGCTAATTTTTTCAGTACTACAGGAACTTGTAATTTAGTTGATGAGAATATAGCCTTCTTTACCAACACAGACCTTAGTTCTTCTATAGTTTCACTAGAATACCTATAAGTGCAGCACTGGTCAGTTGAAGTTGCTCCAGGGAGTTTTAATCTTTTCAGCCCTAGAAGTTCTGCCCTGCCTGTTCCACCCCATCCCAATTTTCTAATCCTGATTTATGACTATCTCTTCTCGCCCTAGAATTTCAGGAAGGCTCCAACCATGCATCACTTTACTTCATATTCTAATGCCATCATTTGAACAGTCTCAGGTACCCTCTTCAACTATTCAGCTTCATATCCTTCCCGTTCTGGAATACTGTTCAAATCATTGTTCCTGATTTTTAGTTAGTTAGTTTCTTCCCCAATGGCCCTACTCACCATTCCAGTAACTTTTAGGATCAAAGTGACCTTTTTTGCCACTGACTAGTGTGTATTTTCCCCCCATTAGAATATAAACTAGAGGAAAGAGATTTTTTTTGGTGAGACAATGGTGCTAAGTGACTTGCCAAAGATCACAAAGTTAGAAATTATCAAGTGTCTGAAATCAAATTTGAACTCAGGTCCTCAGGATTCCAGGGTTGGTGTTCTATTCATTGTGTCACCTAGCTGCCCTAGGAAAGGGATTTATAATTTTTATTTAGTGTCTATTAGTAATTACATTTATATCCTCAGTTTGACATAATGCTTAACATGTAGTAGGCACTTAATAAATAATTTTTCAATCATCCATTCAATTTCCCATAATGAACATATATAAACAAAGAGTTCTGTAAAGGATTGCTATGACTAAGCATATGAATACTACCTTACAACTATCAGATTAGTCAATATGACAAAAAAAGAGAAAATGATCAATTTTGGAGGGGATATGGGAAAACTGGGACACTAATGCACTGTGAATTGATCCAACTAATCTGGAGAGAAGTTTGGAATTATGCCCAATAAAACGGATCATACCCTTTGATCCAGCAGTACCACCACTAGACCTATATTTCAAAGGGGTCACAAAAAAGGGTAAAAAACTCACATGCATAAAAATATTTATTGCATCTCTTTTCACAATGGCAAAGAACTGGAAATTGAGGAGATGCCCATCAAATGGGGAGTGACTGAACAAATTGTGGTATTTGAATGTGATAGAGTGCTATTGTTCTGTAAGAAATCATGAGGGATGATATTTAGAAAAGCCTAGAATGACTTGCATGATACTTAGTGAATGAGCAGAATGATAATCAACTACAATGGACTTGCTCATCTAAACAGTACAATAATCAAAGAAAATTCTAAAGAACTTGTGATAGAAAAATGCCATCCACATCTGGAAATATGTCTGAATGCAGACTCTGAATGCTTACTATTTTTAAATTTAAAAATATTATATAAGTATATTTTTTCTCTTATGATTTTTCCAGTTTTGAATTTATTCTTCTTTTATAACATGATTAATATGGATATATGTTTAACATGATTATACATGCATAACCTATATTAGATTGCTTTCTATCAGGGGCAGGGTGGAAGGAGAAAAATGTGAAATTCAAGACCTTATTAAAAATGATTGCTGAAAACTATCTTTGCATGTAATTGTTAGAATAAATGAATAAAAATAAGCATGTGAAAGACTACTCTAAATCACAAATAATAAGAAATGGAAAGCAAAACAACTCAGAGTATTCACTTCCTATTCAGGGAACTGGCAAAGATCATAAAATATGGTAACAGTTAATTCCCATTGACTCTTGTAGTTGTGGGAACACTGTAGAAGGAGCTGTAAATTGTTCTACGGAAATAGTAATAAGAAAAATCACTAAAATGCCTATAATGTTCTGACCAATACAGGCCACTTTAAAAATTCCAGGGAAGTCAAAGATAGAAAGGAAAGGTGTTCTGTACACCAAAATATTTATAGCCATACTTTTTACAATAGCAAAGAACTCTAAAACAGAATAGCTGTCCAACAGTTGAATTGGGAATGGCTCAACAATTTGTAGTACATTAATGTAATGAAATATTACCATGTCATAAGAAAAGATCAATATAAAGAATGCAGGGAAGCATAGGAAAATATAAACTGATACAAAGTGAAGTAAACACAGAACCAGGAAAACAACTTACAGTATGATTATGACAATGTAAGCAGAAAGAACCTAAGAATAACAAAAATAGAAACTAGATACTCTCTAAGTGTTGAGATCAATCATGGCCCTAATAAGAAATAGGAGAATGTATTCCCTCCCTTTTTTTTGGTAGAAATGGGAGACATGGAGGTGAAACACAGAATATATATCTACATATATATTTATATACATATAAAATCAGACTTGAATGATGTATTGACTAATATTGATAAGTTTCTTTTTTTATTCTTTGTTATAAGATATGGATAGTCTGTTGGGTGAGGAAGAGGAGAGGAATATATTTTGAAATGGTCATATAAAAACAAAAGTTAGGTATAAGAAAATTTCTTAAGAGTTGCAGAAGGAGGGGGCGGCTAGGTGGTGCAATGGATAGAGCACTGGCACTGGAGTCAGGAGTACCTGAGTTCAAATCATGCCTCAGACACTTAACAATTACCTAGGTGTGTGGCCTTGGGCAAGCCACTTAATCTCATTTGCCTAGCAAAAAACCTAAAAATTAAAAATAATTAAAAAAAAGAGTTGCAGAAGGCAAAAGATTCATTGCCCTATAGCCAACCTAGAAAAAAACCTCCAAAGTGGTTAGGCTGATTCTTCTGAAAATAGACATATATTGTTACCAGATCAATATTCAAACTTTTTTTGGCTTTGCAGAATCTTCCAGAGTTTCTGTTCTACAAACTATAGTCTTAAAGAGCCCAGTGTCACCTCTGTATCAGTGAGGCCTCAGAAAGGGCTTTAAAGGGGTGATAAACTAATATCCTGATAAAGTGCAATTTAACAGGGCATCTTCATTTTTTCAGATATCTCACTGTGGTACATTAGCGTTTTCATTTTGCCATTTTATTGTTTCACATTTGACTCCTTTTATTATACTGCTAATTTGAATTTATGACTAGAAGATTGGGTTGTTTAGTGAACAATTCCTTAATGTGGAACTAATATGATAATTGAAACTGCTTCTGGATGCAAGAGGCTAAGCAAACAATAACATTTGATACAGGAGAGCCCTGTAACTAAGAAAGAAAAGCAATCCTAAATTGCTCATCCAACCAGTTACTTATCTACTCTAGTCTTTATGTGGGTTAAAGGGAAAGAGTCCTGGATTAGATAGCTGCTATTATTTATGGATTAAAGCTGAAAACTGGTGATAGGGGAGGCTCTGTGGAAGTGTTGCTCCTCCAGTTTCCCTTTTCTATTGTAGCTTCAGAATAGCAGGTAAAGAGAGAGTGCATTCCCAGGCATGGAAGATAATCTATTCAAAGGGATAAAGATGGAAACTGGAATGGTGTATCTGATAAATAGTAAGAATATAATTTTGACTGAACCAGAGCTTATGAAGGTAAGGATATGACTAGATAGGTAGAGTAGAATCAAGTTGTCTAGGGCTTTAAAAGTCAAACGGAAACAGAAAACTTAAGGTGCAAAGAGGCAGATAAGCAGAAGATTTTCAGGTGTATTGTTTTATGTGGATTATTTCATGAACTATTTTATAAGTAGTCATACCTCATGGCAGCAATGGCACCAGAACTGTGTCCTATGATGATTGTCTTCTCATCACAGTGGAATTCAGACTCCATAAAAGGCAACCAAATGCTTTCTCGAGCTGTAACTGATTTTAAATACATAGATGAAACTTAAGACTACTTAATAGTGATAATTACAATCTGTTAAGATCATGCTACCCTTTTTTAGCAGGGTTAGTACAGAGTTTCATGAACTCTTAAAATTGCATAATAATTTCCAAAAACGAGGATTTATATATTATATACAAATCAGGACATGGGAACAGAGCCAAAGGATTTATTGGTGCTACACAGATTGACAAGTGTGTTCTGGCAGGTGGTTTTATTTTACTGTGTTCTCATAAGAAACCAACAGCCACAGATCAAGGAAATACACTGTTCAAAAATTCTCATAAAACTTGCAAAACATACAGCAACATAGTATATAAATAACACTTTTAAGTACCTTCTCAAACATATTCTTTCACAAGTATCCCTTCTTTTATTTCTCTGTGATTTCCAGAAAGGAATTTCTCTATTGTGAAAGTTTAGAATGAAAAATCAGGTTCAAGAAAAAGTGGAAAGTTGAATTTTGTCTCACAGCTCAGTGATAATTGTCTTCAAAGAAACTCAAAACTCATCTCTCTTGGAAACATCTGTTCCTAACAAATTATTATTATATTTTTGCATCTCATATCATTCCTGTACCTACTGTAAAAAAATGAGAACAGATAAAGTAAGGTAAAGGGTTTTTTGTAAAGTTAAAAACTTACTTGGATCAGGCATGTTTTGAGACAAACACTGGAAATCAGGTATCTACAAGAGAAAGATATCATAGGAAACAGCTATGTTAATTAATGCTAAATAGTTTCCATAATATATGATTTCTGATATTATTGTTATCAGTTAGTGCCTAAAATGTAACAAGTATTGGCTAGGTGCAGGGATGAGATACATAAGCTATGGTAGGAATAATATTCATCAAAGTCCCTGACATGTACATAGGCTGCTATTTTCCCCTAAAAGGCAATGAAATCATCCTTTAGATTTAAATGGTCCAGGACACTAAGGCTCAAACTGTAGAAGTAGCTTCTTGGTTGCCTGATTACAAAGGTCTAGTAGTTGTGGGATCCTGAGGTTTGAAATGCTTCCAGCCACTACAACACCATAGCAAGTGTGGAGGCAGGGAATCTGTGGCCAGTGGAATCAATTCTTTTTCCTTATTCACTAAATAAGTCTTAGATCTGGACCAGAATACACACATACACACACACACACACACACACACACACACACACACACACACACACATTGAATCATAGAATTAGAAGCTACATTGAATCCCTCTAATCCAATTTGTATCTGAAAAATGATTCCCTCTAAATAAACCTGACAGCTGGCCATCCAACTTCTAGGATGACCTTAAAGACCTCCAATTAGGAGAGTTCCATGATGTCTCAAGGCAAGCCTTTCCATATTTGAATCGTTCTAATTGCTTGAAGGTGCTACCCAGCAATTTCCACTTATTGCTTCTAGTTCTGCCTTCTGGAACCTGAGAATGGGTCCAGTGCCATATGATGGCCTTTTAAATTACTTGGAAGACAGCTTTCTTGTTTTCTCTCAGTTTTCTCTTCTCCAGTCTAAACTGCCCCAGTTCTTCCAATTGATCTTCATGCGGCATGAATTCAAGGCCCTTCACCCTGTTTGCCCTGCTGTGTTTACTCTCCAGCTTACTCATACACATGAATGGAAAACTCCAAATTAAATGGATATCTGCTCTGGGGTAAGTAAAATATAGTGAATTGGACTATACTTCTGATGTAGAAAGTTGACAGTCTCTCCAAGGAAGATAAGCCAGCCTTCTGAGTAGCCCAAGATCTGCATTTTTTTCATTTATTTATTTTTAGGGAAAGATTCTTTATTTGACGTAAACTACTAGGAAAAATAAATAGAAGTAGAATGCAATTAGTTTAGATTGACTCATTCTACCAAAATTAATTCCAATCTAATATGAAATATGCAATATAAAATGAAGAGATACAAAATTTTTAAATTTTAAAGAAGTGAAAAATAATATCTTTTATAGTTAAACACAGTTTTTTAAAAAATATATAATCAGTGAGTTTTGAATCAAAGCTTTTTTATTGGATGGGGTCTTAGAAATCACCAATCTAGCACTTTTATTTGGCAGACAAGAACAGTGAAGGTCCAAGAGGTCCCAAGTACAACAAACCAGAAAATAGCAGAGCCAGAATTTGATCCCATTGTCTCCTAGCTCATCATAATGACAAATTCCTGGTTTTCCATTATTAATATGGCCAACACTCCCTACTTTCAAAGTTCCATAAGTACTTTCAGGAGTTAGTTGCATAACCATAGGGGTGGAAAGTAAGGAAGAAGACTTAACTAGATAAGAATTCATATGAAAAGGACATTGGTAGAATGGGAGTTTCGGGAGTTTCTATGAAGCCAGGAGTTTGATAATTTTTATCTTGAACTGTTAACCAAGCTCTGTATTTTTTTTTAAAAACTACATTTACTATTTCTTTTTAATATTTATTAAAAAAATTTTTTAAGTGCCAAGTTCTCTACCTCCCACACACCCCACCATTGAAAAGGCAAGAAATGTGTTGTTAATTATACATTTTAAATGCAAAACATTTCCGTATTAGCTCTGTTACAAAAAAAAGACAAGAAAAATAAAAAAAAATCATGCTTCAGTTTGCACTCATGTTCCATCAGTTTTCTCTCTGGAGGTAGATAATATATTTAATCATTTTATCCAGAGTTCCTTAGAAATGTCTTGGATCCTAGCATTGATCAGAATAGCCAAATGACTTCCTGTTCTTTATTTTTGTTGGTGCCTCAGTCCTCACTTTGAAGTCATGTCTGAAATTGTATTAAAAACTCTATAGGCTTTGAGCCGGTAATGCAATTAAATACCTAAGAACACTGTGCTTAGGGTTAGGGTTAGGAAGACCAATAAGATAGCACCTGCTCTAATAGCACTGCTACTTGGTAGGTGGATACAATGCATACACAAATAGTTATATTGGAAAAATCAATGAGGACAGGTTCATCAGAGAAATATTAGCAAAGTACAGGGTGTCCCAAGCTTTAATAGCTTAAAACTACCCTAAGATTTTGGGAGGACCCTGCACTATTTAGGCAAGAAAACTTCACAGTTTATTAAAACTTCAGGCAGCCTGGAGGAGATAAGTACTTCAAACTCTTACTTACTTTCTTCCCTTACTGGGGAAGAAAGGCTGGGGCTGAGGAAATGGGAGAGATTCAAGGAGAAAGTAAAAAAAGGCTGAGGAAAGAGGCAAAGGGGAGTTTGTGTCTGGCCTATTTACTACCAGCTCTCAATGGACTAGATGGACCTGGGTAAAAGAGCAGTTCTTTCCTTAGCACAAGATAATGGGAACAGTCAACAAACATTTACGAAGCCTTTATTATGGGGCAGGGGCCAAAAGGTAAAAGTGGTCCTGACCTCGAGGAGCTCAAGAACTAATGGGGAGGGGGAGGGATGGAGGAGACAAGATGCTAAATAAATGAATGAATGAATGACTAAATAAATAAATAAATAAAGATAATTGCATAATGTAAACAGCAAGTATTCTTTGAAAGAAGGTTCTAGCATCACAAGAGAACTGGAAAAGACTTCCTGCAGAAGTGGGATTTGACCAATCTTCAAGTCCTGATTCCTCACCATTTACTCAAAAAGTTGATCTTAGGCAGGTCACTCACCTCTCTAAGGCTCAGTTTCCTTCTCTGTGACATGGCAGTAATTTTTTTTTACTCTCTGCCTCATAGGATCCCTTTAAAAAAATGAAGCAAGAACTCTATAAATGTGAATCATTATGATGATTATTTGAATTTTGATGTATAGTTTTCAGCAAAGTTTTGGGATCAGAAATGTTTCTGAAAAAAAGTATTATCATTCAGTGCTTCTCTCTTTCTAAAAATAAACATGTAAATGGGACATGCAGGGAGAAAATAAGGGGAGCAGAAGAGAAATCTGAGAAGACAGGTAATTGCTTTCCTGTGACCGGTCCACAACCCTCCTGGGACTGAGCTAGGAAGGAGTAAAAACTCCATGGTTAATTCTTAGAGAAAAAGACAAACATTTCCTAGAGTCTTACCTTCTCCAGTCTCTTTTTTACCCATCCATACCAACCATGGGTCACCACATCACCTCCTCCATTCCCAGGAACAATCACAGCCTTGCTAGGAGAAACCATCATCCCAACTGGAAATGTCTGTCCCCAGCACACTTCTATTTCTCCACTGAGGGAGGCTGTACCTATGACGAGAGGGAGGAAGCAGAAGGCATCCTGGGACTTGTAGTCCTTTCAGCAGTAGGTCCTAGAAATAGTAGCACTTTAGCTAAAGACTTCAATTCAGAGTACAATCATGGAAGCATATTTTTCCCTTTTTTTTACAACATGACTAATATGGAAAGTGTTTTCTATGACTTCATACATATAACAGGTATATTGTTTACTTTTTCAATGGGGGGTCGAGGAATAGTGGAGAGAATTTAAAAATAATGTTAAATAAAAATAAAGCCAAGGATATTAATATGTAATTTGAAACTAAAAAAAAGCTACTGACACCACATTTTCCTTCTAGTGACAAGAGAAGAACCTGTCACAAAGAATGGAGTCAATTAGCTAGGCTGCAACTAACATGTGATAGCTCTAGATGTGTCTAGGCTTCCTTCCAGCTCTGGGAATCCTATGATCACTTATCAATACTTTGATAAGTCACCCATAGTCTCTAAGTCTCAGATCTCCATCTGTAAAATGACAATAATAAAACTTGTCCTACTTCCTTCAGAGGGCTATTTGAAGACAATCTATATAAAGCACTGTGCTAACTTTATTTCAGGAATATTGACCAGACTACTAATATTTTTGTGATTTTGTTGTGTGGGAACACCCTCCATTTGGCAGGAAGCAATATAACTATAACTTAGAGTCGTAGAGAGTTGTTGAGGCTCAACAACTTCTTATGGTCTCACAATTAGCTAGTGGCAGCAGGATAAGTTTTGAAGCCATGGGACTACAGTCCTAATGTTCTAATCAATCTACAGCATTGCCTTTTTGCAAATTTTGTAAGTTTGTTACATGACTATTGTTATTGGTATGATTACATCCAGTATTCTGCTGACATTAAACCAAATTTCTATTTTCCTTGAAATAAAAGAACAAGAATTGGTCTTGTGATTTCACTAAAATAGGGAATTCCCGGTTGAGGGGACTTCCTCCATCAGTAAAAGTCATTCCCTTCTAGAATTGCCTGGTACAGATAAGCTAAGTGACTTGCTCAGGGTCAAGAAATCAGATTGTGTCAGAACTAGGACTTAGTCCTGCTTCTTGGTGGCACAACATTAAATCATAATTACCTCTCATTCTCACATAACTTGCATTTTTCCTCTTGCTATAGGCTTCTTAGTCAATTCTGCTAAAACACTTGTTTTGAAACTGCTCATTTGTTCCAATTTGATTGATGCATTAGGGAACAATGGGAGCATAATGCAATTTGGACTACTTGTTCTTGATTTCATCTCACAAAGACAAGAGGAGAGAGAACCACACTCATCCACATTTGGTGTAACAACCATCCACCTAATTTCAGATAATTCTCCTTCTACCACTTCACAATAACTTATAAACTACAACCCATCTGACTCCCACATTCACAAGCAAACTTCTGTACTTTTGTTAAGGTAAAATGCCATCTTTATTGTATATCTTTTGTTGCAGTAGGAAGGCTGAACACTGAACCCAGGAATTCCTCCCCACTACACACCCCACCTTTAACCTTGACTGAAGCCCTGGCCTCTAGTCCTGGGGTTCCCACTGCCCTCAAGAATGGCTAGTACTACCCTAACAGCAACAAAGCAGTGATGATCAACATTAATGGACTTGCTCATACCAACAGGGCAACAATCAGGCACAATTTTGGGGTATCTGTGATGGAGAACACCATCTGTATCCTGAGAAAGAATTGTGGAGTTTGAGCAAAGACAAAAAAGACTAATACCTTTTTTTTAAAAAAATGTTATCTTGTTATGTAATTCTGCTATATCTCATACTTTATGTTTCTTTCTTAAGGAGATGATTTCTCTCTCTCATCACATTCAACTTAGATCAGTGCATACCATGGAAACAATGTAAAGACTAACAGACTGTCTCCTGTGGGGGGTGGGGGGGGAGGGAAACAAGATTGGGGGGGATTGTAAAATTCAAAATAAATAAAATCTTTCCAAAAAAAGAATTTGGACTCATAATTTTTAAAAATAAATGTTAATTTTTTCATGGGAAAAAAAGAATGGCTAGTACCATTATATTATAGCTCAACTTAAGAGTTGGCTGAAAAGTATCCTTGAGGATCTTGCCACTTTATGATTGTAATTATATATTTCTTAATCATTTAACCTGTATAAAACTATACTAACATTTTTATCAGGTTCCTATCTTTTTAATGTGTTACCAAAGACGTTTTTGAGTATTGTCCCCCATGCATATATTATAGCAGAACAGATTGTAATAATTTTTCTTTTTGATCCTAAAGCAGCAGTTAGCATAACAATAAATTAAACATCTCCTTGCTTTTATTATTCATTTCTTTATGCTTCATATTTACCAGAAGCATAACCATTACTAATTGAAGTCTGGAAAATGTCTGTATGACAAACAGATAATATTCAAGCTAATATCCATTTTATGGACTATTCATCTTTTGCACTTCCATCTCCCTCACCTTCCCCACCCCCCCATCCTATCAGTTACTAAACCTGCTTCTTTCTACCTCTTTTGATATCTCTCAAATTTGACCCTTCTTTCTGTTTTTATTCCAACCAATTCAGGCCCTTGTTACATTTGTTTGGACTATTATAATGGTGGCCCAACTAGTTTTGTGGCCTCCAATCTTTTCTTTCACTCCCTTATCCCTCATCCCACTAATAGCTTTCTTCCAATTGTATAGATATGAGTTTATTACTCCTCTACCCCAAAACAGGCAGTGGATAAAGGCTTCAAAGTTCTCCAGGAAGAGTAAAGTCAGAATCACTTCTGCCATCCTGTTGGAGCCATAGTAGGGGACAGAGGAAGCTCCTAGTAGGTGATTGGTCAAGGAGACAAAGGAGCCATAAAGATGCCCATAGTGCCCATCCTGGGCAACTCTCAAGGAGGCCTGAAAACAATGCTGCCTCCCGTGTTTGATGACTACACCTGACGATAATGGAAACTGAGATGAGGAAAAGACAAGCCAACATCCTTCAGGAGGCCTGAAGATGGTGATATCTTGAAAATCTAGTTGGGCCTTTCGGGTCCGCCACAGAGGGCAGAACGCTGCAGAGGGCAGAGTAAATTCCAGGGGGGTGGTTGTGCAAGATGAAAGAGATGAAGATGGAGATAACTACAAGGTCAGCACCTCTGTTAGGAGAAGGAGACAGAAGCCTAGGATTATGGCAGAGTGACTTGATCCTAGCTCTGTGTCATAGAGCAGGATGAGGGAAGAGTCAGAGAAAGGGACCAGAAATCAGCCATCCCTTCCATTACTGTGATGGACCAGAGGTAGCATTACCCAAACTTCAGAGGAAAGAAGACAAAGCATTGCCACCCCATCCAAGAGAGCAAGGATAGGTAAAACATGGTACTGACAACACCTAACCCAGAAGCTTGGGCTGAAGACATGAGTAAAGAGAAGAAAACTCCTAATACTAGGAAGAAATACTTTGAGTAAGAATAGTCTCAAGAGTTAAACCCTAAAGAAAGGAGTAACTCCACAATAAGTACAAATAGATAAAAAAAAGTCTTGATGTCAAGGTCTTTGACAGGAGATAGAAGAAAAGAAGCAAGAGATTAATAAAATAAAATTGTGAAGGTCAGAACTAAATTTGATACTCATAGGCTCATAGATAAAGAGCTAGGAAGA
This sequence comes from Macrotis lagotis, assembly GCF_037893015.1. NCBI lineage: Eukaryota > Metazoa > Chordata > Mammalia > Peramelemorphia > Peramelidae > Macrotis > Macrotis lagotis. The sequence goes on along the minus strand of NC_133658.1, from coordinate 170,719,222 downwards.
ACCCTCAACAACTATGTAGTTTGATCTCATCATATTACAGAGGAGGAAACAGAAACCCAGGGTATTTATTTAACTGGCTTAAAATCACAAAAGTATTAAATATCAGAGGCAGGGTTTGAACCTAAATCTTTTCCCTCAACTGTATTACACTGCTTCCCATACCCCAGATTTTGTCTAACAAAGGCAGAACAGAATGATCTCTCAAGTTTCTATTCATGGAAGCTAGAAGAGAGATTAATGCAACCTAAGATTGATTTTTCTAGGTTGCCATATCAATTATAGATTCATGTGAAATCTATATGGGACTTTAGGGTAGCTAGGGGCACAGTGGATAGAGCACTGGCCTTGGAGACAGGAGGACAGGAGTTTGAATCCAACCTCAGACATTTGACTGTTACAAGCTGTGTGACCTTGGGCAAGTCACTTAGCCATGAAAATGCCTCATCTCCAGGACTGTCTCCAGTCATCCTGATCCATATCTGGCCACTGAGCAGATAGCTCTGGAGGAGAAAATGAGGCTGGAATTGTGAGGCACCCTCTCACTCAAATCCAATTCATGTGCTTGTCATGGTATCACCTCCCTGATGTCATGGTTTTCTTTGAAAAATGAAGGACAAACATATAGAATATTAAAATCCTTTTAAGTTAATTTTTAATTTAGAAATTAAGTGATTTGAACAGGGTCACACATTCTATTACTGATCCTCTCAATAATAGAAATAAGATTACTATACTATGACTTGTTCTTGATGATACCATTATAATGAAACCAAGACAAATTAGTCTAGTTCTCACCTTACCTTTTCTAGATTATCATATATGACTTGTCATATATCATATATTATCATATGTAGGCTCTCCTAACTGTGTGACTCAGTATTTATTTTCATCTTGCACCTGCCCTCTTCTTTGTCTTTTTGCATACCACCCCCTGTGTTTGATATGATCTTCTGCCATACAATCAGTCTTTCCTATTATAATCTGTCCCTTCTTTTGTGAAAGCATATATTTTTTTAAAAACCCTTCCTTTTTACTTCAACTGAAAATATTAAAAAATGTTAAGAGAAAAGTATTTCTCCATTCAAAACTTTTTCCAGATTTTTCTCTTTAGGAAACTATTTAAGAGGTCACGAACAGCTAGAGAAGATCATTAAGGGTCTTTCTCATATTTGCAAGATATGAACTATCAGGGAGGTAAGCCTTATATTATCCCAAAAAAATACTTGAGGGGAACAGTCAAGGATAAAGTTGAGGATTGATTAAGTGACTTGAGAACTTGGATGGGAAAAAAAATTAAATCTATTTTCACTAGTCTCTCTTAAAATTTAGCATTTCCTTCAATTATGAATGCAGGTAATAAGTCACACTAAAATTAACAGTACTTGTGACTTTTCATATCTCAGTATAATTGTTGCATGCTATATTTAAATATTGTTTACTCTTATCACTATTTCAAAATTAATGTTGTTAATTGGACCTACCACTAGACTGCAGCAGATTCCAGTATCTGTTTGGAATTGAAGCTGAGATAGAGCAGCTTCTTAGATTTAAAACCAGAAGGGACCTTTGAGGATGGGGAACCCCTCTCCCTCATTTTGCAAATGAGGAATCTGGAGTAGAGAGAGCTGTAAGTGGGTTGCCCTGTGCTGCTCAGCTCTAAGTGGCCAAGGCAGATCTAGTCCCTTACCAAGTCCACTGACCTATTTATCCACCATCTCATGCTTCTTCTAAGCATAAATTACTGAAATAGCTTTCCCGAGAAAGCTTTGAAGCCTCAATGGAGAGAAGACTGGTCCTGGAGTCAGAATAGTCCAAATTTTAAAAAAGCCAGACACTAATTGTGTGACCTTGAGTGAGTCATTTAATCTCTCTCAATCTCAGTTTCCTCACTGTGAAATAAGGATAATAGAAACAGCTGTAAGTTCAAATGAGGTAATATTTGAACAGTGTCTGGTACATAATAGGTGCTTTAAAAATGCTTTCTTCTAAGAAAATGCAGCTTTTTCACAAAGAAACCTAATATGAATCATGAATTTGAGCTTTTTTTGAAGCTAACAGTGTAAATAAACTTTATTTGACCTGAAAGTATGTCTGTATTTATAAGAATAAAAAATAGCAAGGAACAGAACACGGATATTCTATTTGACACAATTCTCATAAGGATTGTTATACAATTCTCATCAGAAAAGAAGGTTCGGGCTTTTTCCTTTTGGCTCATAATTTATAGTTCTGAGAGGTCCCAATTAGAGAAGTCATTTATGACTGGCAACTCAGATTTTTCAGTGAAAGCAAGCCTCAGAATCTGAGACCTTTCCAAGAAAGACACCTTTAAATAGTATTTATTTAAGAAGCTGCCAGGTGAATTACTTGGGCTGAATTGTTTGCTTTATGATTATAAGTTCTAGGAACAATGAACAATGAAGTCACTTCTAACCCAGATCTGAGGCTTGAAAAAGGATTTATATTTCTCACACATCCGTTTAAGAGAATTTAGTCTTAGTAAAGACAGCTGGTACTTCAAAAAGCAACAACAATCTAAGCCTTCCTGATTCCTCCTTCCCCCTGAAAATTAGCTTGTATTTTGTATCAATTTTGCATATGATTACCCTTAAACACTATTTCCCCTGAAAGAACATATCATCATGGACTTTTCTGAAGGAGAAAATAGAGCAACTAAGTTAAACTTCACCTATTCAAATTTGTTTGTCAAAAGCACATAGAGACATAATACACTTATGATTTTAGTCCGTATGCTTTTATTTTGCTATTTTTCTAATGAGTTACAAAAATATTTTATGAGCATTTGAAAAAAATCAGTTTTTTATTTTGTGAGTTTATTTTGTGAGTTGATTCAAAATAGTCAATTCATTTGAAAAATACAAAAATAAGTCTGAAAAGCCAATCCTTGATTTGTATATATTTTCCCCCACTATTGCTTTAATGCCTCCTTCCTGATAGAGACAGCAGTAATTACAGATAGACTAATAGTTTGGAGGTCAGAAAGACCTTCAAATTTTCCCTTTGACACTTAGCTGAGTGTCTCCTGACAAATGAAAGCGAGGTAGTTTTTTATGCCAAAGGCAGCTGTCTTATTACAAAGTCAAAGCTGTGTTTTGTTAAGGGGTCCCTTGAAGTTGTCTTTTTGTGTGTTCGTATTGTTCAGAAACACAGGACTCAGAGTTTATAGGATGTCCTGGATGTGTCAAGGATTAAGCTCTCCCTGAGCTGGCCTAAATTGTTGTTGTACCCCAACCAAGACTCCCTGTGCATCCTTGGGAGGTAAGAGCCAGTCTGTATCAGGTTAGGATAATGCTTGGTAGCTGGGGTACTTTGCAGATGAGCAGACCTTCCTGTCTTCGTAGCAGTTCCCAAGGGAAAAGAATTGAGACTTTTACCATCATTCAGTCCTCCCTACCACCACCACATTTGAACAAAATGTGTCTGCCTACTTTCTAAGTGTCTAATTTGTCTCAAACCTACATTAAGATTATTTTGAATGTAGGAATGGCCTTGTTGATACAACAGTGAGGAAGTAGTGTCAATATTAAGGATCATTTAGTGATGGTTCAACTAACAAAATATCTTGGGAATAAAGTTCCTTTTTTGACAAAATTGACTTCAGTATAAAGGAAGCTGAGAAAGTTCTTGTGTCTTTTGTCAGTGACTAAAAAGTCGCTTAGACTTTTGGGACTCCCTTTATTGACACAATTTGTTATTGATCCCTCTGTGCCTAAATTGCACTGGAGCTAGTCTTCGTGGGCTGCTATGGCTAAAAAATTAATTACCAAAGGCAACATCATGATGATCTTTGGTAAACCAACATTGAAAGGCTTTATAAATATTAGGACTGGTCATATACTCAGATTTGGTCCTTATAACCTTTGGTACCTGAAGGTCACCTCCATGAATTTATACACTATTTCTTTGGTTTGTTAATTCAAATGTACTCTATAGAATTAGAGGTAATAATAAAGATAGAAATGAAATAGATCCTTCCTTTGATGATATGTTCTTTCAGGGGAAATAGTGTTTAAGGGTAATCATATACAAAATTGATACAAAATACAAGCTAATTTTCAGGGGGAAGGAGGAATCAGGAAGGCTTAGATTGTGTTGCTTTTTGAAGGAAATTAGGAATTCTAAGAGGCGGGGGGGGGGGGGGTAGTATATTCCAGTTAGTAACAGCCTGTACAAAGGCACGTGGATGGGAGACTGAATATAATGTGTAAGAAATAGCCATAAGCCCAGTTTGACTGAATTGAAGAGTGTGTGCATGATAGTAATGTAAGAAACCTGGAAAGGTAAGGTGGAACCAGGTTGTGAAGGATTCTAAATGCCAAACAAGAATTTGTATTTGAACCTAAAGGAGACAGGGAGCTATTGGAGCTTCTTGAGTAGGGAAATGACATGGCTTGGCTTTTTAGGAAGATATCTATTACAATCTTTTACAATCTTTACTGATAGTAAAGTGCTTATATAAACCTATAGAAATAGCTATCATGTTGACAATTAAATGGGACAATGAATTGAAGAAATGAAAGACAAGTCAGACCAATTAGGAACTTATTTTATTTCATATTTTATTCCCCCCATTTACATGCTATAACAATTTTTAAACTTTTTTTTTAAAGTTTTGAATTTCAGATTCTATCCCTCCCTTCCTCCTTCCCCACACTTCTGCCTGAGATGGTAAATAATCTAATATAGTTTATACATGTACAATCATATAAGACATTTTCATATTAATAATTTTATATAAGAAGACTCACATTAAAAAAGAATGAAAATGAAAAATAGTATGCTACTATCTATAGTCAGATAGTTTTGATTTTTCCTCTGGACACAGTATACTTCAGGAGTCATTTGGGATTGTCTTAGAACAGGGCTGTCCAAAATACAGCCCTGCAGTGTGATGTCGTGGGGCCTGGCCTGCCTGTGGGTTTTAATTTTCACTAGGGGAAAAAAATAAAATAATTTGAACAGATTGTGGACTAGATTTTTTTAATCCCACCACAAATAAATAATCTCATTGATGTTAATTTCCTTTGGTGTTTTTAAGTAGGATTACAAAGGAACATATCTCATGGAATTTTCAATCAATCTGTGGGATACATTTCATCTGTATGACACAGACTAATCAGTATGTACCTACCTGTATACTGTGGTGGTATCACTTTGCTGTTTTGTGTTTGCTTTCATATTTCATGCCTTTGCCTGTCATATTGATGATGCATGTTCCCCCACTTTATAAGAAGTTAAAAGTACTACAACTTTTTGGAGAGCTTACTTTTAAACCTAAGGTAAGACTACAAATTAACTACTATATTAATGTACTGTAATTTTTATTCTGGGTGCAGCCCTTAAATAATTATTTTATTTTAATGCAGCCCTAAGATAACTTAAGGTTGGACAGTCTGATCATTGTATTGCTGAGATTAGCTAAGTCATTCACAATTCTTCATTGCATTATTGCTGTTTTTATATATTATATTCTCCTGGTTTTGCTCACTTTGAATCAGTTCATGTAAGTCTTTCCAGGTTGTTAGGAGGTTATTTCAAAGGTGATAAGGGTCTGAACCAGGGTATTAACCCAGGTTACTTAGTTGGTCTCAAGAAGAAAGCAGATCCTGGATATGGAGGTAGCAGTAACAAGACAAGAAAACCACATTTTGATGTGGTGGGGGTGAAGCATTTATTAAGTAAGCACTTCCTATGTGCAAAGTGCTGGGAATACACATTGAACTTGAAGATAGGAGCTCACATTTAATAGGGAGCAGTACCTCTGGCGGATTTTGGCTGTTGGTTAAGGTAGAAAGCTACCATAGCCCTTAGGATACAGTAGCAAAGCAGAAGGTAATATAATACTGCTTCTTTAATAATATGATAAAATCAGATTGATATGATATGATTTTGATATTGATATGATAAAAATCATATCAGTTTCCTGTGTTGAACTTTTGACAGCGCCATGATGACAAGAAGCTTCTTTTCTGGGTCTTCAGTAGCTGTGGATGCTCTAGGACTAGTTCGTTCCCAGGCTGCAGCTCCATAAGCTAGGATGAAACTTGGGGGGCACTGGATGGGAGGATTGCTAAGGCTCTTGGGTTTTGGTTCCTGCTCTGTCCTTCCCCAGGCTGCAGTGGAACTTAGTTTTTATAGTTCTCAGGCTGGGACTCATCCCCTGAATGGTTCTTTTAAACACTGAGCTTCCCTGCTGACTTTTTTCCTCCTTGATAAGGCTCATCTTGGCTCTGATGTTTGGCAGGGGGAGTAAGAGGGTGGAAGTGTTGGAGGATCACACGACACGTATGACAAATACACAGCAGGTTCCACAACAGGTTTCCTTCCTCTCAAGCCTTTGTTTTTTTCTCCCCTTTCTTTTTTCTAAACCAAGATTTTGCCCTTAGCGAAAGGAATAAAGAGTTGGGTTTGGGTGAAGGAGACCTGAGTTCAGATCCAAATGGTCATTTCTATCTGGACATTGTCTACATGGACATCATCCATGGGGTTTTCTTGGCAGATATACAGGAGTGGTTTGCCATTCCTTCCCCTATTTACAGATGAGGAACAGAGAGAGGCCAGTAGGGGTTAAGAGACTTGCCCAGGCTAGATTTGAATTCAGATTTTTATGATTCCAAGCCTGCTAGTCTATCCACTGTCTTCATAAACAAGATATGGAAAGGATAAACTGGAGACAACAGAGCAAAAAGCCCTGGAATTCAGTTTCTAGGAGAAGCTTCTTTTTCCTTAGGCGGTTTTGGGGGTTGACTTGAAGCAAGGAATCTTGAGGCAGAGGTGGAGGAGGGCATTCCGGATTTAGGGGACAAGCACAGAATCTGAGAGATGGAGTTTTTGTCCCATTTTCCTAATCTGTGAAATGAGAATTTTGGCCTGCAACAGCGGGTCAGCAAGACCATTTTGGGGGCGTGTGGGGGGGAAATATATTTTCCAATTACTGCTGGGACTTTTCCTTTAAAAATAATTTTACTTTTTAACCACTTGTTCGACTTTTTTTTTAAATCACCTTAGAAACAGATGATGAGAATCCATCTGTCTCCTATTAAACCAGACATCCAGAGATTTGCAGAAATATGTGAAACATTGCCACTCATTTTTTTTTGTCTTGGAAAATACGTCATAAAAATGCCACTCATCCTATTTAATTTTAATTTAATGTTTAAATTTAATGTTTATTCAACTGAGATCAATGTAAAGCATGGAACCAACGCTAACAATGCCTTCTGTGGGGGTGGAGGGAGGGAAGCAAGAATGGGGGGGAAATAAATAAATAAAAAGTAAATAAAATAAAAAGTAAATAAAATCTTTCCTTAAAAAAAATTGTTTAAATGAATTTAAATTGATGATGCGTAACGAGGGTGGAGTTGTGGGAGTTTTCGGTAACTCGTGTACCCTCGGGGCGCCTGGGGCGGCCCCCCGCCCCCGCTTCCTCGGCGCCCGCCCCGCCCAGCTCCGGGTGTCTGACGTCATCAATCCGGTTCGCTCGGTCTCTAGGTGACGGCAGTTTCGGTCGGGAGAACTCGGGGGCGGAGCCTCGGGCGGAGGAAGGAAGCGCTTGCCCTGACCTAACGTGGCGGCCCCGGCTTCGCCCGGCCGCCTTGCTCTTCCCTCCTGGGAAAGGGGGCGGCGCTGCCCTCTGATTGGTCGGCAGCAGGGCGACGTGGCGCCGACGCGCGCCGGCCGAGCCGTCCAACCCGCTTCCAGCTGAGCTGGACTTGGCGCCGGGCCGGGGCGGCCGCCGGTAGCTTCCGTGTCGGCGCGTTCGGGGCCTGGCCGAGGTGAGCCGGCTGGCCGCGGAGCTCCGGGGCCGGCCAGGAGCGAGGGAGGCGGCGGTGAGAAGCGGGCCTGGGCCCGGGGCCCGGGCTGGGGGAGGACGGAGGGCAGCCCGGCCCGGCTCGTGGCCCCGGAGGCGGCGCTTTCCCCGCTCGCCCGGGTTGGAGAGCTGGCCGGGCCGCCCGGAGGACCACCCCCCGGGGCCTTGGCGGAGCTGCCCGGGACCCCCGGGATGGGCCGGTCTGAGGAGCGAGGCAGCGGGGGGGCCGGGCCGGGCGCAGAGAACCGGCCTTTCCCGCCAAGGCGTCGTGCGACCCCGCGATTTCGTTCCGACTCCAAAGTTCGCCTTTTTGGCGTTTCAGCCGCGCGTGGAAAGGGTTCTAGATCCGGGCTGGGTTCCAGAGCGGCCCCTTAACCCCGCCCGCCCTGGGTGGTCCCGCAGCTTCGTGCGCGGCTAAGGGGGGCTTCAGCGGAGTCGCTTGAGGAGACCTCACGCTCTTAAATCAGTTATCCCAGGATCGCTACATCCTCGTGGGAGAACAAAACTAATCTCTTCCCCCTCCGTCATCAGCCTGGCTGTGGGATAGTCTTACCGCTTGTCTTGCCTCTTTTGCCTGGAGATGCAATTTGGAGTGTCCTCACAGAGTGGAAGTGAGGAGCAGCAGCTTAGGCGGGGGAACACACTTTTTACTCAAGAAATATCAGTCCTGGAATAGTTATTCCAGGTCGTAGATTTGAGGTAGAAGGGGCCTTAGAGACCTCCTTTAACTTATCTATTAAATGAGGCCTTGGATTACTTGCCAGAAGTCATCATATGTGTGTGTGTGTGTGTGTGTATGCATGTGTGTATGTATATGTGAGAGATTTGAATTAGGTCCCCCCAACTTCCTAACCAGGAATCTTTCCCATTATTCATCTGCCGCTTCCTCTTATTTCACTTCCTATAGTTTCAGAATGACACTTGCCAACAGGAGCTACTTTCCGGCCTCTTGTTTCTCAGAGGCATCTTTCATTGCATGAAAATGTCATTAGAGACCATTTTACCAACTCTAACTTGATGCAATATTTCTTTTCTCCAGAAAGCTTATCCATTTTGTTCTTAGTAGTCAAATTCTGCGTTGTCTTAGATTTTTGCCTTAGTGGTTATGAAGAAAAGGTTTGAGCTTAGTGGGATTGTGGTTTATCCGGGTTTAGAAGATTTGGACCAGATACTTTAACATGACAAATTGAGTTTCGTATGAACATGATTCACAGTAAGAGAATACTAAGTTAAACAGCATAGAAGAAAACTTAAACTTTGGGAGTGGTGTTTGGCCAAAAACTACCTTGGCTTAAGTATTAAGAACTGAATAGAAGATTCTGTGTACATTTCTTCACAATTAGCAGCATAGAGGAAATGGAACAAGGAAGCATAGCTCACAAAAGAACACAGTTTTCACAACCTGATTGAACTCAATATTGCAGTGGCTGAGAGGGGATACTCCTGCTGACAGCAGATTTATATAGTTCTGGCTGACATTACTTACAAATCAGGTACTGATCCCAGGTCCTTCTGCTGCTTCACTCAAATATCTTAAGGGAACTTTTCTTTGGCCAGACAAGTAGCAGAGCTTAAAAGAATATAAGAAATACTGAGTTTTCAAGTCTAAATTATACACATCAGTCCTACAGATTATACCTCCTATAATCCATTTTTTATGGTCTGTGTCATAACCCTTGAAGCTGCATGGTATAATTAGCTGGAGTGGATTCCATAGAACTAGCATTAGAATTAAAGAAGACAATACACATAAAGCACTTTGCAAATCTTAAAGCCCTATTTAATCATCAACTATTTAAGTTATGTATTTTCTAAATAGGGTCCTCTTTATATTTTATGAAAAAAGGGAAGGAATTCCTATATTTGACAAATATTGTAATTTTTCAGCCTTCCCCACATTTTGGGGGGGACACTTGATAACAGCTGACAAGTTTATCTATTCAGGCTGACAAGAGCTATCTTTCCTTTTCCATTAGTTATAATATTTTTGTTTAGGGAGTTTTCACATTGATTTCTATAACATGTGATCAATAACAAAATAGTGTTTGCATATTTGGATTTTATAGCTCAGGTCTTTCCATATACTGGTAATATCTTTGTGCTCCTGGCTAGGGTCTTGGTGAAAGGTACCATCCTAGTCCTGAATCAGAATATGGTGACCACTGGGGAAATGATCATTGAGAGTTTACATCTGACTGTTAAATGTCAATTTAGATTAGTTTACTACTGATGATATATTTACATTAAAATTTTAATATCATTCCTTTTCAGATCATGGCAACATATCTGGAGTTTATTCAGCAAAATGAGGAACAAGATGGTGTTCGTTTCAGTTGGAATGTGTGGCCCTCTAGCCGCCTCGAGGCCACAAGAATGGTTGTCCCTCTGGCATGTCTACTTACTCCCTTAAAAGAACGTCCAGATTTACCTCCAGTACAATATGAACCTGTACTTTGTAGCAGGCCAACTTGTAAAGCAGTTCTTAATCCACTTTGGTATGAATTTAAAAAAATATTAAAATGACTATTAGAATAAAAGATGCTTAGTACTTTTGTGGTACAGACTAAATTTGAAAGAGACTGTTTCGAATAATAGAATTTATAAGAACTTAGACAGTCAGCAAATAATGATTAGCATTTATTATGGATATGGCACTGGGTAAATAAAGAAAGAAAGGTGAAAGCATTGTCTCTGCTTTCAAGGAACTCACATTTTAATGGAGGAGTTCTGAAAATATCTATATACACATTCACAAAATATAGTGTACATGGAATGTAGTTTTAGCTGGAAAGAACTAGCAGGAGGGAAAGAAAAATCTGCAGAAGTTGAGTTTTGAGTTGAACTTTGAAGGCAGTTTGAAATTGGGAGTTGAGGATGGAAAATATTGCAGGTTGAGTGGGGTGGGTTGGCGTGGGCAGCCAGTACAAATGCAGAATTGGGAGAGAAAGTGTTTACATATGACAAACAGCAAGGAGGCCATTTTTCATTTAAAAACTCATTACTCAAATAATTTTTGTAACCCTAGGAGTTTTGAGAAGTATAGTACCACATTAGATAGGTTTCTTGAAGCTCTTGTATTTGAGTTGAACGTGAGCTGAATAGATCTTTACCTTATCCATAGATATGGACAAGTTTAAATTAAGACAAGTTTAAACAAGGACAAGTTTAAATTTAGATAAACTGATATATCTGATTAGGAAATCCTGTGCAAAATTTGCAAAACTTAAAAATTCATTTCAGTAAATTATGAGTATAAATGTCTTTAATGTGATGCATCTTAAATTTCATCCTTAAAATTAGTAACTATATATTAAAATGTTTTATTTTCTCTCTTCACAGCCAGGTTGATTATCGAGCTAAGCTTTGGGCCTGTAATTTTTGTTTTCAAAGAAATCAAGTAGGTGAATTATGTGTAAAATGAAGTAACTAAAAAGATGATTTTTTTACATATATCCTTATTTATGACACTGGGAATCTTACTTGATAGAATAATAGAAACCTTACCCAACACCCGTTTCAGAGCTCACTCTCCCAACTCACATTGCCATTGTATGGTATGTCTCCAGAAGGCTTTGCTCTGTTACTACTTTCAAGATTTTAGAATGACACTGTAGGTATCCATCCTCTTAGAACAAGGGTGGGGAGCTTCTAACCCACTGGTTGTATTAGTCTGATATTGCCAAGGCAACCATAGGCAGGGTTCAAAATTCAATAAATCTAGGAACGTTTTAGGAGTGAATTAATTAAATGTTTGGCTCCATATAACCTGTGAATGATGTTATAAATATCCAAAATCCTCGACAGAAAAAAGTTTTACTTCCCCTATCTTCCTCTTCTATAAACAATCTAGGAGGGTCAAGAAAGGGCACAAAATTAAAGTATATAGGGTTAGTGAGGCACACATGGCCAGAGCAGTTCACAGTTCCAGGACTGAGGTACCTGATGCACTTTGTCTTTCCAAAGAAAAGAATATATATACATCGTAAATGATCACCCTGAAATATGTACTACTTGTAATCAAAGATTGTTTAAAAAAAACTTATAAATTGAATATGCAATTGAGTAATAATTTACTAAGCTTAATGCTAGCAAGAATGTAGAAAATAATTTTTTTTAAAGAAAGATTTTATTTGAGTTTTACTATTTCCCCCTAGTCTTGCTTCCCTCCCCCCATCCCCTGCAGAAGGCAGTCTGTTAATCTTTACATTGTTTCCATGATATATACATTGTTTCTATGATATATACATTGTTTCCATGATATACATTGATCTATGTGATGAGAGAGAAATCAAAATATGGTAACATATTTGAAGAGGAAATCTGGAAATGTATAAAAAAACCCAGAATTTTATAGTCTGTAAACCTGGGGAGTTTAGTGGCAGAATGAGTTAACATTGGTATATTAATGTAATATAATACAATTAAGAAGTGAACAAACAAAAGAGGGAAATAATTTTGGAAGGTTTTGAAATAATAGAACAGGAACTAGAAGTTCAGTATTTTCACTGGCAATATTTTATCAGTGAAAAAATATAAAAGTATAAAAACGAGTGGAGATTACAAATCAGCTTTAATTTGTTTTAGATATTTATCATTTGAAATTTTTTTAGTATCAACACTGGCAATATTTTATCAGTGAAAAAATATAAAAGTATAAAAACGAGTGGAGATTACAAGTCAGCTTTAATTTGTTTTAGATATTTATCATTTGAAATTTTTTTAGTATCAACAGCTTAAGTGTATGTACAAATAAAAGGTCTTAATGTTTAAAGTTTAGTTCATTGTAGCTACTTAATAGCTTTATAATTTAATTTTTTTTTTTTTCTAAATTGTTTTAAAATGATTTTCTTTACTTTCTTTCCTAGTTCCCTCCAGCTTATGCGGGCATATCTGAGGTGAATCAACCTGCAGAATTGATGCCTCAGTTTTCTACAATTGAGTACATAGTGCAGGTAATTTGATAGTATAAATTTTAACAGTGTTTTGCATATTCTCTTTATATATATATATTTTATATATATATATTCTGTGTTTTGTTTTTCCTATTACTCAGAACTACAGAACAAAGTAGTGTTAATGGGTTTTATTGACAGCTATTGTACTATTAATTTTTGGGGGGGCAAGGTAATGGGGTTAAGTGACTTGCCCAAGGTCACACAGCTAGATAATTATTAAGTGTCTGAGGATGTGTTTAAACTCATGTCCTCCTGACTCCAGGGCCAGTGCTCTATTGTGCCGCCTAGCTTCCCATCATGTACTGTACATTTTTTAAGTCTTAAGATAGTAGTGTCTGCAATTTGTTGATCCCTGCTTTAGGTCATAGAATAAGTATAGTTCCCAAATGGACTGAAATCTCTATGTGTTCTTTAAGTTCTAACTGTGATATTTAACCTGGTAAACATGCAGTTTATATAGCTATCTTCCCCCTCAGGAATAAATAATGACAGTATTCCATTATTTTATAAGTTGGTAGTCTCCTTTGAATTTTTAAAATGCAAAATAAATTAACTTTGAATCTAACTTTTTTATAAAGTTTGTTACTAAACTTAATGATTTTAAATTGTAAGGTTTATGTAGTAAAGCTTAGACTTTTTAGATCGACTGATGATGACAAACATTTCTAGTTAATGAATGCATGTTTAAGGAATGTGAGGCACACATGTTTAATATTTAAAAGAAGAAACCTAGAACTCAAAAAGAAAGCTGTGAAGTGTTTCCTGACGTCCAAGTTTCCAAGAAGGTTAAACATCAGGAAAATTCATCTTATTAGAAAGAAATTGTGGGTGTTGCATAAATTTCTGACCTCTCTTCTAACTTCCCTTTATATGCATGTAGTTGGCCTCCAGTGTGGTTGAATTTGAAGTCAGAAAACCTGGCTTCAATCCTAGCAATTTACTCCCTGTGTGACTTTGGACAAGTCACTTCTGCCTCTCTGAGCTTCATTTTCCTCACTCAGTAAAGGAAAGGACTGGACTAGATCAGAGATTCTTAGCCTTTTTGTGTCATCAACCCCTTTGCCAAACTGGTGAGCCTATAGACCCCTTCTCATTTATGTATGTGTATAAATACATAAAATAAGATACATAGAATCATAGAGGTTTTGAAACCAATTATACTCAAATACTGTTAGCAGAATGTTTTTAAAAAACATGTTAAGGACCCCAGATGAAGAATCCCTGAACTAGGTGATTTCAAAGGTCCCTTCCAGCTCTAAATATCTAGTCATAATGGGCAGTTTGATGTTATGGCTAGTCTTAACTGATTTAATAATTCCATTATGTTCAAATCAATTTCATGCCATCGCTTGATATGAGAGTTCACATTCAGTAAATACCAAGATTAGCTTATCATTATTGTTTTGGTTGACTTTTAGCATTAGTAATGTGGGACAAATCATTCAGATTCCTTATCTCCCATTTCTGTTGTTAATATTCATATTTATCTCACCTGGCTGACTATTCCTTGCCTCTTCCTTGCTTTGAAGAAAGGATCTGATATTTCGGAGAATATTAGACTTCGTGCTACAGCAGTTTTCATGCATACTGTGCTGGGCTGATTTCTTCTGGTGCAGGCATACTAAAAGAACAACATTGTTCACTTCTATTGGCTAGACCTTTTTTCTTTTTCTTTTTCTTTTTTTTTTCACTTTTACAATTTTTTTTGTCTGATTCAATTCAACAAGCATTTATTGAGCATGAACACTATACAATAGCAACAATGAAATAATCCCTACCCTCCAGGAGGTATTACAGACAAGTGAATACCTAGGGACTTTAGAATGGGCTAGACCTTTTTTCAATCTTTATTGTATTAAGATAATTGCTAATGATAATATAAAGTCAAAATCTGAGATTAAGAATTATTTTAATTGAAGTTAGAAATAACTGTCAAGAACTTTTTCCATTTTGGGGGGATAGATAATACTTGCATGAAGTTTCTTATGCCATATTTCTTTCTTCTTAAGCGAGGACCTCAGACACCCTTGATTTTTCTCTATGTTGTTGATACATGTCTGGAAGAAGAAGACCTTCAAGCTCTAAAGGAGTCTCTGCAGATGTCCCTGAGCCTTCTTCCTCCAGATGCTTTGGTGGGTCTAATCACTTTTGGTAGAATGGTGCAGGTTCATGAGTTGAGCTGTGAAGGAATCTCAAAAAGCTATGTCTTTCGAGGAACCAAGGATTTGACTGCAAAGCAAATACAGGTTTGTTTCTTGGGTGTAAAAATATGAAGCATTTAAAACTTTTCCTTAAGAATACTTTTAAGATATTTTAAGCATTTTTGAAACTAAGTTAAGTTGTTTCTTCTCTTTTGCTAGGATATGTTAGGCCTTACCAAGCCAGCTATGACTGCTCAGCAAGTAAGACCTGTTCAACCACAGGGACAACCTTTTATTTCAAGCAGGTAAGGTCAATTTGTTATATAAGGGAATGCCTTTTAGAATAAGGTAATTCACAGTGTTCCCAACTCTCTTCTTTTCTGAAAAATATCAGTTTGGAGCTCTTCTTTCTTTTCCTTCTCTTCCTCAGCATCATCTTCCTTCTCCTCCTGCTCTTGCCATGCCGCTTTATCCCCCTCCTTCCCCTTGCCTCATTCTCTTGGAGCAGACCATCCTGGTGCCTCTCTTGTGAAGCTGCTGCAGAGAAGACCCCACCCTCCATCCCCCGACTTGCCATGGCCAATGAAAAACTGAAGGAAGGAGTCAAAAATGAAATCAATGACCACATTAATTTGAAGGTGGCAGGGCAAGATGGTTCGGTGGTACACTTTAAGATGAAGAGGCACCTACTACTTAGCCAAACTAATGGAAAAACTATTGTGAATCATAGTTCATCATAGAGACAGATTAGATTGTGATATCAGTGAAACAGACACACCTGCACAGTTGGAAGTGTAGGATGAAGATACAACTGATGTATTCTATCTGCAGACTGGGTTCATTCACTAAAATCTCCAGAATGTTCTCCCAAGGAAAATGTGCTCCCAAAGAAAATGATACATTTACAATTAGAAAACCAAGATTTGTTTGTCCATTTCTTGATTCCTGCAGTATAGTTTTCTCTCTTCTTTGATTCCCTTCCCCCATTCCTTCATTGTACATAAAGTACCTGGTGTATGTATATAGGTATGATGCCTTTTTTTTTTTAAACTAAATGGCTGGGTGGCTAGGTGGCATAGTGGAAAAGCACTGGCCCTGGAGTCAGGAGTACCTGGGTTCAAATCCGGTCTCAGACACTTAATAATTACCTAGCTGTGTGGCCCTGGGCAAGCCACTTAACCCCATTTGTCTTACCAAAAAAAAACAACCCTAAACTGAATGGCTTAATTGTATGTTCTGATCAGCATCAAATGGAGATGGGATGGGGGGTAGGTGGGGAACCACACTGGTCCTGTGAAAATATATCCCATTTCTCCATTAGTGACATGCTCATTCAACTTTTATCTTTATATTCCAGTAAGTTATTTTGCTCTAGCTGTTTAAAAACAGCAGCATCAAAAACCCACAAAAAATACATGCTTACCTTGTTTAATTGGATGATTTCAATGTTTTTATTTCATCATTGTAAAACCAAGGATGATTTTGTAACTTTTTTGTACCTATATGTTACAAGACAGCATTCTCTGTCTCAATAAAGGGATAATTTTCTATAAAGCAATTGATCCTAGATAATCTTCCCTTCAAGTCAGAAATCTTGTTATTTAAATAAATTTCTTGATTAAAATAAAAAAATAAATGTTCAAACCTGTTAATGAAATTCCCAAGTCAAATTTTTGATATTTTTTAAGACACCGAGAATTTTTTTCTTTGTTTTTTCCTCTTCTCTTTTTCCAGTTACATGCAAAGATAGTTTTCAACATCCATCTTTAGCAAGCTTTTTTTTTTAAGGTTTTTTTTTTTGCAAGGCAAATGGGGTTAAGTGGCTTGCCCAGGGCCACACATCTAGGTAATTATTAAGTGTCTGAGACCGGATTTGAACCCAGGTACTCCTGACTCCAGGGCCGGTGCTTTATCCACTACGCCACCTAGCCGCCCTTTAGCAAGCTTTTGAGTTATACATCTTACTTAAATCCTCTTTTCCCTCCCCATCCCCATGACAGCAAAAAATCTTGCTATTGTACATGTACAATTGTCTTTAACTTTTTTGCAAATTCACCATGTTGTGAAAGAAGAATTAGAATAAAGGGGGGAAACCATAACATAAAAAAAGTTTTAAAAGGTGAACATAGTATACTGTGCTTTGCATTCAGATTCCATTGTTTTTTTTTTTTTTTTTTTTACCCTGAACAGAATTGTCCTTGATCAGTGGACTGTTGAGAGGGGCTATGTCCATCATAGTTGATCATCTCATAGTGTTGCTAATGGATTCAATGTTCTTCTATCTCTGCTCACTTCATTCGGCATCAATTCAGACAATTTTTTTTTTTAGGGTTTTTTTTTTTTTTGCAAGGCAAATGGGGTTAAGTGGCTTGCCCAAGGCCACACAGCTAGGTAATTATTAAGTGTCTGAGACCGGATTTGAACCCAGGTACTCCTGACTCCAAGGCCGGTGCTTTATCCACTACGCCACCTAGCCGCCCCAGACGATTTCTTACAGACAAAAATACTTGATCACTTTCATATGCCATAATATTTTTCTGAACAAATTATTCCTCAGTTGTTGAACATTCCCTCAATTTCCAATTCTATGCTACTGCAAAATGAATTGCTATAAATAACTTGTGTACATGAGGATCTTTTACAACTGTTTTATTGTTTCTTTCCATTTCCATTAGTTTGTCATTATTTATATTGTTTTCCTGATTCTACTTTCTTTACTTTTATCAGTTTATAGTCTAACCATGCTTCTTTGTAATCATCATATTATACATTATATCTAGGTTTCAGAGCTTGTTTAATCATTCCCAGTTGGTGGTCATGTGGCCTATATTTTTTGCTACCTCAAAAAGTGCTGCTATGTAATTTTTTATATGTTTGTATATACATATAATATATTATATATATATATATATATATATATATTACAAATATAAATATTTGGCAATTTCTTTTGCCTAACAATGGAATCTCCAATTTAGGATAGCTTTTAGTTTTGAAAACAATGTTTAATTTCAATATAAAGAATGAGATTTGTGAATTATGTATCTTTGGAAGTATATATTACAAATAAATCATGCTGATTGAATTATTCATTATTTAAGATTTAACAAAAATGTTTGTTAATCTGATAGACTGCTCGTACTTAAAGACCAGAGTGTGCTTTTGAATGATACTAATGGGCTCATTTGAAATCCTGTAGGTTTCTGCAGCCTGTTCATAAGATCGACATGAACCTCACAGATCTTCTTGGGGAATTACAAAGGGACCCTTGGCCAGTAACTCAAGGAAAAAGACCCTTGCGATCCACGGGTGTTGCTTTGTCCATTGCTGTTGGCTTACTGGAGGTAATGTAGATTTTTCTGTGACTTTTTAAGTAAAACAAAGTGATTGAAAAATTTGGTGGTTCTGTTTGCTGTTGTTAGTATCTTCAATTTATTGACTGTTGATTTTAATTTATTAAGAAATCAAATTCATTACTTAGATGAGAAATATAAACGTGATATAAGAGAAATGAGTCATAGGAAATACTAACAGTATGTTAGTAAAAGGCTCAAATTGGAGGAAGATATCTTGCTGAATGGAAAATATATATATTTTGCAAGGCAGTGGGGTTAAGTGGCTTGCCCAAGACCACACAGCTAGGTAATTATTAATTTTCTGAGGCCGGATTTGAACTGAGGTAATCCTGACTTCAGGGCGGTGCTCTATCTACTATACCACCTAGCTGCCTCCCCCCCAAATATTCTTAATGTTTATAAAACATGGAGAAAAATTCCTTCAGATTTTCTTTCTTTGGAAAAACTGGTGAACCACATTTTCCTAATCTGTGTTTCTAAAACAATGTAATTATGATCTGATGCTGAGTAAAGTAAGGAGAACCAGAAGAATATAGTACACGGTAATAGCAACATTATACAATGATCAGCTATGATAGA
This sequence comes from Macrotis lagotis, assembly GCF_037893015.1. Classification (NCBI taxonomy): domain Eukaryota; kingdom Metazoa; phylum Chordata; class Mammalia; order Peramelemorphia; family Peramelidae; genus Macrotis; species Macrotis lagotis. The sequence goes on along the minus strand of NC_133658.1, from coordinate 170,700,360 downwards.
CTTCTCTTTTCTCAGTAAATACAATGATCCAAAAGACTTGTTAGAAAATGTTGTCCACATTCAAAGAAAGGACTATGGAGTCTGAATGCAGATCGAAGCATCTATTTTCATTTGTTTTTTGTTTTTTCTTTCTGTGATTTTCCCCTATTGTGATTCTTCTTTCACAATATTACTAATGTGGAATTTTTTTTTATGGAAATATATATTTTTTAAATAAAATAAAAACAACTGTAATTTATATTCTTAGGGCACTTTTCCAAATACGGGAGCCAGAATTATGTTGTTTACTGGAGGCCCACCCACCCAAGGACCAGGCATGGTAGTTGGAGATGAATTGAAAGTTCCCATTCGTTCCTGGCATGACATAGAGAAAGACAACGCACGTTTTATGAAAAAGGCAACCAAAGTAAGTACTTAAAACAGTTGTAGTTTACCTGCTAACAAATTCATACTGTAGCTAGGAATCAGAGAAACTAAACTTTAATCCAGTGTATCATTTTAGAAGCATTAGTGTATTTGGGTATTAAAAGATGCAATTCAGAAATCTGTGGTGGGACTTTTGACTTTTAGTAATATTTTGCATTTGGTCCACAAGGCATCCTTCAGTTCCTACTGTCTATGAGGAGTACACAAAAATATTTGTAAATATTTGTAACCTGACTGACATAATGCTGATGATTGATGATTTTATTGATTTTGTACAGATTTAATTAAATTTCTGAATTATTAGTCTTTAGTTAATGTAAATGTCATTAAACATAGGATTTGTCAGTTGGTTTTTTAGGCAAATTAATGGTTATTATTTCAGGGGTATATTTTAAGTATAAGTTTCCCTTAGGAGAATCAAGAAAATTATATAAGAATGTAAAGAAATACTTTATTAATAATATGATTTAAAGCACCTTTCCTCTTGTTGCAGCACTATGAGATGCTTGCTAATCGTACTGCTACAAATGGTCACTGCATCGATATTTATGCCTGTGCCCTTGATCAAACTGGTCTTCTGGAGATGAAGTGTTGTGCAAATTTGACTGGGTATGTTGATGGTGAACATAGTCTGTGAGAAGAAAAGTTTTGTTTTAAGGGAAGAGAAATAGAAGATAAAACCATTAGATTAAGGACAGAGTTAAACTCCTAAATACAGTCATTTAACCTTTATTGACTTGAGTTTCATCATTTGTGAAATTAGGATAATATTTTTGTGTAATTCAATGGGATAAAAATATAAACCACTTGGCATAGTATAGTGTCTGGCACAAAGTAAGTTATTAGTAAATCAGTTATTACAAAGTTATTTTAAGTTTGAAAACTGCCTTAGGGGACATTTTCCTTTTGTATTTTTTTCTTTGAGAGTTGTTCTGTTCTCTAGACATTTACTTAGAGGACTGGACCTATTGTACTGTTGTTCAGATCACTCTGGTTTGCCAAATTGCATGACATCAAAAAGGAAATGTTGACAATAAAATTGTTTTAAGTTAGATATGGGTGAACAAACCTTATATGTACATACAAACATATATAGCATGACGAAACAGCGTAATAAGTAAATCTTGATTTATATCAGAAGAGAATCAAATTCATTTTAATAGTAGACTTAAGTTTCTATAAATTTGTCCTAAGCTAAATGTAATTTTATATTGACTCCTTGATAAGACATTCTAAAAATGGCAACTAAATAATTTTATAAGTTGCTAGATCAAAGATTTTAGAAAATGAGTAGAGACATACTTCTCATCTCTCAATAGAGATGTGTAATGTATATATCATTAGAATCTGTTACTTACTTGATTTTTTTTTCTGGTTTTTGCATGGTAGTGTGGTTAAGTGACTTACCCACGGTCATATAGCTAGGTAATTTTTAAGTGTCTGTCTGAGGCTGGATTTGAACTCAGGTCCCCCTGACTCCAGGGCCAATGCTCTATCCACTGCACCACCTAGCTGCACTCCCTTTCTTGATTGTTTTTGCTAAACTGTTTTTCTTTGTTAACTAGGAAGAAGTGGTGCTATGACTTGAATTTGGTATTACTCAATTTAGTAGACATTTATAACTTTAACACTTAGTAAATCTGATTTCATTCTGTTGGTACTCTTTTTACTGATACATGTTGCAGCTGATGACATGACCAAAGCATCATCACCCTTTGGCTCATCACTTTAACCTTGTGATGAGACCCACCAGACTTTGGTTAATTTTTTTTTTTTTTTAGGTTTTTGCAAGGCATTGGGGTTAAGTGGCTTGCCCAAGGTCACACAGCTAGGTTATTATTAAGCATCTGAGGTCAAATTTGAACTCAGGTCCTCCTGACTCCAGGACTAGTGCTCTATCCACTGTGCCACCTAGTTGCCTCTCTTAGGTTGATTTTTTTTTAGGTTTTTTTTTTTTTTTGCAAGGCAAATGGGGTTAAGTGGCTTGCTCAAGGCCACACACCTAGCTAATTATTAAGTGTTTGAGGCCGGATTTGAACCCAGGTAGTCCTGACTCCAGGGCCAGTGCTTTATCCACTGAGCCACCTAGCTGCCCCTTAGGTTGATTTTTTAAAAAATCTTATTTAATATTTTATTTTAACATTTTGTTTTAGTCAAATATTGAATTTCAAATTTTTTCTTTTCCCCTCCCCCCCATTGAGGAGACAAGCAATCTGACAAAGATTATACATGTATAGTCATGCTAAACACATTTTCTTGGTAAAGGAAAACAGACAAACCCAAAGAAAATAAAGAAAAATATCTTTGCTTTGCATTCAGACTCTTCCAGTTCTTTCTCTGGAGATGGACTGAACCTTTCATCCTAAGACCTACAGAATTGTCTTAGTTCATTGCATTGCTGAGAATAACTAAGTTATTCATAGTAGATCAATATAATATATTGCTGTTACTGTGTTTGGTGTTCTCCTGATTTGCTCATTTCACTTTGTATCAGTTTAAATAAGTCTTCCCGTGCTTTAATTATTTATTTATTTATTCGTTCATTTATTCATTTATTTGTTCATTCATTCATTTACTTATTTATTCATTCTTTCCTTCGTTTGTTTGTTTGTTGCAAGGCAAATGGGGTTAAGTGGCTTGCCCAAAGCCACACAGCTAGGTAATTATTAAGTGTCTGAGGCCGGATTTGAACCCAGGTACTCCTGACTCTAGGGCCAGTGCTCTATCCACTGCACCACCTAGCCTCCCCTTTTCCATCTTTTTCTGAGAGCATCTTGCTGATCATTTTTTTTACTTTTAATTTTATTTATTTATTTTCCAACTACATGCAAAGATAATTTTCAACAATCATTTTTTGTAAGGTTTTGAGGTTTTACCTTTTTCTCTCTCTATCTCTCTCTCCTGTCTTTCTTCCTTCCAACAGAGAGCTACCTAATATAGGTTATGCAAGTATAAACATATTTCCATATTGATCATGTTATGAAAGAAGAATCAAAGCAAAAAGGAAAAATAAGCATGAGAGGGGGTAAACATAAAACAAATTTATAAAATTGAAAATAATAAGCTTTGGTCTGCATTCAAACTTCCATAGTTCCTTCTCTTGATATGAATGGTGTTCCCCCATGCCAAGTCCTTTAAAATTTCTTTGATTATTGTTTTACTTAGATGAGCAAGTCCATCGTAGTTGATCATCACCCAATGTTACTGTTAATGTGTGCAATATTCTTGATCTAATAAAATTAAGGGATGAGATATAAGAATGCACTGGGAGAAGGGAAAAGGGAGAGGTAGATGAGTCTTGAAAGAGAATTTCAGTGGAAGGGGAAATGGGGGATGCATGAAGGGGAGCATGTGAACCTTAATCTCCTCAGAATTGACTCAAAGAAGAATATCTTTTTTTACCAAAAAACTTTCTCATTATTTATTAGGGCAGTTTTTATTGAAAAATAGACAATATATTTTAATGAGAGTCCTGAGGTAGCTTGACTTCAATTCACAGGAAGCTGCATAAAATCACACTGCAGGCAACTTGCAGTCTTTGGACAGCTCTGTATTAGATAATCATAGCATCATTCAACTTACACCTCTGCTTTCTTGTCTATGTATACTCCTAACTGCCCTAATAATGAGAAAGTTTTTAGGTATTATATAATTTTCCCACTTAGGAATATAAGCACTGTCATATCCTTTATGATTTCTCCTTCCAGGTTGCCTTTTTATATTTCCTTTGTATCTTGTATTTGAAAATAACATTTTTTTTTATTCGGCTCTGATTTTTTCATCAGCAATGCTTTGAAATCTTCTGTTTCATTGTCCATTTTTCTCCTAAAGCATTATACTGAGTTTTGCTTTCTTGGTTGTAATCTTAGTTCTTTTGCACTCTGGAATATCCTGTTCCAAGCCCTCTGATCTTTTAGTGCAGAAGCTGCTAAATCTCATGCTATACTGACTGTCATTCCACAGTATTTGAATTGTTTCTTTTTGACTGCTTCAGTATTTTCTCCTTTATCCAGGAGGTTTAGAATTTGGCTTGGGTATTCCTGAGGGTTTTTATTTTGGAATCTCTTTCAGGGGGTGATCAACAGATTCTTTCAATTTCTATTTTACCTTCTAGCTCTAGAGTATCAGGGCAGTTTTCCTTGATAATTTTATGAAAGATAATTTCTAGGCTCTCTTTTTTTTTATTCTTTACTTTCAGATGGTATAATAATTCTTAAATTCTCTCACCTGTATTTTTTAAGCGATTTATTTTTTTCAGTGAGACATTTCACATTTTCTTCTATTTTTTCATATATTTTATTTTATTTGCTTGATTCTTCATGTCTCATAAAGTCTAGCTTCCATTCTTAATTTTAACTTTTAAGGAATCATTTTCTTCAGTGGCCCTTTGTATTTCCTTTTTCCTTTGGTCAATTCTGCTTTTCATTGAATTTTTGTATTTCTCTTTAATATCTTGCCTGTTATTTTCCTTAATGTTTTTTGTTTTCTTTACCAAGAGATTGATTCTTTTTTTCCATTATTTTCTTGTATCTCTAGTTTCTCTTTCCTTTATCTCTCTCACTTGATTTTTAAAATCTTTTTTGAAGATTTTCTGTGACCTGAGACCAATTCATATTTTTCTTTGAGACTTTGGATGCTAGAATTTTGACTTTGCTGTCTTCTTCTTAGTGTTTTTTTGATCTTCTTTCTCACCATAGTAGCTTTTAATGGTCAGAATTTTTTTCTATTGCTTGCATATTTTCCAATCTATTTCTTGATTTTTAACTCTATGCTAAGTGAGCCCTGCTTCCCAAATGGAAGGCACATTGTCAGATTTTTTTTTGTGTAGCTGTTTTCAGAGGTAATTCTGGGGACCTATAAGTTTTTGTCTCTTCAAAGATGGTATGATTTAGGGAGAGAAACATTTACTACACTTTTGTTCTGAGTATCCACAATCACTCTTTTCAATCCTCTGTCGTCCGTTTTCCTTGGTGCACCAGACTTTTCTTGCTGACCTTCTAAAATGTCTATGATTTATTTAGCATCATTATTTAAAGATATTTAGAGGGGTTGGGGGAGAGTTCAAGCAGAGTCCCTACCTTTACTCTGTCATCTTGGCAATACTCTGCCATACCCTACTTAGATTGATCTTCACTTGACATTTGAACTACCCTAGGTCTGTATGTGAAACTTTTCCAGCTTGGCAAGTATGTTATATTGACAAGAAATTAAGATCACTTCCATAGCATAAACATCAGAGTATGATTTTATAAGAAGATTTCTTTTTTTTTTTTTTTGTTTTTGTAAGGCAGTGGCGTTAAGTGGCCCCAAGGCCACACAGCTAGGTAATTATTAAGTGTCTGAGGCCGGATTTGAACTCAGGTACTCCTGACCCCAGGGCTGGTGCTCTATCGACTGCGCCACCTAGCCTCCCCTGATTTCATTTGTTAAATGTATTTTAGTTAAATTTAGTATGTATTATCTTGAATAGTGTTAGTTGTGTGTATATACTGTTGTCCTTATTTTGGACTGAATATCATTTCTTGGATGTTGAGGAATATGTAAGGTATTTTTGTTTGAGCCTTGATTTTTCTTCTTCCTTTTAAAATTCCTAGTGGTCATATGGTGATGGGAGATTCTTTCAATACATCTCTCTTCAAGCAGACATTCCAAAGGGTTTTTAGTAAAGACTTTAATGGAGATTTTCGAATGGCATTTGGTGCTACTTTGGATGTTAAGGTAAGATATGAAAGTCTTTTTTCTTCCCATCATATTTTTTTTAAGTATTTTGAATGAGCCCTTCTTTATACCATTGGGTTACATAAATGGACTGGAAAACACTATGATACTTTATACCATGAAGAAATAAATAAGGAATATACATAAAGTTCCACATACCCAGGTGTCATATTTCTGTTAATTTGTGTTTGATAAATGGAAAAAAAATCATAAAGAGTTTAAAAAATAACCCTCATGCAACCTTTTTATGTTATTTTATCTATTCATTTGTTAAACATAGAGCAGGCCACTTCAAGTTCTGTCCTACTATACCTTCACACCAAAGGTATGGGTCAGCAGGAGAAGAGACAGTAAAGAAAAGGTATATTCACCCATAGTAGTACATGAGAACATATTTGGTGTCCAGTGTCCTTTATAAAAAGATCAACTAAAACAGTCTAGAGGAGTACAATAATCTGGAATATTTTATTATAGTGTCAAATGAATCTATATAGTTTAATGGACATCAGAGCATGTTATAGCTAATTAATAGTCATGAGAATGATCCTGATTTATGAAGAAGAACTTAAAAGGGGATGTTGCAAAACAGATTTGAGTATTGAAGATAACAATTGAGAATTATGTGTAACTAAATATTTTATATTTATATGTTTTAAAGTTTGCAAAGAACATTCCTTATGGCCATCCTAAAGAGTAGGTAGTACAGTTATTATACCCATTTTTTAGTTGAGAAAAACTGAGACTGCATGGAAGGTAAATTAAAATGTCTGTAGTAACTAATAAGTATCTCAGGCAAATTATGGATAGTTTAATTCTGTTTCTATTGTCTACTCTAAATAGGCTTGATCCTAATGTTAAATTTTGTAACTAAATTCTTATATAAATTATATGTTATATAAATTCTTATAGAATACGAGTTGGAAAAGGTAGTTATTAATTATTCCAGGAATGGTGATGAAATACTATTTTTTTGTCTGTAGAGATTTGCTGTTGAACTTTTCCTAACAAACTTAATTGGGTTTATGGGATGAGTATGGTTCTCATTTTTATATTTCATTTGCTTCTATAATTGTGTTTTAGACTTCTAGAGAATTGAAGATTTCAGGAGCGATTGGTCCATGTATATCTCTAAATGTGAAAGGACCATGTGTGTCAGAAAATGTGAGTAAAAGCCTTTTTTCTCATTTGGAAAATAACTAGATGTGATAGCAGTGCATTAAATTACTGGTTTATATTTTAGATAAAAAGGATTTGTCTGTAATAGAACTTTTGCTATTCTGATTTGTACAATGCCCTTGGAAAAAATCCCTCCCCTCCATTATGAAGTTAAAGACAGGTGAGGGGAGAGAGAACTGAATTTTAAAATTCTTGTTTTCTTTTTTGTGTTGATAGCTTATTGTTGTGCTTTCTTGAATGACTGATTTAAGTAATACATAAGAACTGTTGAATTTAAAGTTCTGAGCAGAATTCCATACTGCTTAAAAATACTAGCTGAGTTTTGAGAACAACAAACTATCAACTAGGTTGAGCAAACAAAAAATATAGATTAGTGAATAATTTAGTGGGAGCGGACAGATACTAATAACTCCTTCAGTACTTGCTTAGTTTTCAAGAGGGAAAACCCAAGGTATGTCTGGAGTCCAAAGAAGAGACTTAAAGCTTTAAGGATTTACAAAGGGCTTTCCTTATGATCCTCTGAGGGAGGTAGCTCTTGCGATACTTGTTGGGGAGAGCAAAATAATATGATAGAACATTATATAGTCAAAGGGGAACAAGAAGCCTATAAACCTCTGTAGTTAATGATTAAAAAAAATAGGAGTAAATTATAAACAGGAGATTCCTCAAGAACAAACTTAACCAATTTTGCAGTTTTGCTCACAAGGATGATTCTTGCTTCTTTCCCTCTCCCAGAGAATAGATGTGAAAAGTTTCTTTCTCAGATAACACCTAAGAAGGTAAGAAGACTAGAGAAGTAGATAAGGGAATGGCTTCTGTAATTCTCATCTTGACATTTATGGAGGGAATCACTATTATCCTCCCTTTACTTACTGCTTAATGTCTTCTGAAAATTTTCCTCTCTCCCATATGTGAGGCAAAGAATTGATAAGATGAAGAAACCTGACTGAGGAAAGTAAGAAATTATGGGTCAGTCTTAGATGTCAGAGTAGGCAATGTGAACAGATGAGCTTTTGATGGTTGGTAGGCAAACATAACTTATGTCCTTGCTTCAGCTTATTTTCCTGTTTTTGATCTCTAAGGAACTATACTCAAAATTTTGATGAGATGAGTAAAAACTACACTAAATATTGGTTTGTATTGAATTGCCTTCTTTAGATAGTAGAAATACTTTGCTGTACTACTTTAAATGTAGTAGTTTGTCCTTTGGTCAAATGAATAGTCTTTTTTTTTTTTTAGTTTTTTTTTTTGCAAGGCAATGGGGTTAAGTGATTTGCCCAAGGCCACACAGCTACGTGATTATTAAGTGTCTGAGGTTGGATTTGAATTCAGGTCCTCCTGACTCTAAGGCCGGTGCTCTATCCACTGCACCACCTAGCTGCCCCATGAATAGTCTTTTTAAAGAGTTCAACTTCTGATCTTACATTTTTTGAACCTACCACTGTGAAAGCACTGGACTGTAAATAAGCATTTTTGCATCTGTTACTAAAAAAGTCCAAAGAAATCATATGCTATTAAAAAAAAATTACAGGACAGCTAGGTAGTGTAGGGCAGCTAGGTGGCACAGTGGATAGAGCATTGGCCATGGAGTCAGGAGGACCTGAGTTCAAATCCGGCCTCAGATACTTAATAATTACTAGTTGTGTGCCCTTGGGCAAGTCACTTAACCCTATTGCCTTGCCCCAAAAAATCAACTAAAAAAATTATATATTAATCTTTCTAAGGAAAAATCCCATTTACAACTCATTTTCATATAGTATATATTCTCATATTTTTCCTTAAGTAAAAGTGAATATATCAAGAAAGTAAATACAGAAAAGAATTAAATAGAATTCATAGTGGAACTCATAAGGTAAACCTTATTTATTGCACTTACCTCTAGATTTGAATCCTTTAAATTGCCCTCATATTATTTGTCACTTGTATCTTTTCAAGTGCTATGATGAGAATTGGTACACATTTAATTTTAAAGATATTAATTTAAAAATAATGCAAACTAAAACTTTTAATTATATATAATTAAAAAATTTGCAATTTTATACTTTCAAACTTTCATCTGGAAAAAAGTTTCTGAAAGTAACAAACAGAGTAAACTTTATTCATAGGTAATTAACTACCTTTGATTTTTTTTTTCCCTCTCTTTTAGGAATATGGCATTAGTGGTACCAGTCAATGGAAAATATGTAGTCTGGATCCCACAACAACTCTTGGCATCTACTTTGAAGTAGTTAATCAGGTCAGTCTGATTCTTTCCTACATAGGCAAGAAATTGTATTATTTACTATAAAGGAATATAGAGATGAAGAAATTTGGTCCCCATCTTTGAGAGCCTAGGGAAGATAAGAAGCTTGAGCAGATAATTTTGATACAAGATAGTATATAAAGTGCTGTAAAGAGCACTTTGTTAGTCCAGAGAAAGAGGGTTAGAGGATTTCAAGCTGCAGACTTGCATAGAGAAATCAGGAAAAGCTTATTGGAGCAGATGGCATTTGAATTGGTCCTTGTAAGATGGATAAGATTTGAAAGATGAAAGACCTTTCCTGGGGAAGGGAAATGTACAGTTGTTTAGTGACTTGAGCTTAGGATGCTTCAAGTTGAATAGTGGGGAAAAAAACCTGGAAGGTAGTTTGAGGCCTAATTTTACAGGATATGAATTCTTTGCTCTGGAGTTTGAGACTTTCATTCTGCAGACAGTGGAGAGCTGAGAGACTATGTTGCCTAGTTGATGTAGAGTCAGTCCTGGAATCAGAACAATGGAATTTGGTTCTACCTAATAGTTATTGGTTCTGTATGACCATGGGCAGATCATCTAATCTCTCCTTGTCACAGGAAACTCTCTAAGGCCATGTGTCAATAAAAAGTTGCCAGTCTGCTTCAGTGGAAACTTCCATACTGGATTTTTCCATTTCAGTAAGATCATAGGTCTAGATCACAGAGGTAAACAGAAAAAAATTTAGATGTATGAGGGTTTTGAGCTGAGGAAGTGATCATCACAGCCATATTTAGCTGCTGTCATATTTGTTAAATTGACATTTTTTATAATTTTTCCCCAATTGGGAGTAAACACTTAAAAATACTTTCCATGTATATCTTTATTAATGTAAGATTTTATATTCTGATCCCCAATTTGACACAGTTTTACTTATGCTTCTTAGAACTGTTTCATGGTAAACAGATTACTTAAGTCCCTACTGACAAATGGCTTTGAGGGTCTTTGAGATAGCATTGCTTTTATGATCTTCTGCCATTATATTTGCAGGCTGCTTGCTTATGATTCATGGTTTGTTAATTGCGATAAGAATGGGCTAACTTGTGGATTATTTGTGTTTGCAAAGATTCCATAAAATAACAAATCAGTTTGACACCATTTTTCTTATAGCACAGTGCACCAATACCTCAAGGAGGCAGGGGAGCAATTCAGTTTGTTACCCAGTATCAACATTCCAGCACCCAGAGACGAATCCGAGTGACCACAGTTGCCAGAAAGTGAGACTTTCCCTTTTGTTGTTCTTTTGTATTAATGAATAGTTTTTCCAGTGAAGAAAGATTCTATTATTTATTGATGTTAAAATTCTACTGAATGATCTCCATGTTTGATATGATCTGCAGAAGAAGCTATCTGTGACAGTTGTTAGCCACTACATTCACTTGCCCAGTAACCATTTATGTCAGGCTAAATAGTAAACATCACTAAGTTCATTTTACTCTGTATTTTTAGTCAGTCCACTTGTACAACTTGATGGACTGTTAGATGTTTTTAACCTCTTTATAATATTGGTTTAGTGGATAGAACATTGTGTTAGAACCATAAAGACTTGTAGTTTAGTATTGCTTCCACAGCTTATAACTATTGAATACTGCACAAGGCACTTCTGTAATATTTCCTTTAGAAAAATAGAAGTAATGGTTCTTATCTTCAGAAATCATATAGAACTCATTGATAATGTATAAATTTGATAAAAATTTGAAATTTAACAAATATTTATTAAGGGTTTTCTGTGTGTTAAGTTACTCTCACAGCTACTGAAGATAGCTAGATATAATATAACACACTTCCTAAAAGACTTTGAGCTTTTTGGGAGAAAAATATTACAAGATAATTTTTAAGTTTTTTTTCCCCCATATATATTGAATCCAAGCTATAGCATTAAATTAATTCTGAAATTATCAGTTGGGCAGATGCACAGAATCAGCTCCAGCATATCGAAGCTGCCTTTGACCAAGAAGCTGCTGCAGTATTGATGGCCCGACTTGGGGTGTTCAGGACTGAATCAGAAGAGGGACCTGATGTTCTCCGATGGCTTGACAGGCAACTAATTAGACTGGTAAGTGTGGAAAGCTACATTTTGATGTCTTGATTTCACCTGTATTTGTACCAGAAAAATGCACTAATAATTTAACTTTATTTTTTATTGGGTAGTTAATCAAAAATGCCTAAAGCATAAAAAGTTCTATAAGATTACCTCTTGCTAATTTTGAACTAGAAAAAAATAAAATTGGAATTTACCTCTTATTGGAGGCCCCATCATAATTGAACAGATGAGTGGACTTGAAATCAGGTTTAAGTTTTAAGACAGGTTTAAGTTTTTAGGTGTTAACAAATTTAGTGATGTGTTCATCAAGTCATTTAGTCCCAGGTTCCTGATCTGCAAAACAGACATGGAAATATTTGAGAGAATCACAGAATATTGCCAGGTTTTTATGATGGAAGGAAACCTTGATGTAATAAAAGAAAACCATTAAAATATCTCAAATCAAGAATAAAAGGTGATGAAAATGGAATTTATGTTCAATCACTTCCATTCAGTGAATAAATAGTAGGCACTTACTATGAACAGAGTACTTTTTTCAGATCCCCGGGGAAGATAGAAAGTTGAGATAGGAGACTGACATTTCCTTAACTGAGCTTATGGTCTAGTGGAGGATATAAAACATTCACAGATACTCTTAAATACATTATAAGTACAAAAGAGAGTTGCAGACAAGTTAGATGAATTTCTGGGTAGGGCCCAGGTAGAGTCCAGGTAGATCAGAGAAGGTTTTGTGAAGAGGTAGAACCTGAGGTGGGCTCTCCAGCAGGCAGTCTCAAGTTTTTTTGGGTCATAGACCTCTTTTGTAAGTTGACAAAATCTAGGTGGAACTTCTCAGGAAAATATTTTTAAATGTATAAAAATATATAATATTATAAAGAAAATCAATTGTATTGAAGTACAATTGTCAAAATCTAGGTTAACTCATGCTTTGAAGGATATGGGAATGGAGAATGTTTCTGGTGTTGGAAACATTGTGGACAAAGGGATAAGAGCAGGAAAGTATAGCATGTGTATGAGGACAGAGAATACACTTGTTTGACTGAAGTATAGAGTATATATGGGGACTATAGTAAGAATTGATTGAATATCAGTCTAAAGTCTAAAGAATTTAAAATTTTATTTGATAAGGCAGAAGAATGATGTGCTGTTATATTAGGTTTGTTCATAAAAAGATAAATCTAGTGATACTGGGAAAGATGTGTTAAATAATTATAGCCTTCATTTATGGAATATGTGAAGGGATTGAATAAATCTAATAGCAGACCCATTAGACAGTATTGCAATAGTCTAGGTCAAAGGTACACACAACTAATAAACTGAATTTGAACTCACATCTTTCAGACTATAGGCCTAGTGCTCTGTTCCCTGAGCTAAGGGAAAAATGTCTTTCATGTAAATAAATAAACTATAAGAAAGAGCTTCCTGAATTAGAATAACACAAAGCAAGTAAAGCAGAAAATAGAAGATGAAATTTTGGAAGATACCCAGTTATGAAGTATAAGCAGAAGAAACTATCTTATAGACATCAATGGAGGATTTTTTTGAGAAGAAGAGATGGTTAATGAGAACATATCATAGAGATCAAAAAGTCTGAGAATTAAGAGATACACTCAAGAAGTGTATTACTGATGATTTTAGAGAGAATGGCTTTATTAGGGTAGCAGCCAGATTACAAGATATTCGCAGAGATAGACATGAAGAAGTAGAGAAAACAGACTATATCACAAAATCCATGTGACACTGAAGAGAAGGTGACACAATAAGAGAGGCAGTCTTGTCATTATAGTGTTACTATAACCAGTATACTGATTACTTCACTTAGACTGACTTAACATTTCTTTTATGTTCCTTCACCAGTGTCAGAAATTTGGACAGTATAACAAAGAGGATCCGAATTCTTTTAGATTGTCAGATTCATTTTCTTTGTATCCTCAGGTAAGGAATAAATATCTCATAAAAATAATGAATTTTGCTTTAGTGGTTTATTCAATATTGTAGGGAGTTAAATCTACAGAACTTAAGTGTCAAGGTCATTGAAGCTGACCCTTTCCCAAAGTGTTACAATAAAAAAAATTTGCTTGATGAAAACTTTTATTAAAAGCACTTTTCTGTTTTTTTAAGCAGAATATGCTGATGATAATAATGTAAACTTGTTTTATGACTCAGTCATTATTCTAAACATTAACTTTTACAATATCCTAGTTTTTCTTTCTCTTTCCGCTCTACTGTCATTTCTTTGTCCTCTGTAGCATTCTTAAGTTCCAATCAGCTATGATCTGAGAAATTATGTCATGTATTCTATTACATAATATCTTGACAATCTGAGAGCCTTTTTTCATAAGTCATATAGGCTCAATGGCCACTAATTCTACATCCCAGCAGGTTTTTTGGGCTTGTCTCCAATTTATATCTGTTGTGGATATTTGGGAAAATATGACCTTGGGATAAATGGGATATTTCTGTATTTATTATTTTTCTTTGCTTATGCAGTTCATGTTCCATCTTCGAAGATCTCCATTTCTTCAAGTGTTTAATAACAGTCCAGATGAATCATCTTATTACCGGCATCATTTTGCTAGACAAGACTTGACCCAGTCCCTCATTATGATCCAACCTATTCTTTATTCTTACTCTTTCCATGGTCCACCTGAGGTAAGACATGATGAAATTTATTTTTAGTTGTCTTATATGATAATTTTTTTCAGTGAACTTAATTACGTGGTAAGACATTTTAAATCATTGTCCTCACAATACCTTTTCTATGGTAAATTTCTAAACATATTTTTTTACCAAGGCTCACTATTATTTTTTAATACAGTGAGCAAACTGTATAGATGAAAGGAAATGTAGTTCTTGGTAATGAATAATACTGTTTTCAAAAACCCACCAATTTTACCTTTATATTATCTCTTGCATACTCTCTCTTCTCTTTTCTGACACTGCCACCACTCTGATGCAGGCCCTCATCAACTCATTCTGGGATTATCATAGTAGCCTGCTGGATCCTCTTCCAACCACATGTCTGTTTGTCTTACTGTCTGTCTGTCTGTCTCCCTCACTCTCGCTTTCTCTCTCTACTCCAGTCCCTCCTCACCTGTGAAAGGGAGCTTCCTAAACTGAGGTTCCCAACATATCATCCATCTTATTCAGTAACTCCAATGACTACCTATAAGCTCTAGGATAAAATGTAAACACCCTGGCATTCAAAGCCCTTCAAAATATGTTCCCTTGCAAGTAAACCCCACATTTTTTCAGTCTTCCTACATATAGCACCTCCTATGTAATCTTGGATCCAGTGACATTGACCTTTTTGCTGTTCCTCAAATAAAATACTCCCATCTCCTGATTCCAGGCATGGCACCAGCTGCCCTTCGTGCCTGGAATGCTTTCTTTCCAATTCTTATCTTCTGACTGACCTGACTTCTAGTCTCAGTTAAAATTCCATCTTGTATAGAATGTCTTAATTTATTCCTCTTAATATTCATGCCTTTCCTCAACTGATTATCTCTGATTGATCCTGTACTACATAGATTATCTGTACATAATTGCTATGAGTCTCCTTTTACCTTTCTTTGTACCTAATCACAGGCCTGTCACAGAATAGGCAGGTCATTAATGTTTATTGATTAACTGGCAGACTATTTGGAGCTGGAATAGAAAAGGAGTTTTCAACAAAGGACAGTTTTTGGGAGTAGTTTCTCAGTTTATTATTATTGTTCTTCCATAATGATCATAGATTATTTTTTGATGTATTTAGGATATTAATCCATGCTGTTGAAATTTAAAATTGTCAAACATAAAGAAAGCATAATCGAGAGTGAGCAGTGTTTTTTCTTTTAAATAATCATGGTTATGCAGTTTTATAAATTAGTGTTAGAACCTAGATTAAAATTGTGATTATGTAGTAGGCAGTACAAATTTTTTTAAAATTTTTAATAACTTCACCATTTTAATTTTTACCCCCACACTTTCTCAGCCAGTGCTTTTGGACAGTAGCAGCATTTTAGCTGACAGAATTCTACTGATGGATACCTTTTTCCAAATTGTCATCTATCTTGGTGAGGTAAGGTAACATAATCACTCTCTTGATTTATTCTTTATGAACATTGCTGAGTTTTTAGATAGTATCTGAATAATGATGATTCAATTGGATAGAAAATAGTTATCTTCATAATGTGACTTTTTTTTATAACTCCAAGTTGCTTATGCCTCAAAGAGTAGTTGTTTTTATTTTACACCATTAGAATTCTTTTGAAACATCATGCTAAAGCATCTTATTTAATGTGGGGTTTCCCTATATGTTCTCATGAAGGAAACCTAGCACACATGTTCTAGGAAGCATAAGTTGCCTGGTTTTAATATTATGCTCCATAATAAAATTCTGTTTTATAATGCTCATTTAAATTTATAATGCTTATTTAAAGGGATTAAATTTTAACTTACTGATGAGTTCATAAATAGAAAGAATTACTATTAGTATTTGTAGGAGTAGTACTTGGTTTTTTCTTTGTCACAAATTTTTGCTTTCAGTAAACATTTTTGGTCATTTGCCTTGGAAATTTCACCATATGGTCAGTTATTCATTTCCTCCTTTGAGATTATACATTATATCTAAGAACTCAGAGTAATAATGTTGAAAGAAATAGAATGAGTTAGTATTGTGTTTAATGACTGGATCTGTTAAAACAGTATTTTTATTAGTTTTATTAAACAGTTATTTTGAGAATAGTACCAAGTTCTTCTTTGATAGAAGTATTGTACTATATTCCTAGACACACAGAAAAATAATTCCAGTAAACGATAGAAAGTTATAGAAATTATGTGGTATACTACAGGGTTTGCAGTTACAAATCAAGAACAGAATGTTTCTCATACTAAAGAGAAAAGTCAAAAATACAATTTGTGATGTTAGATCATAATAGAATTGTACAATTTCAAGGATTTTCAGGACAAGATAAAGGTATTACAAGTCAAACAAACAATTGTTTTATGAGAGCAAACTTTATTTTGTCTATATAAAAATGGTAATATTTTGAAAGATGCCATTGTGGGGATTCCTTTTATGTATAAAAGTAGTTAACTGCTGAGATTCCTTCCAACTCTGATTATTTGACTTTTTAGATCTTAAAATGTATACTCGAAGACTAGTAGCTTTGTAAATGTGGAGGCCTAGTAAATTTTAGCTATCTTGTTTCAGTTATCTGTTCAGTTAATTGAACCTATTGATGAGATCACCAAAGGTAAGTGAAGAAAGAGAAAATAAGGTTTAGGTCAGATAATAGACCCTAGAGTATATCTACACAAAAGAACTAGGACAAGGGTGATGATCTAGCAAAGATGTCTTAGGAGTGACCAGACAAGTGGGAGGAGAACCAGCAAAGAGCCAAGTCAAAAGAACACAGGGATAGCAAAGTATAAGAAAATCGAACAGTTAGCAATTTGATAAAATACAAAGAAATCAAGAAGGATAAGGCTTGAAAAAAAGGCCTTTGGACTTTAATCGTTAACTTTGGAGAAAGCAGTTTTAATTCAGAGATTTGTTTTGCATAGAAAACTCCCAAGTTTAAAACAGACCCCCCCCCCACCAAGTCCTTCCTTAGTCATAAGACCTACTAGAACTTTCTAATTACTTCTTTCATTTTCATCATTTTCTTCTGTATTCTTACAAAGACTTCCCCTGAGCTTCAGGCTTCCTGTAGTGACTTAGCAGTTATTTCCTTTATCCTAGTTACTTCTCTGACTCCAGCCTCTAATGATATGTTCTTTTCACCCATGACACATCCTCTGTTTTGGTGAAAATCTGCATGTATTTATTAATTACCTATGACTGCCAAATGCTATGTTGTTTTTTTTCCCCACTTCATAGTATTTTTTTAAATTACATGTAAAGATAGTTTTCAACATTCACTTTTGTAAGATTTTTGAATTCCAAAATTTTCTCCTTCCTTTCCTTATGAGGAAGCAAGTAATCCCCAAGAGAATAAATATCTTATATAGTTTACATGCATAGTTATATTAATCATTTTTATATTAATCATGGTGTGAAGAATCAGAATAAAAGGAAAAATCCATGAGAAAAAAAACAAAAAGCAAATAAAAAAGTGAAAACAGTATGCTTTGATCTTCATTTAGACTCAAAGCCTGCTGTATGACCTTGGGTAGGTCACTTAACCCTATTGCCTTGCAAAAAACAAAAGGTCATGGAACAATAAATAGGAATTATAGGAATGATTCAAAATGATTCATAAAAGAAGAAATTAATAATGAATTTGACTGATAAATTAGAAAAAAGATTTGAATGAATAATGAAAAACTTTTACAAAGAATTGGAAGCTCTGAAAAAACAGTGACAGATTTGGAACACAGAAATAGTAAAGTATAAGAAAGTTTAGTAGAAGAAAAGCAAAAGAAAAGAATTCTAAAAGAATACAGCATTTTTATGTAAACCAAATTAAAGATAGAATGCACAGATATAATTTAAAGTTCCCAAGAGACAAATTTAGCCCTTATGTTTAAAAAAAAAAAACCTCCTTCACAAGTAGAGTCATCCAAAGGTGGAGCATTATATCTTTGGAGATGACCAGATGACCATCCCTGCCAAATGAGGAATAAGTTGGTGTTCTTGGGCACTAGAAAATGAGTAAGACTCAAAAAAGTGAGGATTTATATTTACTTTGGTTCTTTCTAAAGCTTCTCTTGCTCCTTTTCCTACTATTGCCTCTGCCATTATCCAGGTTCAGATATTTAGCTGATGTGTGACCTGAGAAATTGTATTCTCTTAGAGTACATCATGGGGTTTGGGGGGAAATGTACCCAGGGGCTGATTCTTAGGACCAAGAAGCATTAGTGATGGAGGAGGAAATTAAATAAGGTACTTTCACTAATTTGAATACTTCAGCCCCCATTTCTGATGGATTTAAAATAGAAGCAATCAGTTAATAGTAATAATCAGAACTTATATAGTGCTTTATGGTTTACAAAGCCCTTTGCTTATATTATTTAATTTGATCTTTTTAACATCCCTTGATATAGGTGCTATTATTATCTCCATTTTATAGTTTGCAGTTTGAGGAAACAGAATAAGAAATCGAGAAGTTTAAGGTATCTGACGCAGAATTTGAATTCTCTTCTTCCTGAATTCATGTCCAGTGCTCTTATCAATTTTGCTGCTATCTGGTTGTCCTGAGGACCTATTAGTCATCTCATTGCTATCAGTGGGATTCTAGGAACTCCTGGAGTCCAAATTAAACATATGCCTCTTGTACAGGGAAGTTATCACAGAATAGTACAGATGGTCAGATGGCTGACTTCTCAGCAAACTCGCATGCTATTATTATCTCCATTTTATAGTTTGCAGTTTGAGGAAACAGAATAAGAAATTGAGAAGTTTAAGGTATCTGACGCAGAATTTGAATTCTCTTCTTCCTGAATTCATGTCCAGTGCTCTTATCAATTTTGCTGCTATCTGGTTGTCCTGAGGACCTATTAGTCATCTCATTGCTATCAGTGGGATTCTAGGAACTCCTGGAGTCCAAATTAAACATATGCCTCTTGTACAGGGAAGTTATCACAGAATAGTACAGATGGTCAGATGGCTGACTTCTCAGCAAACTCGCATTATCTTTGGGAAAATTTTAAATGATGAAAATCTTACTCTGTGTTACCCTGAAGGTAGTTTGATATAATGGATGGAGTGCTGGACTTAGGAAGTTCATATTCTACACGTGGCACTTATTAGAAGTGTGACCTTGGACAAGTCATTTAATCTCTGGATCTTCTTAGGTACAAAATCATCAATAAGCTGCATTCTGTACCTTAATGATATAATAATAACCTTCATGAAGATTACTGAACAGGATTTAGTGGTCAGTTTCAATGCACTGGAAAAGAAGATGAGTACTCAAAGATGTTGTTAGGCTTTAATCCTTAGAGGTGGGAGGCAGAAGAGGGAACTAAGATGGAGAGGGGGGAATATTATACTAGTTTTGTTTCAGATTTGTTTATAACATGTTAACAAAGTTGCAAAATTAGAAATTCTGAGGATTGAAATGTGCTACACTGACTTGAATTTTACCTTAGTGAATTTTGAAAAGTTTTTTGTAATTTAATATCAGCATCTTCAAGGGAAAAACTGTTCCACGATTTAAACATAGCTGTTTTATCAATTCCTTTGTGATGTAGGATGCTTTGTATCAAATCTTTCCTGCTTTATGAACACAGAGTTTTACTTCCTTGTCTTATATTATTACCTTTTAAAATAAATATTTATTTCATTTTTGCTGTTCTTGGAATGTCAGATGAATTTCAGGGAAAATGAAATTTTAAAAGACAAAGGTTTTACCATAAAATCTTTTTCTTTTGGTGTAGACCATAGCCCAGTGGCGTAAAGCTGGCTATCAAGATATGCCTGAGTATGAAAATTTCAAGCATCTTCTTCAAGCTCCATTGGATGATGCCCAGGACATCCTGCAAACTCGATTTCCAATGCCAAGATATATTAACACTGAACATGGAGGTAGTCAGGTAAGTTCAAAATCACTCATCACCAAGTTAGCAGTAAAGAGGACCAGGTTAGCAGAAGGATGAGAGATTTAGTTTTGGGCACAAGAACTCTTGAAACCCATTTCTTTTTTTTTCTTTTTTTTTTCCAATTTATTAATTTATTTATTATTCCAACTACATGCAAAAAATAGTTATTAACATTGAATTTTTGTAAGGTTTTGAGTTTTCCATATTTCTCCCTTCCCCTAATAGCAATCTAATAAAGATTATACATGTAAAATTATGATAAACATATTTCCATATTAATCATGACGTAACAGAAGAATCAGAACAAAGAGAAAAAAAAAGCAAATTTTAAAAATTGAAAATAGTAAGCTATGATCTGCATTCAGGTTCTGTAGTTCCTTCTCTGGATGTGGATATTTCCCATCACAAGTTCTTTTAGAATTTTCTTTGATTATTTTATTGCTGAGAGTGAGTCATCACACAACTTGCTGTTAATGTGTACTATATTTTTCTGGTTCTGCTCATTTCACTCCTCATTCAGCATCAGTTTGTGTAAATCTTTCCAGGCTTTTATGATGACCCTGTATCAATCATTCCCCAGTTGATGGGTATCGCCTCTATTTCCATTTCTTTGCCACCACAGAGCTGTTGAAGCCGTTTTTTTTTTTTTTTTTTTTGGTTTTGCAAGGCAAGTGGGGTTAAGTGGCTTGCCCAAGGCCACACAGCTAGGTAATTATTAAGTGTTTGAGACCGGATTTGAACCCAGGTACTCCTGACTCCAGGGCCAGTGCTTTATCCACTGTGCCACCTAGCCCCCCCCGAAGCCCATTTCTTAAGATACAAAAGTTTTGTAGTAAATATCATTAGAAAGAATACACACTGATGAAATGAAGACTTTGAGGAAAATTTGCAAAATAGTTTTTTAAAAAATTATAGCTATAATGCAATAATGAAAAAAGTCAATTTAAGAAGGAATATTTTGAAAGAAAATTTCTTACTCCCAGGTGGATACTGGATTTAGTTTTAATATATGTTACCACAGTTAAGTCATTTCACCTTTTCTGAATCTCAGTTTTTTCATTAGTAAATTAGGAATAATGGTTATATTATTTAAATCCCAGAGCTATTGTAAGGCTTAAATGAAATAATGTATCTAAAGGATTTTTAAACTAGAAAGCACCATATAAGTATAATATTGTGATTATGATTATTACTGATTAAGGATACAGGTCCTTTCACAGAGAAAAATTGCAACTAAAACAAATAAGGAACTTCACTGTTAACTTAATCTAAGGAACCACTAATAATGGAGATAAAAACCTTCAATTCTATTTATTAATTGTGCAACCTCAGAAAAGTTAATGCTTGACCTCAGTTTCCTCATGTCAAATGAAGATAATAATACATGTTGTAGTAATGTTGTTGTGATGAGAAAAATACTTAGTAAACATGTAAATATTAGATGTTATTCTTTCTACACATTAATATGAATAGAATTTATAATAATTAAATAATGTGCTTTTATATTTTTAAGGCTCGGTTCCTCTTGTCCAAAGTGAATCCATCTCAGACACACAATAATTTGTATCCTTGGGGACAGGTAAGGAAGTGAATTTCCAAAATTATTTCAAAAGTTCTCTCAGCCATTCCATTGCTACCATTCTTTTCTCCCATCCTCCCTTGCATTCTCTAGCACTACCACTATTGAATGTTCTCTCCCATTAATTTCAAGTACTTAATATTGATTTTCTTTTGTAAAATCTTTTAACTTCTGTGGATGTATTTTTTTATGGTTGTTTTTTTTTTGCAAGGCAAATAGGGTTAAGTGGCTTGCCCAAGGCCACACAGCTAGGTAATTATTAAGTGTCTGAGACCGGATTTGAACCCAGGTACTCCTGACTCCAGGGCTGATGCTTTATCCACTACGCCACCTAGCTGCCCTTATTTGTATAATAGGAGTAATGTCATCTACTTCTATTTTCCTTACTTAATTGTTAAGGATTCAACAAGATACTCTTTAGGAATGTTTAGGAATAATAGGGGGCTATTGTAACATTAACCAAACTTAACATTTGCACAATAACATCCTTATCAGGTTATCACTTCCACTATAGCACTTAACAGTATTTTTACTAAAACAGATAAGTATGATTAGTGAATTTTGTCTTAAGTGAAAATGTAACACTGATGATAGTATTATTGTGCTAAATTCAATGCTATTTTGAAGTCCTGGACCATCACTGTAGAGATGTAGGATCAATACAAAATTTCTGTAATCATAAAAAAAAATCATTTTCTCTAAAATAAGTTTACAAATTTGTATCTCTCCAAAAGTCACTGAAATTATCTATGAAAATCTGGTTTGGAATTATTTTTTGTAAGTTATTTTGAGTTATATTTAGGACATTCTATAATAAATTAAAAGCAAATAAGGTAGGGGCGGCTAGGTGGCGTAGTGGATAAAGCACAGACCTTGGAGTCAGGAGTACCTGGGTTCAAATCCGGTCTCAGACACTTAATAATTACCTAGCTGTGTGGCCTTGGGCAAGCCACTTAACCCCATTTGCCTTGCAAAAAAAAAGCGAATAAGGCATATTTGAAGGATGTTTCTTTTAATCTTTTAAATTTCTTTGATAACAATTGTTTTTATTTGAATTTACTGAGATATCAAAGAATATCTCAGTGTTGAGAGATTACTAAAAGATAGAAAATCATATGAAGATACAGTTGCCATCTTCTTGAGAATTTAAAATGTGAGTGTTGTGAATTCAAATTAGGAACTGGACATTCTATTTATGTTTGTGAATCTAGTATCTACCATGGTATTCTGGACACAGCATGTTCAATAAATGATGTTGACTTATCAGTAGACATTAATCTGATGGATTTTCTTCTATTTGTCACATATTAAAATTCTCCTGTCTGTAGGGTAATGTACTAGAAGTGCTGGAAAAATGCAAAGTTTAGTTTAGATATGGTCTCCCCAGTCAGAAGCTGGGGAAGAACACAATTGCATTGTATTTAGTTTTCAAATTTCATTGCAGACTTGTGAAGTACTTGGTGGAAAATGGTGGAGGAGGTGACTTTTAAGTTAAACTTTAAAAGATGGGTAGGAATTTAGCAGATGAAGCAAGAAAAGGACATTCTAGGCATGGGGAAGTTGGAGAAATGTTTAGGAAATAGATTCAGTTCTGTATGGCTGGAGCTTTGAAGTGGGTGGAGGGTAGTATATGATAGAAAGATAGACTTGAATAACGCAGCAAAGGAAGTAGAACTTCACTCTTCAGTGGAGATTTTGGAGGAACCAAGTGATATTTGAGCAGCAATTTTAAAAGGATATATTTGAAGGTAGTAGAAGTAGAGGATAAGAAGAACTGTTACGAAGTTATGTGTTAGTCCAGGCATGTGATAATAAGAAACGTGTAGTAAGGAGTTGAAAAGGAGTGGAGATGAGGAGGAGATAGAAATCAGAATTTGTGGAGGTAGAATAGTAATAATGTTAATAAGCCAGGAGTAGGGATATAGAAATAAGAAATTGTTGAGGTAAACAGTAACAATAATATTAATAATAATAATATAAGATTTGGTAACTGATTGAATATGGGGGGGATGGGTAGGGAAGAATCAAAAGATAATGCCAAAGTTTTAAGAATAGGAATTGAGACAGGAGTGAATTTTGGTACCACTGAGAGAAGTCATAAAGAAGAGGAGGTTGAGAGGAAAAGATAAGCTCCTTTAGGAAGTATGTTGAGTTTAAGCTTCCAATAGGGTATTCATCTTTGTACAGATTTTGTATTTACTTATGTAATGTTATATTCCTCAGTAGAATGTTAATTCCTTTAGAGTAGAGGCTTTTGCTTTTCTTTGTATCATTAGCAGCTGGTAGAGTCCTTTCTTTACACATGATGAGTTGTTAAATTGATGAATTCAACTAGAAAGGTCATATAAGGCCTCAGGAGTTTAGAAGAGAGATTAGTGCCAAAGATAGTAATTTGGAAGTAATTTGCACAAGTGAAGCTGTGGAAATTAGTAAAATTGCTCAGGAAGAAAGAATAAAGAGTGAGGTGGGAAGAGATGTGGAGAGGTTATACAGTAGTAGAAGGGACAGTGTATCAAATTGCAGAGAAGTCAAAGAGGATGGAACTGAAAAAGTGTAGGTGTCTCATACCTTTGAGGGGGCAGTGTTAGTGGCATGTTGAAGTTGACCACATCTGCAAAGGATTGAATTACTTGGGGAGGAAATAGTGGCATTGGATGTAGGCAATTTTGTCAAAAAGGTATTCAAGGATCCAGACAAGATAGTTTTAGAATTTGAATGACCTGAGTTTTTTGGTAGGTAAATGGGAAGAAGCCATTTGACAGAGAAAGATGGAAATTCATAAAGCACTATAGGGTGAGATGATGACAAGATTACTGGAGCAAGATCCTTAAGAAGGGAAGCAGAAAGGATTGGCATTAAGGGTAAAGAAAAGAATTACCATTTGTAAGGAGTAGGGTGACCTCTTCTGAAACTAGAAGGTGAAAGAAGACAACAGATGGTGATTCTGAAAAGTTCCAAGCAAGCACAGTGGGGAGCTCTTGTTCCCTGTTGCATCATTATCATGTCTCTGCTCAAAAGTCTCTAGAGACTTCCTATTGCCTAAGTATAAACTTCAAATTTTCTTTCCTGGCCTTCAGAGGCCTTTATAATCTGGTACCACTCATGTCTTTGTAACCTTATGTCACACTGCTCTCTGCTATATATTCTATATTCAAGTACATCTTACCCTTTCTTTTATCTTTGCTTCTGGAAGCCTTATCTAATCCTTCCCCTCTCTGCCAACAGAATTCCTGTGCCTTTAAAACTCAACTCAGATGCCACCTAAACATTAATTTCTCAGATCACTTATCTGACTCACTTAACAGTATTTTGTTCCTTGCTTCTCTATTTCACTTATGTGATAACTTTGTATTATAGATTTTGTGTGTACCTGTCCTATCACCCTGCCAGACTGTAGATACATGAGAGCAGGGGACCCTGTCTTGTGTAAGTCTTTTGTTAGCTATGCCCAGCATAGGGTTCTGCAAACAGATATGAAGTAATTTTTGTTTAGTTGAATTGGATTAAATTAAATAATCTGGTTTTTCTTTGGGAAATAGAAAGCTAAGTTTTCTACTGTTTATGTAGAAAGTTGGGAACAAGACGGGAAGGAGAAAGGTTTGATCATGGAATTCTCAGACTTGCAAAGTAATCCATTAGACTTTATGCTGACTGTAAATTTTGTTAGGTAATTCTCCCCCCCCCCCCCCCCCGTAATCTAGTCTAAACCAATAAACCTTTTAAACTAGTCTAAAATATCTTTATTTTTTCCATTTTCAGGAATCTGGAGCTCCAATATTAACAGATGATGTTAGTCTGCAAGTATTCATGGATCATTTGAAAAAGTTGGCAGTGTCAAGTGCCTCCTAAATTGAGAAAGTAGCAAGAGTTTTCAAGAAAGAAGACAATAACTAGACTAAGCTCATAACTATTTGAAACATTTACTACATTTCCTTTTACTTTATTGCAAGGTTTTTAAATGTCATCATGTACTTCATACATTCAAAAGCAGTTTTTTTACATAGTTCTTTGGATTTTTAATTTATTTGTACTCCTTTTTATTTTGTTCTATCTTTTTCATGAACTGTAATGTAGTTCCTTGATGTTTTGGAACTTACAGATCCTTTTCAGTTTTCTTTATCCTAACATTATAATAGACTGTATAAAACATGGGAAACTTTTTGCAGCTCTCTCAGATGAAGGAATAATGGTATGAAGAAAATAAACTGGATGGGGAGAGTTATTGCCAAAAAGGTATTATGGAAAACCTGAGTTCCTGTGTTTTGTTGAAAATATTTACTCTTCCCGAAGAGATATTGTAGTGTTGTATATAGAGACCTATCCCCAGAACCAGAAAGAAGTGAAATCAAAACCCACTAGGACCCTGGGCAGCAATTATCTGCAAATTGTAGAGAAAGTGTTAGCCTGCATTGAGAGAAGAATTCATTGAGTTTTCTACACCAGTGGGGGGGTCACATTCAGATAGAAAGGGGTTCCTGCAAGCAGCAAGCTTCAGAGCCCAAGTTTGACTCAATTCCAGTCTCTGTCCCTCTCTTATCCATCCTGAACTTCATTCTCATTTATCCTTTAATGATAAAAGAGGAAAAGCTTGTCAGGAGTGCCACATTTCAATAATATGACCCAAGGGGGCCAGATCCACATTACTATCCCCTCAGCCACCATGTCAGTGCTACCCATGGAGGAAACACAATCTGAACACATTCCCAAGTTAAGTCCATGAGCATTTGAAAAGTGTATATGGGTGTATTTTTGGCACATATTATATGTGCTAAGCACTAAGAAAGCCAAAACCCCAGGAAAAAACAAAGTTCTACAGTCCTTAGTCTCAATGGAGGACAGCATGGAAATAGGGATAAAATACAGGATAAATTAGAGTTTCTGTATTATGATTTACCTGATAGCCCTGAGGAAGAAGCTAGGTATTGTGCTAAGTGCTTTACAATCATTGTCTCAATTCATCCTTAACAGCCCTTGGAGAAAAGTGCTATGATAATTTATCCCCATTTTACAGATGATGGAACAGCCAGGTAGAAATTGAATGACCTGTGAAGGGTCATACAGCTAGCAGTTATCTTGGCTTCCTAGGCCCAGAGCTTTGAGTACTGTGGTGCCCCCTGGCAGCTTTGGCCCTAAGATGAGGACATGATGGCTCTATGGCAGTGCTGCCAATCTTAGGTATCTTAGGTCCATGAATAAAAAATAGAGTACACTAATAAAAAAGTTAATTTGTAGTCTTACCTTAGGTTTTGCAAGTACTAAGAAAAGTCATGGTACTGTGTTTAAGGAAGGGGGAACCCTTGAAGCATGAAAGAAAACACAAAACAGTGACAGCACAACAGTCTTAAGGTAGATGCATACTGACTAGTCTGTATGCATGGTACAAACAGAATGCATCCCTTAGATGAGTCGAAAATTCGGTGCATTGTTTCATCTGTAGTACTGCTTTAAAACACCAAATTAATATCGAGATTATTAATGATGAATTTATAAACCTAATACACATTCCATGCAATTATTTTTTCACTCATGAAAATTAAAACCCACAAGCAGGATGCATAAAATTGCACTGTGGGTCCCATGTGGCCCTTGGACCATAATTTGGATGACCCTGCTCTGACATAAGGTGAAACTGGAAGAAGTTGGGAGCAAGAGAGGTTCAGGCAAGGGAAACAAAGTTCCCAGAACATCTTGGTTGAGCCAGTGTCATTTGATTATAGGAAGTAATATTAAAGTCATAGTGCAATGATCATGATGGTTATGTTCATGTGCTATTTTCCTTTTTTGACATTACCAGATAATTTGTAAGTAGAAATAATTATCATTAGAACTACTAGCTTGTCCTAAAAAGTAAAATAAAAAAAATTAGGGGTAGCCAGGTGACCCAGTGGATAGAGTGCTGGGCTTGGAATCCTGAGTCCAAATGTGGTCTCAGACACTTAAATGGTTGTGTGATCCAGGACAAGTCAATCACAATTGCCTCGAGGGGCAGGGGGAAATCTTCCTGGCCTTTCTTAAGGAATGACCCATCTTATTCTCTTTTGAGTCTTGTCAGTGAAACCTGTTTTCTCCAGGCAGGAGAAGGTTCTTTGCCCCATACCTTAGTATTCATCCATGTAGGATCTACTTGCTCAAAAATCACCAAGGGCTCTGGAGTTCCAGGGCCAAAGTCCCTCTTATTCTCCCTCGTAGATGGCTGGATAAGCAGAGAGACAAAGTTAAACTGATAGTAAAATGACTACTTAAGATTTCCTGGCTTTTCACATATTTATGTGTGTGACCCTTTTCACATGAAATAAGTTCTAAACAATTGGAAAAAATTTAAATTGCCCATGAGCAGGGTGAGCTAATGTAATACAAGTGACAATTCTAACTAAATTAATCTACTTAATCAGCACCTTACCAATCAAACTTCCAAAAAATTTACAGAGCTAGAAAAAATAATAAAATTTCTCTGTAAGAACAAATGATCAAGAGTATAAAGAGGATTAATGGGAAAAAAAGGGAAGATGTCCTAGCTTTACCAGATCTATAACATAAAGTGACAATTATGAAAACAATTTGGTAGTAAGAACTAGAGTGGTAGATCAGTGGAATAGGTTAGATTCATAAGAAAGAATAGTAAATAGAATAATTTACGGTGTAATCCCTACTCTCAGATACCCCAGGCCCTTTTCATCTGCAGCCAGCACTTAGCATAGCTTAATCCACACAACAATAACTTTAGTTAAAGGCTTAAGACTTTTTATTCCATTTCATGACAGCAAGAATTTCATTTGATCTCAACCTTTTCCCTTCAGTAGTCTAGTTGCCAGTACAGATGTCACACAGGTTCAGGTGTTCAGTCCACCTTGTGGCAAGAATTAGATTAAAACGTAACTGTAAAATATTCAATAAAACAAAAGTGCAAAAGAACATAATATACAATATAATTTTCTTAAATCAGTATCCACAGTGATCCTTTGCTGGGTTTTTATTTACAACGCCGGCTTCTTAATGCTAGTCCGTCCTCTTACTCACCAGTCCAACGCGTGGTGAGTCTTCGGGGTACCTCCGGCCCCCACTCTTTGATGGGGGAAGAACCAGACAGAGCGCCTGAGGTGGGTCATGAGTCTTTATTCTTCTGTGATCACATTCCCGCTTCCCCCCACCTCTCAGCAGACCCTTTTATCCCCTCTGTCCTCCCTCCCATGAACTCTTACTCAATGAGGGGCCGAGTTCTGTAACATTCCCTTATAAGGTGATTATGTTTCCCCCTCTAAGCGACCGCCAAGCCTCTTCCCCCCGCCCCCAACATCTCCCCCTTTCTGTTTTACAAGGTTATCACTTGGTGTGACCTTAAGCGGTGCTGAGGTTAGCCTTAAGCGGTGTCATTTCTACTGGCCTCTGATAGCCGGGGGCGAGGAACCCTGTCTTAGGTCATCTCCTTCAACCCAGGACCTTGCCCGTCCTAGGCGCCCGACACCCTCAGGGCCTGTCTTAGGTGGCTGGGTCAGGAGAAGTTGCCCGTCTTGGGGTTTACCTCGTCTTACCCCTAGGTGTCACATGTCATGCATGGCGGCTAGCCAGACTTGGGGATCCGCCGGGGGCGAGGAACCCTGTCTTAGGTCATCTCCTTCAACCCAGGACCTTGCCCGTCTTAGGTGGCTGGGTCAGGAGAAGTTGCCCGTCTTGGGGTTTACCTCGTCTTACCCCTAGGTGTCACATGTCATGCATGGCGGCTAGCCAGACTTGGGGATCCCCCCCCCCCCCCCCGTCTCCATGGCCATGAAGGCTTTCTGAGTAAGAAGCATATAGCCCCTCTGTCGCCTAGCTAGGCGGCAGAAACAGACAACAAGTAGGGTGATTCCCAGAATCAGCGTCCTTGTTCACCCTCAAGGGGGTATCCCTCCCGCCATCTGGCAATCCCTCCATGGTATGGGATCCTCGATGTTTTCCCCTGTGGCCACACATGAGGGGCCCCACCGAGGCAGAAGGGAGCCCCATCGATGTATTGGTCACTAGCAGGCGAGGGTAGATCGGGGAGTTCCGTGCTACCGGAAGGGGAGAGGGAATAACTCGGAGTATTCCCCATGTCGGATTTCCTTCAGATGGAGCACCTCCAAGGATCCCTACGATGATCAGAAGGCCTGAAAAAGAAAGAAATTCCTCTCACCCCATAGGGTTGGGCATTAATCAAGGTCTCTTATCTTGTAAACAGGGAGCCATCTTTCTGGCTCTTCTATCTTATCCTCGGGATGAAATGACAGGTGGCCCTGTCTTCTGTTCTTTACCGTTACAGGGCCATGCCAACCTCCCTCTTCATCTCTCCACATGACTTTAGAGCCTGGTAGGGCCTTGGTGGGAGAGGGCAGGAGCGTTGGTTCTTTCTTAGCATGTCCTTTTGGGGAGAAAAATCTCTGGGCGGCTGTAGTGCCGTCATCCCTGACTTGTAGGAAATTCATGGTAAATAGTACCTGAGACAGGTCTGAATGGGTCAGTGACCTGCCAACTCCCCCTTTCTGTTTAAAAAGATAGGATGTAGCAGAGTATCCATGTAGGATGGTGAACTGATAACGTTTACTGGGGGCTTGGAAATTGATCGCGGGGAGGGAAAAGGCAAATTTTTCTTTGTCCTCCGGGTGGAGGGGAATGCTATAGAAGCAGTCTTTAACATCAATCACTATAATAGTCCACCCTTGCGGGACTGCAGTGGGCATAGGGAGACCAGGGTGGAGGTATCATGTTGGCATTTACTGCCCGAAGATCAATCAACATTCTCCAACTCCCCCCTTTCTTTTTTATGACAAAGACGGGGGAGTTATACGGGCTAAGGGACGGTTCCACTTTGTTCTCGTGCAGGAGGGTCATTACTATGTCTGTGAGGGCGATGAGCTTTTCTTTTGTCAGGGGCCACTGCTCAACCCAAATAGGTTTCTTATTAATCCATGTTATTCTGGGGGAAAAGCTCATCTCTAGAGTGGCCCCAATTAATTTCCCCGCAGGCTATCAGGGGTGGCAAGTGTCAGGTTAAGCTGGCTCAAGATATCTCTATCCCATAATGCATAAGGGAGGTCGGGTAGGCACAGTGGGGTGAAGAGTCCAGATTCTTCCAAAGCTGACCACCGTAAGGCGTGTGCTGCTTTCATGGCAGATCTATTGCCCCCCACCCCCCGTCACTGCTTGAGGGCTCTGTAGGAGTGGCCACTCGCGCCTCCACTGTCCCCTATTTATGACAGAGCAATCGGCTCCAGTGTCAATTATCCCTTCGAGCTTCTGATTTTCCACCGTGACGGTTAACAGTGGTCGCCCAGAGCTGACCGGGTGGACCCAGTTCACATGAGCGGGAGGGGTCCGCAAGGGCAGCGCCTTTCCTACCTCTTGGCCCTGTTTTACCAAGGTGGGAAAGGGGTGGGGGTTGTGACCCTTACGGATGTGGGACTTCCGGGACCAAAAATGACCTGGGTATGGGTGACTAAGTGCCACACATCTCTCAGCCCCTGTGATGAGCGCTGGGAAAATATTTAGCTCGATGGGAATCATCGAGGTTTCCCAAGGCCCGATCTCTCTCTGCTGTGTCCCTTCTCTATAGTCAACCCTCACGGGGATAGTCACAGTAATGGGGCCGCTGTCTTCGAGCACGGGGGGGGGGGCCCCGCGGCCGGGCCCCTCCCTTTCCCTTTTCCCGACTTCCCTTTGGATCGGCAGAACCTGGCTATGTGACCTGGCTTTCCACAGGAATAACAGGTCGGAACTGAAGTGGAGGGGGGCCGCTGCCTGCACTGTGCTTTGAGGTGCCCTGGCTTTCCGCACCCCAAAACAGGTGGGTCTCACCTGCATACCGTGAAGGGCGGTCAGGAGGCTATCCTCCCGGTTCTCCATGGCAGTCACTAAGGCTTGAATTGAATCCTCGCTGGGCATGTCCAGCAATTTGTCAACAATTCCTTCTAATGAAGCGTCGGGGGGGAAGGCTGCTAATGGCTGCGATCCCTTTGGGGCGAAGACCCTCTTTAATCAATTGTCTCATAAGTAGATCAGATCCCAGGGTGTCTCCCATTATACGAGTCACTGTCTCTTTAACCTCGTTCACAAATGAGAGGGGTGTCTGATCTGCTCTCTGCTTCAGCCCAACCAACTTCTGTGTGGCTCTCCCCCCTTTCATGGCTCCAATCTTATCCCAAGCTGCAACATGTGTTTCTTTAACAGTCTCTAGCTCAAACTGGCCATACTGGGCCTGAACAGCAGGGTCAGTATAGGCTCCAGTTCCACACAGGAGGTCAATGGCTAAATCCAGGGGAGTATAACCCCGGGATTTTGCCAGCTTAGAGGCCTCTCTGCGGGCCTGAGCCTTAAAAGCTAAATATAAGGAGGCATCTAGGCACGCGGCTGCAATTTCGTCAAAGTCAGCAGGGGTCCAAGGGTGCGTAGCAAAGAGGTTTTGCATCAGTCTTTTTACATAAGGGGAGTTTGGGCCGTATTTAGTCACGGCCTCCTTAAGTTCCTTAAGCATCTTAAAAGGGACAGGGCGGTAGTCTCGGGCTCCGGTAAGGGGGTCCGTAAATACCGGGTAGAGGCCCCAGTCATCCCAGTCCACCTCCTCCCCTTTCTCTATTGCTATGGAGGCACTGGTGGCAAGTAGGCCGGATGGGCGGAGCCCTTGAGGGGATCTCTGAAGGGCGGACAAGGAACACGGGGGATTTTTTGCCTCTGTTTCCTGGCTGGGCCGCCAAGCCTGGGGCGCGGCAGCTGTCCAATCAGCGCGGACTTCTCCCTCCTCGTCAGCAGCCTCCCGGTCCCACCTACTCACGCTCCTCTTCCTGCCACCCCTGAGGGCTGTTTGCACCCCTCCCTTCCCGCGCTCGGAAACTTCCGGCCCTGAATCTTCTCCCTGGGGGCCCCTTGTTCCCCCATTGTTTCTTCTAAGTTCCTCCCACGGATACAGGGGAGGGAGTGACCTTCCCTCTTCCTCTGAGCTCTCTGAATCCGATCCCGCCAACGAGCTACCCACCTGA
This sequence comes from Macrotis lagotis, assembly GCF_037893015.1. Classification (NCBI taxonomy): domain Eukaryota; kingdom Metazoa; phylum Chordata; class Mammalia; order Peramelemorphia; family Peramelidae; genus Macrotis; species Macrotis lagotis. The sequence continues at coordinate 170,667,631 of NC_133658.1, read as the reverse complement.
GTGCTGATTGTTCGTGCCAAAGTCACCTTCTGGGGATGCAGGGCTGCATCCACTATCTTATACACTGTAAAATCCTTGGGGGTCAGTTTTCCCCGGGCAGGTGTCATTATAGGAGGCCATCTGCTGCCCTACCACCTTCCATTTATCTGGTTGGATCCCACTATGTTGCACCCAAGGGCAGATGTTCCAGATATTCTCAACAAAAGCACGGCACGTCTTGATAGGTAATTTACGGCCATGCTTAGCGCAGAGTTTATAAAGCTGCCCTGCAACGGCCTCTTTTTCCTCCGGCTCAAAGGCGGGAATACTATTCCGGCCCCCCATGCTGTCTACTAGCCGAGGCTGCAATCCTAACAGGTGGCAGAACTGGGAAGTTTCCGTTCGGCAAAAGAGAAGGAGGAAGCAGGGCACAATCAGACAGGCCAGCACGGCAAGGAGCGTGATTAGAGCAGAAGGAGAAAGGGGAGAGAAAGAAAGCATAGTCAACACAATAGGGATATGTCCCTCAGGCAATATCTGAGAGTAAACGCCCTCTCCTTCCTCCATGTCAGAAACGACCGAGGCTGTCTGGAGAATCCGACCAGCGGATTCAGACGTTCCCTAGCAAAATCAGGTCCCGGGTTTCGGCACCACTTGCCGGGTTTTTATTTACAATGCCGGCTTCTTAATGCTAGTCCGTCCTCTTACTCACCAGTCCAACGCGTGGTGAGTCTTCGGGGTACCTCCGGCCCCCACTCTTTGATGGGGGAAGAACCAGACAGAGCGCCTGAGGTGGGTCATGAGTCTTTATTCTTCTGTGATCACATTCCCCGCTTCCCCCCACCTCTCAGCAGACCCTTTTATCCCCCTCTGTCCTCCCTCCCATGAACTCTTACTCAATGAGGGGGCCGAGTTCTGTAACATTCCCTTATAAGGTGATTATGTTTCCCCCTCTAAGCGACCGCCAAGCCTCTTCCCCCGCCCCCAACAATCCTTATCCTTAAACCTTATGAAATAATGTTCCCATTTCTATTTGACTGTCACAACTATTTGAGAGTACAGTTATCCCTTCCACCTAGAGTTAGGTGTAAGATGCCCTCACAAATCTGGAAAATCCATGTAAAAATTTTTTGCCTTACCTTTGTATCAGAGAAGTTTGATTTTTCTTTTATAGGGTATTTACAGTATGTTATTGTAAAATTTGGGGTTTCTGGTCTTAGGCTTTGTGTTATCTGTGGTTTCTGCAAAATTCCTATTTAATTTCTTATGCCAACTCAAGATCATATTGAAGTGGAGAAGGGGAAAGTTGAAATGTGGAAGGAATAACTACTGGGTTTGGAGACAGAAGACTTGTTTGAATTCCAATCAGAACACTGTTGTTCTTACTCCCAATTCAAAACTTTCTTCCAGAACAATTCATTTGTATTCATTATAAAGGAAAATTTTTGGAGTATTAACTTGGTTAAAAAAAAACACTTGAGTTTTTACAGACACATCACTGGGGACTCCTGGCTTTACTGATTCTACTGGGCACTGGTGGCTACCTGCCATTATCTCTATGTAGCCCTGCTATCCAAAGTCATGGCCAATCCCATTATGTTATTTGATAATGAACCCAGGAGGGAGGAGATTTAGATAAAAGAAATCCTGCCTTAAAGGAATCACTCCTAGGTTTATGTGAGAGGGTGGTGACTTCACAAGTCAAAATGCCACAGATGGCACCATTGCTGACTGGACAACACTACTAAGTTTGCTACTGTAAATATTTTGTGCATATGGGCCTTTCTTTTTATCATTGTCTGAATTGGGATACAGGACTATCAGTGGAATCTCCAGGCCAAAGTATTGATATTTTAACCACCTTATTTGGAAAATTCCAAATTGCTATCTTTTCCACAACTCTTCTAACATTGGGCCTTCTTTATCATCTCAGTCAATTTGCTAGGTGTGAGGCAAAACTTCAGATGGTTTTTAATTTTTTCAAATCATTAGTGATGTGAAACATTCTTTCATATGAAACTTTTAATTTTTTTGTTTTATTTAATTTTTAAATTTTATTTTCATTCCCAGATTCATTCCCATTGAGAAGACAATACAAATGTCATTTTAACAAATGAAATCTTGCAAATATATTTACACATTATGTTAAAAAAACATAAAAAATAAAGATTAAAAATGCTACAATCTGCACTCCAAACCATAACTTCTCTATATGGAAGTAGATAGTATTTTTCGTGATGAGTCCTTTGGAATTGTAGATCATTGCACTATTCAGAGTTGTTAAATCTTTCTTAGTTTCCCAGTTATAATCTCATTACTGTACTGTGTGAATTTTTCCTCCTGATTCTATTTATTTCATTCTGCAACAGTTCATATAAATTTTTCCCAGCTTTTTCTGAAATTATCTCTATGAATAATAGCCCATCCCATTCCATTCTCCTCCCGATGGGCACCCCCCAACTGTTTATTACATTACAGCACAAGAGCTGCCTTTCTTTTATCTTGGAATCAATTGAATATATAGGTCAAAGGGTCATTTTATTTACATGTTTCCAAATGATTTCCTAATGATTGTATTTAAAAAAACAAAAGCGCCACCAGAAATGTATCAATGACCTATTTTCCCACAACCCTTTTCCATCACCACTGTCTTCTTTTGTCATCTCCGCCAATTGCTAGAAGATTGTTATCCTATGGAGAAATTATTTGTTCACAGCCTTTGACCACTTATCTAATGGGAAATGGCTTTCTATCAGCCGACTACATTTCCCAAGAAGCAACGGGATGTCAAGCGCCGGGAAGGGTGTTGATTGGCGGAGAGTTCCGCCAATCAGGCGGGCCTGCGCCGTGGCGCCTGCGCCGTGGCTGCCTCGCCGCCCGGGGCCTGGGGCGCTCGGTGTTTTGCTCCGGGGCCGGTTCGCAGCCCGGGCCGGCCATGAAGACGCCTGCGAGCGCCGCGTGGTACCGGCGGATGTCCTTAGTCTACGCCATCGGGGCTTGGACCACGGTGGGCTCCATTTGCTTGTCGCGCTGGAAGCGAAGGCAGGCGCCAGGTACGGCCGCGGGCTCCCGGGGTGGTCCTGCGGGGGGAGGGGCCGAGGGCTGCCGGCCGGGCGAAAGCTTCCGGGTCGCAGTGCACAGAGCCCCCGACTCACCCAGCCCAGTGGCCTTGGGCAAGCCGCCTAACCCCGCTGCCTTGCACAAACCTAAAAAAAAGCGATGCCAGCAATGAGACGACGTATCCGAAAGTTTGAAATGTGGCCAAGGTAGTCTTCAGAAGAAACTTTGGATTTCTTAAGAATTTTTAAAAATATAAGGAAAATCAGAAATTGGGCAATTAACTAGAACTAGCAAAAAAAAATGCCCAGAGGACTAATAGACTTCATGTTAAAAAGTTAAAACAGGATTCCTATGAGAAAGGTGTATAGTTATGATTAGTTATGAGAATGGGCAAAACAGGTGACACATGTTAAAATTTTAATTCCTTGAATTTATTACTAATTTTTGTGGATAAGGGGTTAGTTGCCTTAACAACAACTGAAAAACGACTTCAGGAAAACTTGCTTTCAAAAATACATTTAATTTTGGCTGTATAAAAACAAAAGATAGCAGTAAAATATATATATTTTTTAAGTATACAAAGAGTCTAGTAGAGGCTGGAAACTGCTCTTCAAATTTGTTCCTCAAACCTAACCCCAATTAGCATTCCTAGCCGCTCAGTATTTGATATTAAAGGTAAAGAATTTCAAGGCAGAACTTGAAAGGTAAGGTACTAAAGATTAGTTCCCTCTAATTTACGAGCAAATATATTTTTTTTTATTTTAGGTTTTTTTTTTTTTTAACAAGGCAAATGGGGTTAAGTGGCTTGCCCAAGGCAAACACAGTTAGGTAATTATTAAGTGTCTGAGGCCAGATTTGAACCCAGGTACTCCTGACTCCAAGACTGCTGCTCTATCCACTGTACCACCTAGCCACCCCACATGAGCAAATTTTAAAAAATTTTTTTCACAGTTTCAGTTTATGTACTTATAATGATTGAAAGTTATGATTCTTTTTTTAGTCGAAGAAGAGACTCTTAAAGATGAAGACTCTGTTGAGAAGCCTGAACCCAGAAGAGGATTTTATGTGGAAACAATTGTGACTTACAAAGAAAATTTTGTGCCATATAGTACTAGGATCTACAATTACTGGAAATCATGGACTAATGGTCCTGGGTCATCAGAATGACTAATTTCTAATCTCAAATCAGGATTTTGGCATGGTGTGTACATTTGATGGAAGAATTGACTTAAAATGTTATGATTGTTTAAAAATTTATATCAACTTAATTTGTCTATTTTTTCTGTAAATAAATAGAATACTTTCCTTGAAACAACTAAATTTTTTTAAAGATTTTATTTATTTTGAGTTTTACAATTTTCCTCCTAATCTTACTTCCCTGCCCCCACCCCACTCCCAGAAGGCAATTTACTAGTCTTTACATTGTTTCCATGGTATACATTGATCCAAATTGAATATGATGAGAGAGAAATCATATCCTTAAGGAAGAAGCATAAAGTACATAAGATAGCAAGATCAGACAATAAGATATCAATTTTTTTTTATAAATTAAAGTTAATAGTCCTTGGTCTTTGTTCAAACTCCACAGTTGTTTCTCTGGATACAGATGGTATTCTCCTTTGCAGACAGCCCCAAATTGTCCCTGATTGTTGCACTTATGGGATGAGCAAGTCCATCAAGGTTGATCATCGCCCCCATGTTGTTGTTAGGGTGTACAGTGTTTTTCTGGTTCTGCTCATCTCACTCAGCATCAGTTCATGCAAATCCCTCTAGGCTTACCTGAATTCCCATCCCTCCTGGTTTCTAATAGAACAATAGTGTTCCATGACATACATATACCACACTTTGCTAAGCCATTCCCAAATTGAAGGACATTCACTTGATTTCCAATTCTTTGCCATCACAAACAGGGCTGCTAGGAATATCTTTGTACAAGTGATGTTTTTACCCTTTTTCATCATCTCTGCAGGATATAGACCCAGTATTGGTATTGCTGGATCAAAGGGCATGCACAGAAACAACTAAATTTGAATTTCATTGAGATATGCCTCTGCATATATCAGGTAAATATTGAAGTAGAATTTTAAGTGGTGTCTTGAAAATGCAGTATTATTATAGCTAAGTTTTATATATATATATATATATGTGTGTGTGTATGTATGTGTGTGTATATATATATCTTAATAGGTTGTTTAATGATTGATATAAGCTCCTCTCTCTGTCTTCTCTTCCAATTAAAGTTACATTGGCTAGGCTATGTGATATGTTCTGAATTAGATCATAAAGCCTTCAAACAGGAGAACAGCTTCTATATTTCTTAGGATCCTACAGTACTTCAGTAGATTGAGGAGGAGGAGGAGGAGGGATTGGTGGCATTCTGATGTTTATAATTGAATTCTTTATAGAATACTCAAATGGTCATAACTATATACCTTTCTCACAGGAATCCTGTTTTAACATGTTTAACATGAAGTCAAGAGCACTATTTTCCATTCTCCCAGGTGCATAACCTTGGCATTATCCTTAACTCACTTTTTTTCACCCTGTATAACCAATCAAATGTCAAATCTTGCCATCTCTCTTTCATGGACTACTGCATAATTAGTTCCTGCTTTAAAACACTTCACAATCCCTCCTTTGAATAGTTGTCAAAGTGTTTTTCCTGAAACAGATCTTACCATGTCAATCTCCATCTCAATAAAATCCAGTGGCTACCTATTATTACCTCCAGAATAAAATTAAAAACTGTAGTGTTTTACTTGAATGCTCTTCAGAATCTGATTACAACCTATCTTTCCTGACTTATACATTAAATCTTCCTGAGCTCTAAGTTTTAGCCATACTGGTTTTCTCCCTATTATTCATAGGTGGCACTCTATCTTCTGTCTTTTTTCTTGGTATTTGCCTCCTTAAACTCTTTGTTCTCCTTCATCTCTTATTCACCCTCTTGCTTAGAGACTTAGATTAAGCACCACCTTCTACAGAGTCCTTTTTTTTTTTTGCAAGGCAAATGGGGTTAAGTGGCTTGCCCAAGGTCACACAGCTAGGTAATATTAAGTGTCTGAGATCAGATTTGAACTCAGGCACTCCTGACTCCAGGGCCAGTGCTCTATCCACTACACCACCTAGCTGCCCCTACAGAGTCATTCTTGATCCTCCTAACTGCTAGTGCCCTTTCCTAGATATCTTGTATTTATTCTTCATGTTTTTGAACTGTAAGATTCTTCAGGGCAGGAATTGTTTCTTTTCTTTTTTTGTATCTATAAATGCAGTGTCATTTGAAACATTTTTCAAATGTATATAAGGAAATTCAAAAGTAAACACTAGTACAGTTTTGAAAGTAATATACAGAATTTGTTATAATAACTAGTATTTATGTAGTATTTTAAGGTTTGCAGATTTCCATTCAAATATAACTTTTCTGGGAAAAAAAACCCATATCTTCCTGAGTTGCAAAGTTCAGCCTTTTGTCCACTATACCTGTTATATGTACTACATTCCCTCGGGTCCTTTCAGGACTATGTTTGCTACATCTTCTTCCCCCCCCCCCCCCCACGTCCTTAGGGTATATACTCTGAGAGATCTATTTCTTTTGTGTACCACGGGTTTGAGCCCCAAACAATTATATTCCCTACGTTTATTAGGGACAAATGACTAGTATCGTAATTCCATTTACCCATATAGATAAACACATATGAAAGATATTTAAAAAAATCAGGTAGTATGAAATAAAGATTTAGCTTCATAGAGAATCATCTTTTTGTGTTCTGGGTGTATGTATATAAATGTTCCCATTTCTTGGTGTTTCAGTTCAAAATTTTAAAAAATGTTCAATAGACAGTTGGTAATTCAGGATTTAAGTGCTCAAGAAAAATCTGTTTATTTTGGCATTTACAGGAAGTAATAGATTCTTTACAGAAATTTTTACACAATTTAAATTGAAATGGTTGAAATCCAGGGAAATTATGATTCTTGAGACCTTTTAAGTATCTTTATGCTTGTCTTTGGTACCTCCAGCTTTTGCCTTCATCCAGAACTGAAGATTCCAGCCTTGTAATCCTGTGTTCTGATTGGTGAGCATTTCACTTTATTTTGCTCAATATCAGATTCAACACTTCTTGCTGGTCATCTCCATGACAGCAGTAGCACCCCTCCCCTACATCAACACTACCAACATCTTAATCAGTTATCTTATTCAATCACCCTTGTCTCCCAAGTTCCCTGTCTAAAATATTAGGACTAGTCACCTCTTTCCTAAGTGTATTGTTTTTGCCTAGTAGAATGCAAGCTCTTTGAGGGCATTTGTATCCTGAAATGAGCATGTCTGACACATAGTAAGCCCTTATGAATGTATTTTCATTTGATTCATTTTTTTCTTTCTATAAGATGCTGAGAACTTTGACATACTTTATCTTATTAATAGTAACATCAACCTCCCAAGAAGGGCATTAAGTGAAATTTTCTTATTTTTAGATGGCAAGATAGAAATAACAAGGAATAAAGCAGTTCAGTTAAGAAAATATTGTACACTACTGGGTCTATACCTTGAAGAGATTATGGAAAAGGGTAAAAAAAATCACAAAAATATTCATAGCAGCTTTATTTGTGGTGGTAAAATTGGAAATTAAGTGAATGTCCTTCAATTGGGGAATGGTTTAACAAACTGTGGTATATTTATATCATGGAACACTATTGTTCTATTAGAAACCAGGAGGGATGGGAATTCAGGGAAGCATGGAAGGACTTGCATGAACTGATGCTGAGTGAGATGAGCAGAACCAGAAAAACATTGAAACATTGTACACCTGAACAGCAACATGGGGGTGATGATCAACTTTGATAGACTTGCTCATTCCATCAGTGCAAAAATCAGGGACAATTTGGGACTGTCTGTGATGGAGAATACCATCTGTATCCAGGGAAAGAACTGTGGAGTTTGAACAAAGACTAAGGAGTATTATCTTTAATTTAGGGGGGGGGGAACTGATCTTAGTCTGATCTTGCTATCTCTTATATTTTTTTTTTCCCCTTAAGGATATGATTTCTCTCTCATCACATCAACTTAGATCAGTGTATACCATGGTAACAATTTAAGACTAACAGACTGCCTTTTTGGGGGGTGGGGGTGGGGGGAGGGAAGCAAGATTAGGGAAAAAATTGTAAAATTCAAAATAAATAAAATCTTTTAAAAATTGTAATAGAGCTAGGCTGAGTACTGTTTCATAGGGCTGACCATTTGAATTCATTGGATAGTCAACATTTCATTAGTAACATTTCACTTTTGCCTTTTTTGTTATTTCTTTGCCTTTTTTACTCTAATTCTTTTTCCTTAAGATTTTAATTAGTTTTGAGCTTAAATACATAAAACAAAAAAGAGTATTTCCATGTACATAGTACAACATAAAAAGAATTCTCTATAAAACTATGAATTTATATTTCATATTGTTCACTTTTTTGAAAAATTATACAGTACTACACATTATTTTCAAAGCTACTCTGCTTTTTATGCCTCCTTCTAAACTTGCTTTTTACTTTTTTATATATTTTTCCTCCCTCCTTAACCTTCACTAGAGATGGCTACCATTAAACACAAATATGTATTTTTTTATATATAAATGTAAAACCACTCTATTTATTTATCAGTACTTTCTCTAGAGGTAGATAGCATCTTCCTTCATAGGTCCTCTGTAGTTCATTTGAATATTTATAGTACAGAAAATAACTTAGTCATTCAAAGTTGTTCTTAAAAAACAATATTGCTATTATTGCTATTATATACAGTGTTCTCTTGGTTTTGCTCCTTTCACTTTTCATTATTTAATGCAATTCTTCATATATATATATATATATATACATATATATATATATATATATATATATTTTTTTTTTTTTAGGTTTTGCAAGGCAATGGGGTTAAGTGGCTTGCCCAAGGCCACACGGCTAGGTAATTATTAAGTGTCTGAGGCCAGATTTGAACCCAGGTACTCCTGACTCCAAGGCCAGTGCTCTATTCACTGCGCCACCTGGCCGCCCTGGTTGGGGCACCTTTGTTGGAGTTCTGACCCACTGTGCCTTTGACCTGATGACCCAGACTCCAAGGGTCTCTGCTGTAGCAGCTGAGAACCTACTCTTGTCCCTGCCTTGCTCTTCTTCCTCCCAGGGACTGGTCTTCTGTTCCCTGCCCTGGTTAAGTGTCTGAGGCCGGATTTGAACTCAGGTTCTCCTGACTCCAGGGCTGGCACTCTATCCACTGTGCCACCTAGCTGCCCCCCCCCCCATATTTTTCTAAAATCAATGAACTCATCTTTTTTTTAAAGCATAGAAATATTTCATCACAGTCACGTACCACAATTTGTTTAGTCATTTCTCAGCTGACAGGCATACTCAAATTTCATCACAAAAAAGAGTGGCTATAAATATTTTTAAACATATAGGTTCTTGTCTTTTTTCCCTAATTATCTTGGGAAACAGTGGTGTTGTTGCCAGTTTAATAACTCTTTGACCATAATTCCAGGTTACTCTCCAAAATAGCTGGAGCAGTTCACAATACCCTCAAGAGCAAATTAGTGTCCCAATTTTTCCACATCTATTCTAATTCTTTCTCTCCACAGTCTTGTGATCCTTTCCAATTTCTTTTAAAGTGAAGACATACTAAGGGCTTTTTCAAAGTGGAAGAATGAATAATGTTTTCTTTGCTTATACCATTGATCTTAATTTTGCAAGTCTAGGAAATAAAACTTTATCATGAACTTACTTAGTCACTAATTTACTTTCAATTATCACTTTCAGCCTACTTCCAATTAGCTTATCCAGACTTATTAGTGGCTCCCCCCACTAAGAATGACATCTTGAATTTTATCAGGAACCCCCAGAAAAAAGCTGAATGAAGTGGTCTTCAATTAATGCTATTTTCATTAATGAAGCGCTTTCCTATTGATTTATACTCAGATTAGATCAACTATCCCTGAATGACAACACCTATGTCTTCAATTTGTAAATAAACTTACTTCATTTTAAACTACTTAACTTATCACTATGCCATGCTTCTTTGAATAGAATTGGTGAACTTAGTTGTCTTTAAGATGACAATTTCAGAGTCGAAGGAACTTAAGAGGTCATGTAGTCTCCTCTATACCTGAAAAAAGATCATACTGATCCTAGATTTAGAATTGGAGAGGATCTTAGTTATCTAGTTAACATTTTATAGATAATGAAATAAGAGGTTAAGTGATTTGTCCAAAGTCCAAAGCAGTATAAGTGGAGTTGATCATTAGAGTCCCTGATTAATTGAACGAATTTCCACAATCAGATAAAATCACAAGTTGTTCTTTCAGGATGATTGGCAGACTGAGACTGGGGGACTTTTGTCAGAGGAGCCATGGCACTCCATGATATCTGTAGCTTGGAGGTTTGTTCTCTCTTTCCCTCCCTCTCCCTCTCTCTCCCTCTCCCTCTCCCTCTCCCTCTCCCTCTCCCTCTCCCTCTCCCTCTCCCTCTCCCTGTCCCTCTCCCTGTCCCTCTCCCTCTCCCTCTCCCTCTCCCTCTCCCTCTCCCTCTCCCTCTCCCTCTCCCTCTCCCTCTTTTCTTCTTTCTTTTGACCTTTCAGAGTATAGTAACTCCTCTTCTTTCTCTCCACTCCTTGCAGTTGATGAAACCTGTAATAGAAGCATATGACAAGCTTTATATACTTGTGCTTGGGATCCCTATTGGTGAAAACCATAATAAAATAACAACAGCAATAGGGCACAGTTACCACTATATGGCCTCTTACAACACCTGGGTGTCTGGGACTCAGACCCAGTGCTAAGCAGTAGGAGTAGTCAACAGTATACCAAAGAAATTCTGAGATGGAGGTTGGGGGTGAGACAGGGAGAAATCTCAGATAACCTAGGATACTTGTAGGGTGGGGTGGCCCCATATACTGGATGCCCTGAAAACACCTCTAGGCTTGGAAATCCTTATAGAGATTTGCTCCATTAGTTTGGGTAAGGAAGGAAAGTGAGTGGTGGATGATGTGGGGTGGTTGCTCCTCATAGCTCTTAGGGAAGCCACAGTGAGACTGTTGGAGGTAGAAACGGAGAATAACAGGTTAGAAGAGCTGGAGCAGGATAAGGTAGCCAAGGTAGATAAGAGGGAGAAGCATGTAGAAATGTTGGTTTATGGGTTAGTCTGGCTGAAGGGGGTTAAACATGTAGACAAGAAAATGACAAGACTGGTAATTGTGAGGGAAGAATGGGATCCCAAAAATGGAAGAGGAGGATAGTGAAACTAAAAAGAAAAGAAAGGTAGTCGTGTATGAATTGGAAATATAAAAGTTTAGGATTATTTTTGTTTTTATTTCTCTCAAGTTCCTTGGGGGGAGAGTTCTTGACCCTCATGTTCTTGAATGCCTTTTTTCTTTTTTTCCTTTTTATGAGACTTAGATAGAACCTAAAGACCTTAGTAGCCCAAGACATAGCAATAGCTGATAAATTGATATATTTGGCAGATGTATATGAAAGAGGTAGGCATGTGCATGCTGACTTGATCCAAGAAGGAAATTCATTGACAATGTTTGTGTACTCCAGTTTATATGTGGATGATAAAAGATTATGAATTCTTTAGGCATCATAATCCTGGAATTTGGCTTTCTAACCAGAGAAGGGAGATTTCCTAACTAGCATTTTTTTGGCTATCCTGAATTCTGAAGTTTGAAAGTTCTAAAATCAGACCTCTCATTAGGGAAAGAAGTTATTTGCATAGTTCCTGCACAATATCCTATTTGGACAGAAGAATCAGTGCATTATTTGAACAGTGCAGGTCTCATGGGAAGGTATTTACTTGTTCAGAAGCCTCTCAAACAGGATTATTTTGGAGAAACAGTGCTTTCTTTTTAATAGACACCTTTGAGTTATTTGTATCTTTTGTATTTTCCATGGAGGGAAATAAAAGCTATTTGATATCCAGTATTCTTTTAGTATCTTGAGAACTAATGGGAACTTGGGATCCTTGTTACCTAGATATAAGGCAATAGAAAGCCATACATTAGAGATTTCCTAGAATAACACAAGATAGGGGCACTATTAAGCAATTACTATGTGTAAGGACATGCTAAGCAATGGACAGAAAAATAAGATGATGCCTATTTTCTGGAGCTCACATTTTGAATGAAGACATGAGACAATAAATATTAGTTTCAACTGAAGAATATCTGGAAAGGCCCCTAATCCTTAGGGAGCAATAATAAAACTGGAGAATATACATCTTCTTTAATGTGATTTCCATTGATAAATCTATATGGCAGTTGAATGTGGTGGCCAAATTAGAAGCAGTCATTTGACTTGCCTGGCACAAGTGGCTTCAACAAAGCTGTCTTACCAGAAGAAAGTTGGCACAATGTAAAGAGTTAAGGAAAAACCCAAGTTCAAATCCAGCCTTGAACACTTACTAGCAGGGTGACTCTGGTAAGTCATTTAACCCTGTTTGCCTCAGTTTCCTCATCTGTAAAATGAAATGTAAACTACTCCATTATCCTTGACACCAAGACCCTAAATGAAATCATGAAGTCATCCACAACTGAAATGACTGAACAGCAGGTGGCAGTTGGTCAGTGGAAGATTATCCCTTTTCCACAAGGGTTACTCCCCTGGATGATGGTTTAGGAGGAGGGCCTAGAAGCAGGGCTCATGGTCTGAGGGATGCTACTATTTCTTGGGTTCTTGGTGGCAGTGGGGGTCAGTGGCTGATGGTGAGGGTTATTTCTCTTTTCACATTACTTGCTTCCCTGGATGATGGTTGTGATGCCACCTAATTTTATTATACATTATTTGTGCAAAATAAATATATTGAGTCTAACTGCTGGGCAAGCAATTTCAAGCTGCTGAAAGAAGTGGGGATTTCAAGCAGCATAAAAAGAAAGATGAGGAAATAAAGACAGGAACATGGAAGTAACTTGTTAAAGAACCTTCATTTTAGGATAGCCATAACATCAGAATTTGTGTTTAAGAAGTATCATATTTCCCCATATATAAGACGCACCTTAATTTTGGAGCCTCAAATTTGAACCTGAAGCACCAGTTGTGTCCTTCTTTGAAATCAGTCACTTCTTTTTCATCAGAAATTCTTCTGGGCTCCTGCTGAACCATCCTTGTGGATACACAAGGGTCCTTTGCTTTTTCAATCTCTTCAACTCCCTCTCTAATTCAGGCCATTTGGCTGACTCATCTCTCATGGCCTTCTGCCTCAGCATCTTCAGTAGAGTTTCTTCTTCTCACAGTCAGGCTCAGATTGATTTCTTGGTTGGAGGAGCATCAAACTGGTGTTCAGAAGTACAATTTCCATTCACTTTTACAAACTGGATCTACTTTGTACCTAAAGATTTTATTTATTTATTTTGAGTTTTACAATTTTTTTCCCTAATCTTACTTCCCTCCCCACCCCCCATAGAAGGCAATTTGCCAGTCTTTACATGGTTTCCATGTTGTACATTGATCCAAATTGAATGTGATAAGACAAATAAGATCCTCAAGGAAGAAACATAAAGTATAATAGAGATAGCAAGATTAGACAATAAGATATCAATTTTTTCCCCTAAATTAAAGTTAATAGTCTTTGATCTTTGTTCAAACTCCACAGTTGTTTCTCTGGATACAGATGGTATTCTCCATCGCAGACAGCCCCAAATTGTCCCTGATTGTTGCGCTGATGGAATGAGTGAGTTCATCAAGGTTGAGCATCGCCCCCATGTTACTGTTAGGGTGTACAATTTATTTGTGGCTCTGCTCATCTCACTCAGCATCAGTTCATGCGAGTCCTTCCATGCTTCCCTGAATTCCCGTTCCTCCTCGTTTCTAATACATATTCCACAGTTCAAGTCATTTCTTTGCCACCACAAACAGGGCTGCTATGAATATCTTTGTACAAGTGATGTTCTTACCCTTTTTCATCATCTCTTCAGGGTATAGACCCCAAACTGGATCACTTGGAACTTGAATTCAGCAATGGATGAAAATCTTTTCTGAGCCATTTCTGGGCAGAATGTGACAAAATGGAACCATGAGGGTAAAGATAACAAGTGTGAAAAAGCAGGAAATGCAAGTAAAAAAACCTACAAAGACTGTATAAGATGCTTTGAGTTTTTAGACCCCAAATTTTTTGGAAAAAGGGTGTGTTATACCTGCACTAAACTTCCTATATGAGCGTAATGTTTTAAGTATTTTAACACTAAGGATCAGGAAGGCTCCACGGATTGCCTCGTCTCACGGAGAGACGCCTCGTGGTGGCCCAAGGATACGTCCGTGGAACAAGATCTCCGCAGCCCCAAGCGGGCGGCGTCCGGGGCTGGGCTCCCTGGGCCGGCGGCGGATCCCGGCGCCCCGGGCAGGCCGCGTCACGTGGCGGGGCCCCAGGTGAGCCGCACCTGCGCGGCGCGGGCGGGGCCGCGGCCGGAGCGGCCCCTAGGGGGCGGCCGCGGCCCCGAGACGCCGGCGCAGCGTGCGCCGCGGGGGGGCTCGCGGGGGAGAGGCGGCGGCGGCGGCGGCGGCGGCGGAGGAGGAGGAGGACGAGGAGGAGGCGGCGGCGGAGGAAGAGGAGGCGGAGGAGGAAGAAGGAGCAGAGGAGGAGGAGGAGGAGGAGGAGACCGCAGCTCCGAGCCGCGGAGGGCCGGGCCGCGCCGGGCCGCGCCGCCATGAAGGCCATCATCCAGCGCGTCACGCGGGCCAGCGTCACAGGTCAGTGCGGGCCCGCGGCGCAGCCCCCCCACCTGGAGACCCCCCCCCACCTGGAGACCCCCACCTAGAGAGACCCCCACCTAGAGAGACCCCACCTGGAGACCCCCCCCCCACCTGGAGACTCCTCCCACCTAGAGAGACCCTACCTGGAGACCCCCACCTAGAGAGACCCCATCTGGAGACCCCCACCTAGAGAGACCCCACCTGGAGACCCCCCCACCTGGAGACTCCTCCCACCTAGAGAGACCCTACCTGGAGACCCCCACCCAGAGAGACCCCACCTGGAGACCCCCCCACCTGGAGACTCCTCCCACCTAGAGAGACCCTACCTGGAGACCCCCACCTAAAGAGACCCCACCTGGAGACTCCTCCCACCTAGAGAGACCCTACCTGGAGACCCCCACCTAGAGAGACCCCATCTGGAGACTCCTCCCACCTAGAGAGACCCTACCTGGAGACCCCCACCTAGAGAGACCCCACCTGGAGACTCCTCCCACCTAGAGAGACCCTACCTGGAGACCCCCACCTAGAGAGACCCCATCTGGAGACCCCCACCTGGAGACCCCACCTGGAGACCCCCCCCACCTAGAGAGACCCCACCTGGAGACTCCTTCCACCTAGAGAGACCCTACCTGGAGACCCCCACCTAGAGAGACCCCATCTGGAGACCCCCACCTAGAGACCCCCACCTAGAGACTCCTCCCACCTAGAGAGACCCCATCTGGAGACCCCCACCTGGAGACCCCACCTGGAGACCCCCCCCACCTAGAGACTCCTCCCACTTAGAGAGACCCCACCTGGAGATCCCCACCTAGAGAGACCCCACCTGGAGACCCCCACCTAGAGAGACCCTACCTGGAGACCCCCACCTAGAGAGACCCCACCTGGAGACCCCCACCTAGAGAGACCCCACCTGGAGACCCCCACCTAGAGAGACCCCATCTGGAGACCCCCACCTGGAGACCCCATCTGGAGACCCCCCCCCACCTAGAGAGACCCTACCTGGAGACTCCTTCCACCTAGAGAGACCCTACCTGGAGACCCCCACCTAGAGAGACCCCATCTGGAGACCCCCACCTAGAGACCCCCACCTAGAGACTCCTCCCACCTAGAGAGACCCCATCTGGAGACCCCCACCTGGAGACCCCACCTGGAGACCCCCCCCACCTAGAGACTCCTCCCACTTAGAGAGACCCCACCTGGAGACCCCCACCTAGAGAGACCCTACCTGGAGATCCCCACCTAGAGAGACCCCATCTGGAGACCCCCACCTAGAGAGACCCCCACCTGGAGACCCCCCCACCTAGAGACTCCTCCCACCTAGAGAGACCCTACCTAGAGACCCCCACCTAGAGAGACCCCACCTGGAGACCCCCACCTAGAGAGACCCTACCTGGAGACCCCCACCTAGAGAGACCCTACCTGGAGACCCCCACCTAGAGAGACCCCATCTGGAGACCCCCACCTGGAGACCCCACCTGGAGACCCCCCCACCTAGAGAGACCCCACCTGGAGACTCCTTCCACCTAGAGAGACCCTACCTGGAGACCCCCACCTAGAGAGACCCCATCTGGAGACCCCCACCTAGAGACCCCCACCTAGAGACTCCTCCCACCTAGAGAGACCCCATCTGGAGACCCCCACCTGGAGACCCCACCTGGAGACCCCCCCCACCTAGAGACTCCTCCCACTTAGAGAGACCCCACCTGGAGATCCCCACCTAGAGAGACCCCACCTGGAGACCCCCACCTAGAGAGACCCTACCTGGAGACCCCCACCTAGAGAGACCCCACCTGGAGACCCCCACCTAGAGAGACCCCACCTGGAGACCCCCACCTAGAGAGACCCCATCTGGAGACCCCCACCTGGAGACCCCATCTGGAGACCCCCCCCCCACCTAGAGAGACCCTACCTGGAGACTCCTTCCACCTAGAGAGACCCTACCTGGAGACCCCCACCTAGAGAGACCCCATCTGGAGACCCCCACCTAGAGACCCCCACCTAGAGACTCCTCCCACCTAGAGAGACCCCATCTGGAGACCCCCACCTGGAGACCCCACCTGGAGACCCCCCCCCACCTAGAGACTCCTCCCACTTAGAGAGACCCCACCTGGAGACCCCCACCTAGAGAGACCCTACCTGGAGATCCCCACCTAGAGAGACCCCATCTGGAGACCCCCACCTAGAGAGACCCCCACCTGGAGACCCCACCTGGAGACCCCCCCACCTAGAGACTCCTCCCACCTAGAGAGACCCTACCTAGAGACCCCCACCTAGAGAGACCCCACCTGGAGACCCCCACCTAGAGAGACCCTACCTGGAGACCCCCACCTAGAGAGACCCCATCTGGAGACCCCTACCTAGAGATCCCCACCTAGAGAGACCCCACCTGGAGACCCCCACCTAGAGAGACCCCACCTGGAGACCCCCACCTGGAGACCCCCCCCACCTAGAGACTCCTCCCACCTAGAGAGACCCCACCTGGAGACCCCTACCTAGAGACCCCCACCTAGAGAGACCCCACCTAGAGAGACCCCACCTGGAGACCCCCACCTAGAGACCCCCACCTAGAGAGACCCCACCTGGAGACCCCCACCTAGAGACCCCCACCTAGAGAGACCCCACCTGGAGACCCCCCCACCTGGAGACCCCCACCTAGAGAGACCCCACCTGGAGACCCCCACCTAGAGACTCCTCCCACCTAGAGAGACCCCACCTGGAGGCCCCCACCTAGAGACTCCTAATACCTAGAGAGACCCCACCTGGAGACCCCCACCTGGAGATCCCCCCACCTAGAGACTCCTCCCACCTGGAGACCCCCCCACCTAGAGACTCCTCCCACCTAGAGAGGCCCCACCTGGAGACCCCTCCACCTGCAGACCCTCACACCTGGAGACCCCCCCCACCCAGATACCACCCCACCTAGAGGAGATTACTCCCACCTAGAGACCCCCCCCACCTAGAGGAGAACACCCTCACCTAGAGGAGACTCCCCCAACTTAGAGAAAAACCATCCCCCCTAGAGACCACCCCTATCTAGAGGAGATTGCCCCTATTTGAGAGAAAAACTACTTTCACCCAGAGAGACCCACTCCCACTTGGGGACCACCCACCCCGAGATTGCCTTCACTTGGAGAAAGAACACCCACTTTAGAGACCACCTCCACCAAAAAGGAACCATCTCACCAAGAGAGAACCCATCCAGAGAAACACCACTCCCATGTTGAGACCACCCACTCAGAGACTACCCCCACTCACAGAGGATCCACCTCTCCCCAGAGACCACCTTCCCTTAGAGAGAGATCACCTCCATGTAGGGAAAAGACCATCCCCGTAAGAGACCATCCCCACCTGGACATCACTCTCATGCCCGCGTCCATTAGACTGAGCTCCTTGAGGCAGGCACTGCATTCTGACTTTGTCTCCCTAGCGCTGCTCTTAGACTCTGGTTGGCTTCTCTTCTCTGAGGGTCCAGGACGTTGTTCCCATAGAATCACAGCACCTCAGCCTTGGAAAAGGGACCCCAGAGACATCTAGCCTAACCCCCACCCCCCTCTCTTCCCCTCTCCCTTTTACGTTGTCCCTCTTTGTGGTCATTCATTTGTTTCCACAGGAAACCTTTCTGTTTCTGTCCCCTTTGTGAACAGAACTCCCTGCCTCCTTTTCTCAGTGCTAAGAACCATGCCATGGCCTATTGGATAAATTGCTAAAGTAAAGATCACTGAAAAAAAGTAGCTGGAAATCACTGTCAAGAGATTGGAAAAAAAATAAAAAGTTCCTGTTCCCAAGTAGCTTACATTTTGGGGGTGGGGCAGATGAGAAGAGATAGTGTGTACAGTTATGAAAATAGATATGTAGGTATGTTTTATACATTTATACATATACACATACATATAAATATGTACACACAATAGGGCAGTTAGATGGCACAGTCTGGCCCTGAAGTCAGAAAAACCCGAGTTCAAATGTAGTCTCAGACACTTGACTCTTACTAGCTGTGTGACTTTGGACAAGTCACTTAACCCTGATTGCCTCATATCCAGGACCATTTCCAGTGGTCCTGATCCATATCTGGCCACTGGGCCCAGATGGCTTTGGAGGAGAGAGTGAAGCTAGTGACTTAGCACAGTCCCCCACCCCCCATATCCAATTCATGTATATGCCATGACCTTCTTTGAGAAGAAAGAACAAATATCAACAAAACACAAATTAATATGTGGGTAGTCTTGGGAAGGAGGGATGAAGGCATCTGTGTGGAAGGTGGTGCTTGAATTGAGTCTGCAAGGAAATCAAGGTTTTCTAGAAATGGAGATGGGGTACATTTCAGGCGCTGGGGTCAGCCGGGCACAAGTGCCAAGAGGGAATTGTGATGCAGAATAGTAAGAATAGTAAGACAGTACTACTGAAATAGAATATGTGGAGTCAAGTACAAGAGCCACAGGGAAAGTGTGAAGAGGTTGGATGGAGAAGTGTTTGTAATGGGTCCTAGAGGGGAGAGCAAGACATAACCACAGTTGTGTTTTAGGGAAATCAACTCTGGTGTCTGCAGAGGAAAGGCTTAGGACAGGGAAACCAGTCTGTAGGGAGAGAGGTGATGAAGGTCTGAGTGAGGGAAGCAGAGGGGAATGAAAATGTAGTTCAAAACAAGGTTTGCAAGCCAAGTGGATATGAGTAGGGTGAGGGAGGAATGGAGGATGACGTTTAAATTGTGAACCTGGGTGACTGGAAGCATGGTAGGTCTTTCCATAGTAATAGGGGTATTTTTGGGGGAGAGGAGAAAGGAGCAGGGTTCTTTTTTTCAGATACGTTGTTTGAAATGCCTATGGGGCATCCAGATTGAAATGTGTTATAGGCAGTTATTTGGAACTGGAGCTCAGGAGAAACACTAGAACTAGGACATAAACATTTGGGAATCATTTGCAATCATTTGCATAATAGTTGAACCAGTGAGAATTGATAAAATGAAAGAATATAGAGAAAAAAGAGGAAGGACAACCATATTTGTTTTATATATTTAAATATGCCATTAGTTTTGAAAACGACTCTAGAATGAATTTAATGATTTATAAATGAAAAAGTATTGTAGAAACACCCCAAAGTGATTAAAAATCAAGGTTCTGAATCCATTATCCATAGGAATTGATTTCTTCCATCCATTTTTTTTTTTAGGTTTTTGAAAGGCAAATGGGATTAAGTGGCTTGCCCAAGGCCACACGGCTAGGTAATTATTAAGTGTCTGAGACCGGATTTGAACCCAGGTACTCCTGACTTCAGGGCTGATGCTTTATTCACTGCACCACCTAGCCGCCCCCTTCCATCCATTTTAATATCTCGGACCAGAAAGCAACCAGTTTTGTGCCATTCCTCAATTAACAAACAATTCTGTTGCTACCTTCCATTCAGACTAGACTAGGTAAGGTTTGGAAATTGTGCTCTTGATTGTGGCAATTTATTGGCAGCTTTGAAGCATTAGCTAAAACATAAGTAATTTCACTTAATAGTGGAATTTTTTGGTTTTAAGAATTTAATCATTTAGAGAAAAAAATACCCAAAATGTGTTTATTGTGTGTCTATCTTATATAATCCAGTTTCCATCAAGGTACAAGAATAACAAATGCTAACATAAGGAGATTTACTTGTTTTTTGACATAACAAGGATATAAAAGGAGGACACAGTGGCAACTTAGCTTCTCTGGATGTTGCCATCTTCACCTTTATATGAATCTCAGGGCAGGATAATAGTGAGCATGGCTACTTAGATAGCGTTCAGAAAATCACCTGGTTGGAAGAGTTCTGAATCCACATGACTGGGACTTTTAGTGCCCTCAGATGATCCAGAAGCTGTAGTGGGGAAGACCCAAGATAGCTTGCTTGCTTGCTTGCTTGCTTGCTTGCTTGCTTTATTTATTTATTTATTTATTCATTCTTTCATTCATTCATTCATTTAAGGTTTTTGCAAGGCAATGGGGTTAAGTGGCTTGCCCAAGGCCACACAGCTAGGTAATTAATAAGTGTCTGACCCCAGATTTGAACTCAGGTTCTCCTGACTCCAGGGCCAGTGCTCTATCCACTGCGCCACCTAGCTGCCCCCAAGACCCAAGATAGTTTTGTCTCCTTTTGGGGAAAGATAATCCATATTATGGGGAAGGAGGGGAGATCTGACAGAGGAAAGGCAGGGATGGTGGGACCTATACCCTTTGGTGTGTAAGGGGGGGAAAAAGTATAGGAAAACATGAGTAATTAGTCCTGGAACCACTTTGTCTTTCTTTTGTGATGATTAAAAAGGTTCAAGAGACATAGTTTCTGGGTAATTTAATCATTTTATTAATAATGCCTGCATGTTATCAATAAAAGGATGGTCATTGGGCCAGACCAAAGATAATTATGGCCTTGGTATTCAGGGAGGATATGTTCTTTTGGAAGAGTGTCAATCAGCTCTGATAGTTTAACACAATGGGGCATTGGCTATATTAAAATTAGGGACTGAGAGTGACTTTGTTGTCTCCCTTGTGTCTTTTCTCTAGACTCAGATTACCCCCAGCTTTGGGCAGTCTAATTGAAGAATTTATTCCTACTGGAACTTGAGCAGAATACCTTAGACTTTTCCACCTTAGATTAATTTCTTAGGGTGGCTAGGTGGCTCAGTGATAGGGGCACTGACCTTGAGTTCAAATCCAACCCCAGACACTTGGCACTTACTATCTGTGTGAATTTGGGCCAGTCACTTAACTCTGGTTACCTTCACATCCAGGGCCATCTTCAGTCATCCTGATTCATATCTGACTGGAGGAGAAAGTGAGACTCTCCTTGATAAGTCGAATGAAACAACAGTTTACCTTGTTAGACTATATGTTTTGTTGTTTTTCTTTACGTTAGTCATTTTGTGAATTATTCTTCTGGTTCTGTGTTTACTTTGTTCTTCATCTGGTTACAGGTATTTTCCCAAATTTCTTTGAATTTATAATATTTGTGGGTCCTTTTTTTCCCCCCTTTTTTATTTACTTAAGGCACTGGGATTAAGAGTGACTTGCCCAAGGCCACATTGCTAGGCAATTATTAAGTGTCTGAGGCTGAATTTGAACTCGGGTCCTCCTGACTCCAAGGTCAGTACTCCATCTACTGCACCACCTAGCTGTCCCTATATCTGTGGTTTCCTAGGGTGCAATAATATTCCATTACATCCATATACTATAGTTTGTTGGGCTGTTTCTTAGTTGGTGGTCATTCACTTTAATTTCACTCCCCAGGATGCTGCTATAAATCACCTCTTTGGAAAAGTTTGTACCTAGTAGTTGTATTATCGTTAGTTATGTTATCTGGGTCAAGTCACTTTAACTTGGTCTGGAGAGTTTTTGGGAGTAATTTAAAAATTGTTTTCTAGGATGGTTAGATGAGTTCACAGCTCAAGCAACAGTGTAATAGTGTATTAATTTCTCCAAAATACCTCTAATATATACCATTTTCATCTTTTATTATCTTTGCCAATAGGATGAGTATGAGGCAAAATCACAGTTATTTTAGTTTTCTTTATTTTTAGTGATTTGAATTATTCTTTTCTATCACTGTTAATCAATGATAATTCATATTTATTTGAGAACTGTTAGTTCACATCCTTGACCATTTGCCTTTTGGGAAAAGATTTTTGTTTTCATATGTATTTATGCATCCCATGTTATAAGAGATGTTTTCTGGGAAGATTTTCCCTAAATTAGTAGATTCTTTTATTCTAGCTACATTAATATTTGTTCAGAAACATTAAAACTTTGTATATCTAAAGCAGGTTTTTTTAATGATTAGTTAAGAACTCACAGCCTAGAAGAATTACCTATTTGAGTGAAAATATATGTCTGATATGAATCTACTCTAGAGCTATCTATCCTGAGAGTCAGGACTTGAGAGGAGGGGGTTGCTTCCTCTGTTGAAGGCCTTGGGCTAACAAGATCCTTCAGTTCTGTGGAATACAGGATAATACAGCTAACATTTATTCAGCCCTTGAAGGTTTGGACAGAGCTTTACCTCATCTGGCCCCCATAACAATCCTAAAAGGGGAAGCAAATGCAAAATGATTTCTGAGGAAGAATAACCAGGGTGAATAGCAAGGGTGAATAGCCCAGGTCTCGTAAAGGAGGTAGTCCCTGAATTGTGTGGTGAAGGAAGTACAGTATTCTAGGAGACAGAGCTGATGAAAGGAGTGTTATAAGTCTAGGGGCCCTGACGGGGGAAAGTCATCCACTGAAACCCAGAAACCAGCTGGGAGGAGGGCAGCTCCCACTGCATTCTCACCACTGAGCTAAATACTTTTCCAAACCTTATTTCATATGGTCTAGGCAGATTCCCTCATGTTTCAGTTAAGAAACCTGAGGCCCAGGAAAGTAAAGTAGTTTGTCCAAGAGCTAGACATTTGTAAGTACTAGAGATGGGATTTGAATTCAGCACCTCTGAAATCAGTCATTGCCATCACCTCCCTATTATGCTGTAAGTTGAGTTTGAGGAGTAGACAGGTAGGCTGGAATAGTATGAAAAAGAAGTCCAAAGGTATATGAGAGTCAGACTAGCTAAAGAATTGGTATTTTATTCTTTAGATAATTAGGAAACCACTGAGGATTTTTGAGGGGGGGGGAGTAATATGATTAAACCTATGTTGTAGGAATATTAATATGGCAGTTTTGTGTAAAGATTGGAAAGGGAAGAAACTAGAAGTAGGAAGATCAGTTAGGAGGCTGTTGCAAGTGTAAACAAGAGAAAATAAAAACTTGAAGTTGAAAGGTTTATTCTTGCCAGGTTTTTGTGAAACACTTTCTTTTGTTATTTCCTACAGTACATTAATATTACATTACATTTATATACACATAATTTGTTCAGTCATTTCCTAGTTGATAGGCATCTTCTTATTTTGCAGCTCTTTTCCATTTAAAAAAGAGCTGCTATGAATGGTTTTGTGTGTGTGTGTGTGTGTGTGTATATATATATATGTCTTTTTCCTTTTTCTTTGATTTTTTTGATATTGACCTTGGGGTGGTATTGTTGGCTTGTGAAAAGGTATAAAAATTCAATAACTTCTGGGACGTAGTTTTACATTGTTTTCCTGAAATTTGAATAGACCACAAATAGGGCATTTAAAAAACATTTTAAAACTGTCATTTCATTTTATTTTTTCCAATTACATCCAAAGATAGTTTTCAATATTCATCTTTTTATAAGCTTATGAGGGCCACATTTTTCTACCACCCTCCCTTCTCTCCTTCCTCCCCATGGCAGTGAATTGTCTGATATGGGTTGTACATGTACAATTGTGTTTAACATATCTCCATGTTAATCATATTGTGAAAGAAGAAATAGAATTAAGGGGGGGGGGGGAACCTTGAGAAAGAAAGAAAAAAACATAAAAGTCTGCATTCACTATAGTTTTCCCTTTGGATGTGGATGACATTTTTCATCACAGGTCTTTTAGGAGTATTATGGCACTTTTTGCGACTAAATTGATGATCTAGCTAAAAGTTACAAATAGGTTATCATTTCCTTTAATGAAATATCAGTGAATGAATGAAAAAATTATTAAATGCTTACTGTGTGCACCTAGTTATACAATTTGAAAAATAAGATCGAGCCTGGTTTCAAGAAATTCCCTTTCCAAATAGAGGGAAGTCAAATTATAAGTGGTTTTAGCCATAAGTCTAATTGAAAATCCTAGGTAATGGTTCTTAGAATGTGGCCTCAGAGCCCAAAGTATTGTTGCTGTTCAATCTTTTCCATTATATCCATCTCTTCCTAACCCTATTTTGGGCTTTTTTTTTTTTTTAGGTTTTTGCAAGGCAATTGGGGTTAAGTGGGTTGCCCAAGGCCACACAGCTAGGTAATTATTAAGTGTCTGAGCCCGGATTTGAACCCAGATACTCCTGACTCCAAGGCCGGTGCTTTATCCATTATGCCACCTAGCTGCCTGAATTTTGGGCTTTCTTGACAAAGATACTGGAGTGGTTTGTTGTTTCCTTCACCTGCACATGTTACAGATGAGGAAACTGAGGCAAATAGTAAATGGCTGAGACTGGATTTGATCTCATGTACATGAGTCTTCCTGATTCCAAGCCTAATGCTCTATCCTCTCTGCTGTTTGGTTGCTTTAATGTTATTTCCAGTTCATCTGTTGCCAAGATGGTGGAGTTGACTGCAGGAGTTCCCCAGAGAACTCCATATTTTCCTCCAAACAACTTTGAAACAGTTTTGAAGTGGGCAGCAACTTATCAGCCCTGCACATCTTGGATAGTCAGTAGTAAAGATCTCTCTTCCTGGAGTGGGAAGGAGCTCATTTGGTGGACAGCAGTGGTAGGCAGTACCCCAGGAAGCCTGTTGCTGAGGGTTCACCCCAACATACACTAGCACCTCCAAGGCAAGCCAGCAGTCCAGGCAGACCACTAGCACAATGATGCCCGCTCTCCATTATAAGCCTCCAGCAATACCTTATTGCTAGAGCAAGTCAGAAGTGAGGCCCTGCCCCTGGGGCAGGCCCGGACCAAGCCCTCATCCGTATAGGGAAGCTCTGTCCCCTAGGACAAGCCAGCAGGCAGGCCCCATTGCCAAACTACAGGCTTGGCCCCAGTGCCTGACACAAGAAACTTGGGATAATAAAGGAGCATCCCGACTCTTACATAAGAGTACAAAGTCATAAAATAGGGAAAAAAAAAAAGAAATAGTGGGAAAAAGAGCTTAATGCAAGAAAATAATGAAAAAAGAATCCACAGCTTGGTAAAGGCAGTATAAAAAATGGGATAACATTTATAAAACTTACTGAAGAAAACAACTCCATAAAAAGTAGAACTGACCAAATGGAAAGGGAGGTAGGAGGGAAGAAAATAATTCCTTAAGCTAATGAGTCTATGAGACATCAAGAAATGATGAAATAAAGTTGAAAGAAGGAAAAATTATAGAAATTTTGAAATTTCTTATTGGGGAAAAAAAACAAAAGTAAATCCAGGAGAGAGTATTTAAGAATTCTTGGACTTCCCTGAAAGCTATGAGCAAAAAAAAAAAAAAAAAAAAAAAAAAGAGCCTGGGAACATATTTTAAGAAATCAAAGAAAACTGAGTCTTGATATTTTAGAACCAGAGGATAAAATATAAATTGAAAGAACTCATTGAACATCTCCAGAAAGAGGTCTCAAAATGAAAACTCCCAGAAATATTATAGCCAAATTCCAGAGCTTGCATGTCAAGGAGAAAATATATGTATTTTTATTTACACATTACTAAAATATTCTTGTTTAAGAGTAAACGTGATATTTATTTCAAATAGCCTAAATTGTCATTCCTTGATTCTTTTTTGATTATTACAGAGGAGAGAGTATGGCAGTTCTGCATAGGGTAATGTAGTATAGATAAGAGAGGGTGGTAGGTTTGGAATCAGGAATTTGGTTCCCACCTTCAGTAATTATTAGCTCTGTGACTACAGACAGGGCACCTATATTTTCTGAACCTCACTTTTCTCTTTTGCAAAAATGAAGATAATACTTGTGCCTTCAATAATACTTGATGTAAGAATTAAAGCTCTATAACTGTGTTATCAATAATTATCATGCTAATCATATCACCTATACTTTATTGCAGTATTTAAATTCTTCTCTCTGTCTCAGATTTCTCCTCTTACCAAGTCATCATCCATATATATTACTGCCAAAGTGATTTTTTTTTTTAAATTCAGGCTTGACAATAGCATTTCCTTTCCTTGATAAATTCCAGTGACTCTCTATTAGCTTTAGGATCAAATAAAAAAAAAATAAACCCTCAAAAATTTCCCCCCTCCTTTAATGGCTAATGCTCTTCATAGTCTAATCCTAGTTTCAGTGTACCTTTCTAGCATTACCTAATATTTCTGTTTTATTCAGATTATATTCAAGACAAACTAACCTACTTCCTCTTCTTTATTTGTGATTCTCTGTCTCACAGTTAAGTGTATTTGCACTGGCTTTTTCTCTTGCTTGGAATGACCTCTCCTTACCTTTGTTTCTTAGAATTCCCAGTGTTTTTCAGATCTCAGCTCAAATGCAACCTTGTACATGAACCTTTCCTTGAATTATCTCCTGCCCTCTGATAGTATTTCCTTCTTGAAATTATCCTACACTTATTTTATATACATGCTTGTATATGTGTGAATATATTATCTTCCCCTATAGCATATAGTGTTGCCAGGGAACTTAGTGATTGGCACTCTGGACCTGGAATCAGGAAGACCTGAGTTCAAATCAGGCCTCAGACACTTAGCTGTGTGACCCCCGGCAAATTTCTTAACTCCAAGTTTCCTCATTAGTTAAATAAGTTGGAGAAGGAAATGGCAAACCATTACTGTATCTTTGCCAAGAGAATCCAAAATGGGAACTCAAAAGAGTTTGATTGAACATGACTGAAAAAAGATTGAACAAAAGGCTTTTAACAAATCTAAGATACTAGTATTCAGAATTTTGCACACATATCATAAATTGTAAAAGTGTAATTCCACATCTCCACTCCTTCTTCTCTAAATGAGAAAAAAGGAAAAGCAAAATCTTTATTACAACCATGTATAATAAATATTCACATTAACCATATGCAAAAAAAAATCTCAGTCTTTATTCTGAGACCATCAACTCTGTATCAGGAGGTTGGTAGCATGATTAATTGTGAGACCTATGGAATTGTAGTTGTTCCTTGTATTGATCTCAGTTTCACTGTGCATATAGGGGTTCCTAAGTCTTCCATGTTTTTCTTTCTCTCTCTCTCTCTTCCCTCCCTCCCTTCTTTCTTCTTCCTTCCTTCCTTCCTTCCTTCCTTCCTTCCTTCCTTCCTTCCATGAGGTTAAGCAACTTGCCGAAGGCCACACAGCTAGTAATTATTAAGTGTCTGAGGCCAGATTTGAATTCAGGTACTCCTGACTCCAGGGCCGGTGCTCTGTCCACTGTGCCACGTAGCCACCCCTCATGTTTGTTTTTCTTTACAATATTGTTCTGATTGTATAAAGTGTTCTGATTTTTTTCACTTCGGTTAGCATCATCAGTTCATGCTAGTCTAATCTTCCCAGATTTCTCTGAAAACACCCTTTTTGTCATTTTATAGCATAATAGCATTCTGTCCCATTCATATACTGTGCTCAGTGCAATGCCTGGTACGATGTAGGTGCTTAATAACTGTTTATTGGTTAATTTGAACTCGATTGGCCATTCCCGAATTGATAGGTATTCTCCTTTCTACCATCCTCTCCAATTCCTTATTTCAATTCTTTACCACAAATAGAGGGGTTATAATTTTTTTTTTTAACATGGGTTCTTTTCCTCATTCCTTGATCTCTTTGGGATACAGAACTAGTAGTGATATCTCTGGGTCAAAGGGTAGGCATAGTTTAATAGCTTTTCCTTCATAGTTTCAAATTGTTTTCCAGAGCACAGTTCCACTGTAAGGGGAAAAAGTAAATTCACCTGTTTTCTCTAGCCCTTTAGGGTTGTTTTCCTGCAATTCTTATCACACAAAAATTGCTGTGTAAACATTTATTCCCTTCCTCAAATATTTGTTATTTCCTTTTTTCCTGTTTTGAATAACTTTGTGAATATGAGGGGTGTGAGGTAGTACCTTAAGAATTGTTGTAATTATTAGTGAATTTATAATTCTTCCTTTAAAAACTTCTCGTTCATATCCCTTGATCATTTTCTCTCAAGGAATAGCTCTTATTCTCTTATATGTTTCTTATAACTCTGAATCAATTCCCTATATAGTTTAGAAATGAGATCTTTATTAGGGAAACTTGCTGCAGAGATCCCCCCCCCCCATTTATATGATTTTCTTCTAAATGTGCTAGTGTAAAACTTCTAAATTTAAGGTAATCAAATTGTCCATTTTACTCTCTGTGATCCTCTCTATTTCTTTCCTACTCATAAACTCTTTTTATCTGTAGATCTGATAGGTAATTTCTTTTATGCTTCTCTAATTTGTTTATGATGACACTTTCTAAGTTAGGAATCCATTTGGATCTTCTTTTGGTATATCAAGTAAGATGTTCTATATTCTAGTTTCTGCCACATTGCTTTTACAGTTTTCCAAAGTTTTGTCAGAGGGATATGTTTGAGGAAGGGAATAAACATTTATATAGCATTTTCTGTGTGACAAACAGCTGGGTGAGATGTATAGAACCCCAGATTTAGAGTCAAGAAGACTTGAATTCAAATGCAGCTCAGTGATTCTAAGCAAATCATGTAACTTATTGTTTCCTCAGTTGTAAAAGGGGAATTTTGCAATTTAGAGGACTGCAGTTAGAAAAGAGTTAGAAAATATTTGAAAAGTTCTTTTTTTTATATTTGACATCTTTTTAATTCCTCATGGAGTCTTTTGTTTAATAATTCTATGCTCATTTGGATGTTACAGAGTTTCTTTATTTCTTGATTACAGATGAAATATCTATCCCTAAGCATATTGTTCATGTATACTTCGTTAACAGTAGAAGCCAAGTAGAGGCGTGTGTGTGTGTATATATATATATATATATATATATATATATATATATATATATATATATATATATATATGTATATACATACATACATACACACACACACACATATATCAGGTTAAATTTATTACCATCATTTGATACAAAAAAACCCCAAACAAACACACAGATTAAAAATCTTAGACTACTTAGCAGAGCATAGGTGAATGCAACTGAAAAGCATGGAATGAAAGGCATTGACCATATTGCTTTTCTTCCCATCCAAATATAGTACCATAAATGAGATAATGTTTTTTTTATTTTCGCGGGTGGATCACATTCTTTATGGTAAGTCCATTGAAAAAAGTTATTTCCATATTTTTCCACCTTTGCTATTGCTGATCACAACTCCCTCCTTTCGTATTTCTCCACTACCATGTACTATATTTTCCTCTCTCTCCTTTCACTCTGACTCTGCTGTAGGGTCGCTGAGTGGCACAGCAGACAGATCCCTGGTCCTGGGGCCACGAACAGCTACCACCCCTTAGGCCCAGCATCCACCTGGCCCTTTGGTCCCGGACAGGACATCCAATCCCAGCCCCTTGCTAGAAGTAAAAAGGAAACTGTGTTATATCTGACCACTCTCCCCCCCCATGGTCCATCCTCTCCTCCATCACTCACATTCCCCCCTTTCCCCATCCCCCTTCTCTCCTTCTTACTCCAGATGTCTATACCCCATTGAGTATATATGCTGTTTCCTCTCCTAGCCACCTCTGATGAGAGCAAAGATTCCCTCATTCCCACTTGCCTTCCCCCCTTCCATATCATTGTAATAAAGAAAAATCTTATTATATGAAATATCTTGGCCTATTCCCCCTCTCCTTTTTCTTTCTCCCATTACATTTCCCTTTTTCCTATTGACTCCATTTTTACACCATATTTTATCTTCAAATTCAGCTTTCTCCTTTGCTTCATCTATAAAAGCTCCCTCTACCTGCTCTATTAACTGAGAAGGTTCATATGAGTATTATTAGTGTCATTTTTCTATGCAGGAATACATGCAGTTCATCCTCATTAAGTCCCTCATACTTCCCCCCTCTCCTCCACTCTCCATGCTTCACCTGAGTCCTGTATCTGAAGATCAAACCTTCTGTTCAGCTCTGGCCTTTGCAACAGGAACATTTGAAATTCCCCTGGTTCACTGAAAGTCCATCTTTTTCCCTGGAAGAGGACATTCAGCCTTTCTGGGTAGTTCATTCTAAGGTAGCTGCATTCTAAGCTCTTTTGCCTTCTGGAATATTATATTCCAAGCCCTACGAGCTTCCAGTGGTAGTTGCTGCTAAGTCCTGTGTGATCCTGACTGCAGCTCCACGATATTTGAACTGTGTCCTTCTGGCTGCTTGTAATATTTTCTCTTTGACTTGGGAGTTTTGGAACTTGGCTATAATATTCCTAGGGGTTGGTTTTTTGGGATCTCTTTCTCGGGGGGATCGGTGGATTCTCTCCATTTCTATTTTGCCCTCTGCTTCTAGAATATCAGGGCAATTTTCCTGTAGTAATTCTTTGAAAATGATGTCAAGGCTCTTTTCCTGATCGTGACATTCAGGTATTCCAATAAATTTTAAATTATCCTTCCTAAGTCTGTTTTCCATATCAGTTGTTTTTTCAATGAGATGTTTCACATTTTCTTCTAATTTTTCATTTTTTTGGTTTTGAAATATTGAGTCCTGGTTTCTCGTAAAGTCATCAATCTCCCTGAGTTCCATTCTTTGTCTGAAGGATTTGTTCTCCTCAGAGAATTTTCTTATCTCTTTTTCCATCTGGCCAATTTTGCTTTTTAAAGCATTCTTCTCCTCCATAACTTTTTGAACTGTTTTATCCATTTGACCTAAGCTGGTTTTTAGCATGCTATTTTCTTCAGCATTTTTTTGAATTTCCTTGACTAAGCTGCTGACTTCATTTTCATGTTTTTCCTGCATCTCTCTCATTTCTTTCCCCAGTTTTTCTTCTAACTTCCTCATTTGATTTTCAAAGTCTTTTTTGAGCTCTGTCATAGCCTAATCCCAATTTCTGTTTTTCTTGGAGTCTTTAGATGCACGAGCTTGTGCTTCCTCATCTTCAGACTGAATATTTTGATCCTTCTTGGGCTCATAGGCAAAGTATTTCTCAATGGTGTTCCTCTTGTTTCTGTGCTTGCTCATTTTCCCAGCCTTAGCCTGTTTTTGGGGTGCTTCCTGAGCTTTTTTTTTTTTTAGGTTTTTGCAAGGCCAATGGGGTTAAGTGGCTTGCCCAAGGCCACACAGCTAGATAATTATTAAGTGTCTGAGGCTGGATTTGAAACCAGGTAATCCTGACTCCAGGGCCAGTGCTTTATCTACTGCCACCTAGCCACCCCCTTCCTGAGCTTTTGGGGCACTCCCACAGGGGTCTCAGTGTGTGAGGTTCTGTCCTCCCTCCTGGTCTGTGAATGACCATAAGTGCCCCCCTCTGCCACGGGGCTGAGGTGGGGGGCCCCTGTTGTTCTATGGGGGGGCCTAGACTGGGATCAGGATCTGAATGTGGTCAGAGCCCCAGAGTCCTGTTCCAGAGGCAGAGGACAGAGCTCAGCAGTCTCTCTTCACTCCCCTCCCTCAGCTCAATGGGCTCATGCCCTGGGGGCTCCTGCTTACCGGCTCCACCTGCTTCTGTTTAGAATCTGGGCTGCTGAAAGACCACACTGCTGGCTGTGTGTCCTGAGGGCTGGGCTCTGCGTGCTCTGACAGAAGTCCCCCGCTGTTCCCCCACTTTGTGTCGGTGCTCCCCGGGGTGCAGCTCAGGAGACTCCCCTGCTGCTGTGATCCGGGGCTCCCAGCACCCTGGGGCTGCCTCCAGGAGGCTGAAGTTCTTTGGCTCTGGCAGGCCACCTCTCCGGCAGGCCGCCCCTCCGACCCCAGGGAGCAGAGCCTTTCTGCTCTTTTTCAGGTTACCTTGAGTAGGAGAACTGCCTCACTGGGTCCCTTTGTGGGTTCTGTCTCTCAAAAGTTTAGTTAGAGTCCTTAGTTTAGAAGTTTTATGAGAGAGCGCCTAAGAGATGATCCTCTCTTGTCACCATCTTGGCTCTGCCCCCCCCCCAAAGTTCTTATAACAGTGCTTGTAATGTTGGTTGGGTGTGCTATAAAATTTATTCTCTTACTCTCTCTTCTCTTATTTATGTGTGTATTTGAATATATTCATATATTATATGTGTTTATACAATATAATTATATATGCATTTATATACGTGTCCTTTTTATTGTTATATTCTTGGAATATAATAGAAGCCACATTTTAGAAGTGATAGGAGGAGTGAAAACAGAATTGGGAGGCTCCTTGAAACCCTGTCTCTTGTTTATCTGTTGGAGGAACTGGGGGTGTTTGTCCTGTATGGAAATTTTATTTTGCTTGTGCTATTGTAATTTCTGTTATTTGTTAACTTTTTTTTCTGAAAAGAAGAAAATTATGACTTGTTTTTATTTAGTCCAATGATGTCCCTAAGGTATAGCTCTTATCTGTTTTACTTTATTTTATTTTTTTTTTTTTAAGTTTTTGCAAGGCAGTGGGGTTAAGTGGCTTGCCCAAGGCCACACAGCTAGGTAATTATTAAGTGTCTGAGGCGCGATTTGAACTCAGGCACTCCTGACTCCAGGGCTGGTGCTCTATCTGCTGCACCACCTAGCTGCCTCTCTTACCTTTTTTAAAGTAGAAAAATGCAAATTTGGAAATTTTTTAAATATGATTTACCTTATGCCTTGATTTGTAATTTACCATTCTGTCTAAATATTTAGTACTTTCTCCACATATGAAATAGGAATGAAAGGTAAATTTGGTTGATTATTTCTTTCCCCCCCACCATTTCATTTTTCCCTTGCTTAAGTACAAAAACAAGTTTCAAGATTCACTTCACTTCCAAAACCAAGTTATTTGTTATAGGCTAAAAATGTGTAGTCATAAAAAACATTACCACAATAGTCATATTGTAAAAATAAACATAACCCCCCCCCCTAAAAAAAAAGAGAAACCTCAAGAAAAATGAAGTAAAAAAATGTGTGCTTCAATCTATATTCAGATATCATCAGCTCTGCCTTTGGGTTGGATAGTGTTATTTATGATAAATCTTTCAGAATTATATTGGGTCACAGCTTTGCTGAGAAAAGGTAAGTCATTCACAGCTGATGATCCTGCAATATTGCTGTTACTATGTATATAGTACATTTCCTTTTTCATTTACTTATATAAGATTTTTTTTTAACAGAGAAACACAACTGATTATTTCTTTAGCTCCTACTATTTTGTATTACATACTCCTAGTGCTCAAGACATTATGGATAGTGAAAAGTTTTGTTACAATTGTTGCTTGCAGCTATAATTTAATTTAATTTTGATTTATTTTTATTTTTTACTTTTTTCTTAGTTGGAGAGGAGCAGATAAGTTCCATTGGACGGGGCATTTGTGTATTGCTGGGTATTTCTATGGAAGATACACAGAAAGAGCTGGAACACATGTAAGATATGAACTCAATTTAAATTGGTGCTATTTGAAAGATCATTCATTATAACTGCACATGAAACTTTGTGTTAATATCAGTGAATTATAATCAATTATTGTCTCTGTATAGTATAACCAACTCATTTTATAGATGATGATACTGCTGTAATTTGGATTAGACAGTAATCTCCACAGTAACTCTATGGAATCCCTGCTTATAGTTCTGGCTTCTTTGACTTCATGGTTTCCATTGAATTTTGTAGTATTCTCTTATCTAAAGTAATCCTCTCTTTTCTATTTAAACTATATCTATTAGTTTTAACTTGGAATTTTCTTCTTTCATCTAGGGAACTTATGCAATTTTCTGAAAATAATAAAAATATTTAAATTCATTTTAATTTTGGAATTAAGGTATGCCTTTAAATACTTTAAGAGGTAGGTGATTTTGTGAGAAACTTTCAATGCATTTGTGCATTTATCTTCCTAAGAACAAATTTAAATTTTTTTCAAGATGATTGATGAATTTTAGTGTAAAATATACTCTTTTTAAAAATGATTTCAAAAACATTTAGGTTTTTAAACTTTCTGAGAATGGGGACTATGTCATAGGCATTATATATTCCATAGTCCCTGGTACATAATAGGCACTTGATGCATATTTGTTGATTAATTGCTGTACTGAAATTTTATTCCTAACATATTTGTATTTCATTTGAATTATAACTTTTCTGGGGATAAAATATTAATCCTTTGTTCTACCATGGCTCTTGCAGTATTTTCCTTAACCTATTATGTAAAAAAAGTATATATGCCAGGATTAGTTTAGTTCTGGATCTTAGGGAACAAAAGCATAATCATATCTACTTCTAATATAACTTCAGAATTTAATAATGACATCCAGTAGATTATTTGATTAAACAAAATTTATAAGAAGATATATACTCTCCTCTCCTGCACTCTTGGGTTCTAATCTTGAACTGATTCTGCAGAGTAATCTAGAAAATAGTCACCCTTCATGTAATGACATCGAAGAATTGTTTCTTGGAAAATTTTTTATACTTAGGTAGACAGAGGGAATAGACACCTTTTACAAATACATCAATATAGAATAGGAATTCTTTTTTAAAAAATATTAATTATTTTTCTAACTACATTCATTTTTTGTAAGATTTTTGAGTTCCACATTTTTCTCCCTTCCTTCCCTTCCTTCCTTCTCTTCCTCCATTCTCAACAGCAAGTAATCTAATATAACTTATACTTGTATAACTTTGTTAAACATTTCCATATTAGTCATTTTGTGAAAGAAGAATCACAACAAAAGGGGAAAAAATTATCTTTGATTATTGTACTGCTGAGAAGATCTAAGGCTATCATAGTTGTTTAATATGTACAATGTTCTCCTAATACTGCTCACTTCATTCAGCATCAGTTCATGGAAATCTCTTCAGACTTTTCTGAAGATCACCCATTCATGATTTCTTACAGAGCATATATATATCTTAAGCCATTTCCCAATTGATGGGCATCCCCTCAATTTCCTTTTGACACACAAAAAAAGCTTCAATAAATATTTTTGTATATGTGAATTTTTACCTTTTTTTATGAGCTCTTTGGGATACATACTTAGTAGTGGTATTTCTGAATCAAAACGTATACACAGTTTTATTTATTATTAGGAATAGTTCCAAATTATATAGCAGGAATTCTTAACTCAAGATTCACCCAGTATAATCTATGGATAAGTATCATGGGATGTGGGGGAGGTCTGTGAATTGGTTTTAAAAAGATTTCAATAATCATTTCAGTATAGTTGATATCTTTTGTAATCCTATTTAGTGTATTATATGCATTTAAAAATATTGCTCTGAGGAGTGAGCCAGGCTTTCCTAGACTGCCATAGGGTTCTAGGACACACAAAAAATTAAGAACCTGTGCTAGAGAAGTAAGACTATATTGGATGCCTTTGAATTTATCTGTCCTGAGTAGGATGGCTAAGGATTACCCCAGAGATGGGGGTAGTGTTCCTTTGATGTCAGAGGCTGCTATTATGAACTCAGTCATTCTTTTGGTTTATATTATTGCAATAATTTTGTTATAAGAGTAAACATACCCCTCCCCCCCAAGAAGATGAGAAACCTCAAGAATAGTGAGAGAGAAAAAAATATACTTCAGTCTATGTTCAGATTCTAATGGCTCTGTCTCTGGCGGATGAGTTACCTTCTTTATCATAAGTCCACCAGAGATATTGCTTCAATATTTTTCCCACAGTTGCTATTACTAGCTGTATTTCCCTCCACTCTATTCCTCCCTACTCTCATTTATTCTATTCTTCTCTCCTTTCATCCTGACCCTGTCCAAAAGTGTGTTGTATCTGAGTATCCTCTCCCACGATCTTCCCTCTCCTATCATCTATTCTTCCCTTTCCTCCCCCATTCTCCCTTATCCCATCCCTTTTTTCCTTCTTTTTCTCTAGGGTAAGATAGAGTTCTATACCTTATTAAGTGTGTATGTTATTTCCTCTCTGAGCCATTTCTGATGAGAATGAAGGCTCAGTCATTTCCCCTTGCCTTCTCCCATTTCACTCCATTGAAAAAACTTTTTCTTGACTCTTATGTGAACTATCTTAGCCCCTTCTTCCTCTCCTTTCTCTTCCTTCCAGTACTTTCCTTTATCATTCATTGACTCCATCTTTTTACTATATTATATCATTATATTCAGCTCCTTCCTATGCCTTGTCTATATGTGCTCCTTCTAACAGCTCTTATAAATAAGGAAGTTCATATGAGTTATCAGTATCTTCTTCCCATACAGGAATACAAGCAGTTCCTCCAATATCATTAAATTCCTCGCAGTTAGCCCTTCTCACCCTCCCTGTCTATGATTTCCCCAAGTCCTGAATTTGGAGACCAAACTTTCTGTTCAGCTTTGATTGTTTCAATAGGAAAGTTTGAAAGTCCCGTTTCATTGAAATTTCATCTTTTCCCCCTGAAAGAGGATGTTCAGTTTTGCTGGGTAGTTTATTTATTTATTTATTTTTTTTAAGGTTTTTGCAAGGCAAATGGGGTTAAGTGGCTTGCCCAAGGCCACACAGCTAGGTAATTATTAAGTGTCTGAGACAGGATTTGAACCCAGGTACTCCTGACTCCAGGGCTGGTGCTTTATCCACTGTGCCACCTAGCTGCCCCCAGGTAGTTTATTCTTGTTTGTAAACCAAGATCTATTGCTTTCTGGAATATCATATTCCAATCTCTATGAGCCCTTAATGTAGATGCTGCCAGATCTTGTGTAATCCTGACTATGGAGCTACAGTAATTGAATTGTTTGTTTCTGGCAGCTTGTAGTATTTTCTCTTTGACTTGAGAGTTTTGTAATTTGGCTATAATATTCCTGGAAGTTTTTCTTTTGGGATCTGTTTCAGGGGGTGACCAGTAAATTCCCTCAATTTCCATTTTATCCTCTCGTTTTCTAGGATCTCAAGGCAATTTTGCTGTATTCTTGAAAAATGAAGTCTAGGCTCTTTTCCTGGCCATGACTTTCAGGTAGTGCAATAATTTTTAAATTACTTCTCTTGGATCTGTTTTCGAGGTCAGTTGTTTTTCCAGTGACATAACTGGTTTTTTTTGGGGAAGAGTTTATATATATATATATATATATATATATATATATATATATATATATATATACATATATATATATATATATATATATTTTTTTTTTTTTTTAGTTTTTTGCAAGGCAAATGGGGTTAAGTGGTTTGCCCAAGGCCACACAGCTATGTAATTATTAAGTGACTGAAACCAGATTTGAACTCAGGCACTCCTGACTCCGGGGCCAGTGCTCTATCCACTGCGCCACCTAGCTGCCCCTCAAAGTCTTTTTTGTGCTTGTACGTAGCCTGAGCCAATTTTCTATTTCTCTTGGAGGTTTTGGATACAGAAACTTCAAATTTGTCATCTTCTGAATCTTCCGTTGGACCAAAGTAATTTTCTATCATCAGATTTTTATTTTTCTTTTGTTTGCTCATTTCCTCAGCCTAAGACTAATTTACCACACTTCCAAGGCTTTGGGTTTTTTTTTGGCACCCCCTCCCCCACACACACTGGGACCTTTATTCCACCAAGGTTTTATGCTCTCTTGCCTGTGCTTTGATATGTAGATGACCATATATGCTCCCCTCTGTCCTGGAGCTGTAAGGAGGGGCCCTGCTTGGCTATCTTAGTATGGATGTCCAAACTGCAACCTGGATCTGAGTGTGGGCAAATAGCAGAGTCCTGCCCCAGAGAGAGCGGAGAGATTTCTGCAGTCTCCCCCCATCTTTGGGCTGTGGGTTGTGCTCCGTGCTCTGTGCTCTGGAAGTGCAGGCTGGTTTTCCCTATTCCTGCTGCAGGTTCTTACCACTTTTCTTAGGGCCGGGGCTCCACACTCTGCACTCATTCTTGTACAGCAGAGTTCTCTCACTGTCCCTTCAAGCTGTTCCCAGTGATCTCTGGGCTGGGCTGTACTGTGCAAAGGCCGCAGTTTTTTCCCAACCCCAGGTCCTGGTGAAACACACCTTTCCCACAGAACTTCTAAGTTATCTTGGACTAGGAAATTGTATCACTCAGTCTTTCTGTGGGTTCTGCCCTCTAAATTTTGGCTAGAGTCATAATTTGACAGCTTTTGAAGGTTTTGGGGAGGGAGTTTCTGGAAAATGCTGCCTTCAAGCCCCCGAACTCAGTCATTCTAACTCTTTCTGTCCATCAGTCCCCTCTCTTCCCTCTTGTTGAAGAACCAATCTATGAGTATTCATCACTATCTTTTAAAAAAAAATGCTCACAGAGAAATTCCTGTTGGTTGAAACTGAATTTAACCTCTTAGTAAGACTGTTAAGAAATATTAAGAAAAGCAAACCAAGATTCTTAGATCATTCTTAGAAGAAAGACCTTGCATTCCAAATGAGACTTGTAATGCCTTCCTGATTTCTCGATAAGGATATTTTTACTAACTGGAAGAATAGTAGACTGCTCCTAAGTATAAATGCTTAAATATAATGAGCAGATATAATAAGAAATTAATACCATGGATCTCAATTTTTGTTTTGTTCCTACTCCAGTGTTCCTCCAGGATAGTTATTTGCACTGGGATGAAAAAAATTAAATTCACTTGCTTTTAAAAATTACATCATTTTGGGGCAGCTAGGTGGCACAGTGGATAGAGCACTGGCCCTGGAGTCAGGAGTACCTGAGTTCAAATCTGGCCTCAGACACTTAATAATTACCTAGCTGTGTGGCCTTTGGCAAGTCACTTAACCCCATTGCCTTGCAAAAACCAAAAAAATAAAAAAAAATAAAAGTTTGTTATTTCAACATTTCTTGGAGCTAGAAAAGTTTCTTTTGTAAAATCAAATAACCAACAGCAATATCTCTCTCTTTTTCCCCAAATAGTTTATATAGAATTGATATTAATTGCTTTTTAAATGTTTGATGGAATTCACTTGTGAATTCATCTGACTGTGGAGATTTTTTTCTTAGGGAGTTCATTGATAGTTTGTATAATTTCCTTTTTTGACATGGGGTTAGGTATTTAATTTCTGTTAATTTGGGCAGTTGATATTTTTGTAAATATTTATCCATTTCATTTAGATTGTTAAATTTATTGGCATACTAGTTGGGCAAAATAGGTCTGAATTGTTAATTTCCTCATTTTTCACTTTTTTTGGTACAGGTAATTTAGTTTTCTTCTTTTTTTGTTCAAATAAAAAATTAATTATTTTTGTTCATTAAACCAACTCTTACTCTTATGTATTGAGTAGTTTTCTTGCTTTCGTTTTTATTAGTCTCATCTTTGATTTTCAGGATTTAAAATTGGGTATTTAATTGCGGATTTTGAATTGTTCTTTTTCTAGCTTTTATAGCTGTATGTCCAATTCATTGATGTCCTCTTTATTTTATTTATGTTTGCATTTAGAGATATAAAATTTCCCCTACTAACTGCTTTGTCTGTATCCCACAGGTTTTTTTTTTTTTTTGGCAAGGCAATGGGGTTAAGTGACTTGCCCAAGGTCACACAGCTAGGTAATTATAAAGTGTCTGGGGCTGGATTTGAATTCAGGTATTCCTGACTCCAGGACTGGTGCTCTATCCATTGCACCACCTAGCCACCCCAATCCCACAGGTTTTGATATATTGTCTCCTTATTGTCAATGCTTTGGATGAAATTATAATTTCTGTGATTTGTTGTTTCATCCATTCATTCTGTAAAATTAGGTTATTTAGTTTCCAGTTGATTTTTATTCTATCTTTCCACAGCCCTTTATTAAACATGGTTTTTATTGTATCCTGATCTGAAAATGATGTGTTTACTATTTCCACCTTTGGGCATTTGATTGTGTGGTGTTTATGCCTCTCATTCAATTTTCTCCAGAGCTCTATCATATTTAACTTTTTAAATATTCTGTTCCCTTCCTTAATTTCATTCTTGTTTATTTTATGGTTAGAGATATCTAATTCTGAGAAAGGGAGGTTGAGGCCCCTCACTAGGATAGCTTTGCTGTTTATATTTTCCTATAACTTATTTAGCTTCTCCTCTAAGAATTTGGATGCTATATCACTTGGTTTAATATTGAAATTAATTCATTATCTATGGTGCTTTTTTTTTTCTTTTAGGTTTTTGTGGCAGTGGGTTAAGTGGCTTGCCCAAGGCCATACAACTAGGTAATTATTAAGTGTCTGAGGCTGCATTTGAATTCAGGTACTCTTGATTCCAGGACCAGTGCTCTATCTACTGTGCCACTGAGCTGCCTCCATCTATGGTGCTTTTTAATGAGATGTAGTTTCCCTTTTAATGAGATCTAGTTTTGCTTTTGTTTTTTGTCTGATATGAGAATTGCCACCCCTGCTTTTTTCACTTTAACTGGAAGCATAATACTTTACTCCATTTGTATATCTGTATTTAAAATATTGTAGGAGTCTGGTTTTTGATCCTCTCTGCTATGTGCTTCTTTTTTATGGAGAATTCATCCATTCACATTCACAATTATAATTAATAACTCTTTATTACTCTCCATCTTATCTCCCCTCCATTTGTACTTTTTTCTTCCTTTCATCCTGTCCCTTCTCACTAATGTTTTATTTCTGAAAATTGCTTTCCTTAATCTTTCCCCTCTCTTTTTCTTTCCCTTTCTTCCTTCCCTCCCTTCTATCATTTTTTCCCTTCCCTTATTCCCTTTACCCTCCTAATGTCTAAAGTATAAGATAAATTTCTAAACTCGAGTGTATATATTATTCCCTCTTTGAGCCACATTCAGTGAGAATAAGATTCAAAGCAATTCTCACCTCCTCTTCTTTCCCTCTACCATAATTGGTCCTTTGTGCCTCTTCACCTGTTTGATCACATTTTCTGTTCAGCTATGGTCTTTTCATCAGGAAAATTTGAAAGTCACCTATTTTGTTAAATATCCATCTTTTCCCCTTGAAAGTGTAAGCTCAATTTTGCTGGGAAGTTGATTCTTGGTTCTAATCCAAGCTTCTTTGCCCTCCAGAATATCATATTCTAGGTCCTTTGATTCTTTACTGTTGATGCTGGCAGGTCCTGCATAATCCTGACTGTGGCTCTTTGGGATATAAATTGCTTGTCTATGGTATCTGCAGGATTTTCTCCTTGATCTAATAATTCTGGGATTTGACTACAATATTCCTTGGCACTTTCATTCTGGGATTCCTTTCAGGAGGTGATCAATGTATTCTTTCAATGAATATTTTACCTTCTGGATCTAGGATATTGGAGCAGTTTTCCTTGATGATTTTTGGAAAGATGTCCAGGCTCTTTTTTTTTTTTATCATGCCTTTCAGGTAGTCCGATAATTCTGAGATTATTATTTTCTAAGTCAGTTGTTTTACCATTGAGGTTTTTGCATTTTCTTCTGTTTAACTGATTCTTGGTGTCTCATGGAGTCATTAGCCTTCCTTCATCCCAACCTATTATTCAAGGAATTACTTTCTTCAGTTAGCTTTTGCATCTCCTGTTCCAGTTGATTCATTTTATTTTTCATTTGTCCAGTTGTATTTTTATGTATTTGTTATCGTCTGTTGTATTTTTGTACTTGCTTTTGCAAGATGTTGAATTTCTCTTACTTTTCTTTTCCCAAATTTTCTATTTGATTTTTAAAATCCTTTCTGAGCTATTCTAAGAAGTCTTTTTGGACTGGAGACCAATTTCTATTCTCTGCAACTTCACATGTAGCTTCACATAATATCCTCTTTTTAGGTGGTATTTTGCTCATCCTTATCTCCCAGGTAACTTGCTCTAGAGCCTGTTTTTTCTGACCTTTCTTACTCATTTTGAGTTTTGTTACTGAATGCTATCACAAGATTCTTGCGTTGGGAGGGGACCAGCTTGTAGACTTCAGTGTGAGAATCCTAGAGCCCTGCTCACTGGAGCTATCTGCCTTGGGAACTTGGGGGGATTGCTCTTTGGACGATCTGAGCCAGAATGCCAGAAGCTTGTTCACTGGGTTAGACTTTTGGGTTTGAAATGCTAGGGGCTTGCCCTTTGGACTGGGCTCTCCAGTCAGACCAGCTGAATGGGGGTTGGGGCACCTTTTTTTTTTTTTTTAGATTTTTCAAGGCAGTGGGGTTAAGTGGCTTGCCCAAGGCCACATAGCTAGGTAATTATTAAGTGTCTGAGGCCGGATTTGAATCCAGGTACTCCTGACTCCAAGGCTGGTGCTCTATCCACTGCGCCACCTGGCCGCCCTGGTTGGGGCACCTTTGTTGGAGTTCTGACCCACTGTGCCTTTGACCTGATGACCCAGACTCCAAGGGCCTCTGCTGTAGCAGCTGAGAACCTACTCTTGTCCCTGCCTTGCTCTTCTTCCTCCCAGGGACTGGTCTTCTGTTCCCTGCCCTGGTTACACCTACTTTTCCTGCAAATCTTGCTGGCAGATGCTCCACTCTGTTCTTCTGTGAGTTTTGTCACTCCAAAACCTCTTTCGAGGCTTGGGTAATGCTATATCTGAGGGAAACCCAGGAAAGATTAAGAAGGTTCGTGGCTTCTCTCCACCATCTTATTTCTGTCACCATATTATATAAATCCTGAATATAAAAGGATGACAATACAGGGATAGATTGTTAGATGGCACAAGTGGGAGAAAAGAACTATTATTAAGATAAGGTAGGAGAAAAACCTACTTAGAAGTAGACTAGAGAAGTCAACTTGGCTTCGCTTTTCTACAAAGTCATCTGATATTGAGAGATAGGTATTCCTTAATGGTGATGTTAAAAAGCAAGTTTGTGAAGTATGGAAGATGCCTTTTGTGCTTTTGGTACTAAAGGCTCATTTTTATCATAATTCATTTGGCATATCATACTTCAAATTTCCAAAATCTGTATTTTTGTTCCCATATCTGTGTGCAGCTTTTGTTGGGGGGAGGTACTGTATGAGATCTGCTGAGTATAGCCTGTATTTTAGGTCTTTTCCTCCAATTTTTTCACAGTACCTCTGTGATATTAGTTTCTTAAAACTATTCCCTATTAAAGTATTATTGGGTTGTAATCGATCATTGCTGTAATCCTGTAGGGATAATTCCATTTCAGTAAACTACTCCTAGAAACTCAAAAACCTTAGTCAAAAGGAGTTAATCTCTAATGATGAAATTTTAGTATTGTGCTTAAGATCCTTTGGGTAGATGCTTTTGGATCAAGTGGCCTTTTTAAAAGCACTCCTCAAAGGATCCAACCACATATTTGATCTATACATAAAAGCAACTCTGAAATAAAGATGCAAATTGCCTTTTGAGTTAGAGGGCATGCTATATATTATAAAAATTGTCTCAACCTAGTCTCTTTGAGATTGTTGACAAGACTGTGAAACTCCTTAGAATAGTGGTTGTCAGGCTACTTTGTTTATCCAGTTGTAAAATAGGTACAAAGTTAGACTGTGCTGTATCTCTTTAACTTTGCAAAGAGGTTGGTTAGATTTGTAAGAAAATATAATTTATTGTGAAATACCATTTAAATTGACCTGAATTTTTGAAGGGAAATTCAAGTTTTGATTTGAACTTGTTGTATTGCTGCAGATTAGCTATTAAAGATTTAAGCATATAATGGACAGGATAGCCTCCTGCTTCTTTTTTTTTTAATTTAATATTTATTTATTCTCATTTTGTACAAATAGTGTTTTTTATACATTAATAAAATATTCTTGTTTAAGAGTAAACAAAATACCCCTAAAAATATAGACTCTCTTGCGCAATAAAGAGGAGAGAAAAAAATTAAAATTAAACTTAAAAAAATAATAGTAATAATTGTAGGTATGGTGAGGTGGCACAGTGGATGGAGCACCAGACCTGGAGCCAGGAGCATCCAAGCCCATAGCTGGCCCCATACACCCAACAATCACCTAGCTGTGTGACAAGCAAGCCACCCCAACTCCACTGCCTTGCAAAAACCAAAAAAAGAAAAAAAAAGACCCTCCCAAAATAAAAATAGTAATAATAGTATGGGCAGCTGGGTGGCAGACAGAGTACTGACCCTTGAGCCAGGAGCACCTGGGTCCAAATATGGCCTCAGACACCCAATGATCACCCTGTTATGTGGCCCCCAGGCAGTCCACCCAGCCCCATTTGCCCTGCACCCCCCCCCAAAAATAATAATAATAAAAAATGTGCTTCAGTCTGTGTTCCAACACCACCAACTCTGTCATGGTTGGATCACATTCTTTATGTTAAGTCCATCACAAAAGTTACTTCCATATTTTTCCACCATTGCCATTGCTGATTGCAACTCCCTCCTTTCTTATTTCTCTACTACCATGTACTATATTTTCTCTCTCCTTTCACTCTGACTCTACTGGCGCAGCAGACAGATCCCTGGCTCTGGGGCCAAGCCCCCATACCACCCACCCCTTAGGCCCAGCATCCACCTTGCCCTATGGTCCCGGACAGGCCATCCAACCCCAGCCCCTTGCAAGAAGTAAAAAAGAAAATGTGTTATATCTGACCACTCTCCCACCATGGTCCATCCTCTCCTCCATCACTCACATCCCCACCCGTTCCCCTGTTCCTCTTCTCTCCTTCTTACTCCAGATGTCTATACCTCATTGAGTATATATGCTGTTTCCTCTCCTAGCCACCTCTGATGAGAGCAAAGATTCCCTTATTCT
Source organism: Macrotis lagotis (assembly GCF_037893015.1). NCBI lineage: Eukaryota > Metazoa > Chordata > Mammalia > Peramelemorphia > Peramelidae > Macrotis > Macrotis lagotis. Next base: position 170,622,796 of record NC_133658.1, on the reverse strand, counting down.
CCCTTCCATATCATTGCAATAGCTCATTGGAATAAAGAAAAATCTTATTATATGAAATATCTTGGCCTATTCCCCCTCTCCTTTTTCTTTCTCCCATTACATTTCCCTTTTTTCTGTTGACTCCATTTTTACAGCATATTTTATCTTCAAATTCAGCTTTCTCCTGTGCTTCATCTATAGAATCTACTTCTACCTGCTCTGTTAATTGAGAAGGTTCATATGAGTATTATCAATGTCATTTTTCTATGCAGGAATGCATGCAGTTCATCACCATTAAGTCCCTCATATTTTCCCCTTCTCTTCCAATCTCTATGCTTCACCTGAGTCCTGTATTTGAAGATCAAACCTTCTGTTCAGCTCTGGCCATTCCAACAGGAACATTTGAAATTCCCCTGGTTCATTGAAAGTTCATCTTTTTCCCTGGAAGAGGACATTTGGTTGCATTCTGAGCTCTTTTGCCTTCCGGTATATTATATTCCAAGCCCTACAAGCTCTTAATGTAGTTGCTGCTAAGTCCTGTGTGATCCTGACTGCAGCTCCACGATATTTGAATTGTGTCCTTCTGGCTGCTTGTAATATTTTCTCTTTGACTTGGGAGTTCTGGAACTTGGCTATAATATTCCTGGGGGTTGGTTTTCTGGGATCTCTTTCTTGGGGGGATCGGTAGATTCTCTCCATTTTTATTTTGCCCTCTGCTTCTAGAATATCAGGGCAATTTTCCTGTAATAATTCTTTGAAAATGATGTCAAGGCTCTTTCCCTGATCATGACTTTCAGGTATTCCAATAATTTTAAAATTATCTTTCCTAAATCTGTTTTCCATATCTGTTGTTTTTTCAATGATATGTTTCACATTTTCTTCTAATTTTTTCGTTCTTTTGGTTTTTGAAGTATTGAGTCCTGATTTCTCGTAAATTCAGCTATCTTCCTGAGTTCTATTCTTTGTCTGAAGGATTTGTTTTCCTCAGAGAGTTTTCTTATCTCTTTTTCCATCTGGCCAATTTTACTTTTTAAAGCATTCTTCTCCTCAATAACTTTTTGAACTGTTTTATCCATTTGACCTAAGCTGGTTTTTAGCATGCTATTTTCTTCAGCATTTTTTTTTTTTTTGGATTTCTTTGACTAAGTTGCTGACTTCATTTTCATGTTTTTCCTGCATCTCTCTCATTTCTTTTCCCCATTTTTCTTCCAAGTCCCTCATTATTGTCAGTCTTTTTTGAGCTCTGTCATAGCCTGATCCCAATTTCTGTTTTTCTTGGAGTCTTTAGATGCAGGAGCTTGTGCTTCCTCATCTTCAGACTGAGTATTTTGATCCTTCTTGGGCTCACAGGCAAAATATTTCTCAATGGTGTTCCTCTTGTTTCTCTGCTTGCTCATTTTCCCAGCCTGGGCCTGGTTTTGGGGTGCTTCCTGAGCTTTGGGGTCCCACAAGGGTCTCAGTGTGTGAGGCTCTGCCTCCCTCCTGGTCTGTGAATGACCACATGTGCCTCCCTCTGCCAGGCGGCCGAGGTGTGGGGGGGCCTAGACTGGGATCAGGATCTGAATGTGGTCAGAGCCCCAGAGTCCTGTTCCAGAGGCAGAGGACAGAGCTAGGCAGTCTCTCTTGACTCCCCTCCCTCAGCTCAATGGGCTCATGCCCTGGGGGCTCCTGCTTACTGGCTCTGTTTCCTGGATTTCAACTGCCTTGGCCAGGCTGCTTGCTGTGTCCTCTGAGGGCTGGGCTCCAGGTGCTCGCTCTGGCAGAGGTCCCCCGCTGTTCCCCCACTTTGTGCCCGGTGCTCCCCGGGACGTAGCTCAGGAAACTCCCCAGTGGCTGTGAGCCTTCGGCTCCCAGAGCCCTGGGGCTGCCTCCAGGAGGCTGAAGTTCTTTGGCTCTGGTGGGCGGCCGCCCCTCCGACCCTGGGGAGCAGAGCCTTTCTGCTCTTTTCCAGGTTACCTTGAGTAGGAGAACTGCCTCACTGGGTCCCTCTGTGGGTTCTGTCTCTCAAAAATTTAGTTAGAGTCCTTAGCTTATAAGTTTTATGAGAGAGCCTAAGAGACAGTCCTCTCTTGTCGACATCTTGGCTCCACCCCCCCACCCCCAGCCTCCTGCTTCTTAAAGTAACATGGAAGATAACACCAAAGATGGTTTTTTCAATCCCCTTGTTTATTCTTATTTAAACTTAAATTAATAATATATTATTGTTGCCTTTTACTTTTATATCATAGTAATTTCTACATATAAATTCTATTTCTACTTCCTTTATATTAAAGGAAAACTATTAACTATGCATAATCAGACCACACATCAAACTCAGGCTGATGGCATATTTAACATTTTGTACTCCAGTAAAGTCCTTCACCCCCTCTACCATAACCCTCTTATTTTGTATATGAAGATGAGCAAATGCATTCTTATATAGGAAGAAAACCCCAGAAAGACTTATATAATTTACCTATAAGTTTGGTTATGCCTTTGTAGAGCACAGATCAGTTTCCTTGTTTTCTACTTCCGGTGTCCTTTTAGTATACCATATAGTTTCAGCACCTCTTTTTTTCCATTTACTTCTTTGAAGAGTATACTTTGGTAGGTATAGAGTTGGAATGATTTTTGCTTACTAACCATTTCTTATTTGACATTAACTTGCACATTTGGAGGAGAGATAGTGATACTGTCTGCAAATTCTACATATGTAGGAATCAAGTTAGAGGAAGCTTCATTATTGTTGTTTATGGTATGCATGTTAATCTCAATCTTGGGGAGAAAATTTCTTCTACTTAAAGAAGATAGTGATTTCAATTGATGAATTATACAATTTGATTTTTCTTATTTCATTCTATACCAATTCATAAATTATTTCCTTTATTTCATAGAATCATAATGTTTGAGCTATAAGAGACTTAGAGATAATCTAGTTCAGTTTTGTCATTTTATTGATGTGGAAACCTAGCATCATAATCCTTATGTGAATGTGTATTTTTTTTTTTGGCAAGGCAATGGCTTTTAGTGACTTGCCCAAGGTCACATAGCTAAGTAAATATTAAGTGTCTGAGTTCAGATTTGAACTCAGGACCTCCTGATTTCAGGACTGGTGCTTTATCCACTGTTCTACCTAGCTGACCCTGTGGGTGTGTTTTGAGGGTGGAGTTGCTTCTTGCTCTATAGTTAGCTTTTCATTGCTGTATTTTTCTTTTCAGGGTTCGAAAGATTTTAAACCTGAGGGTATTTGAAGATGAAAGTGGGAAACACTGGTCAAAAAGTGTGATGGACAAACAGTATGAAGTGTTGTGTGTCAGCCAATTTACTCTTCAGTGTATTCTGAAAGGGAACAAACCAGACTATCATATGGCGATGCCTACGGAGCAAGCACAGACTTTCTACAACAATTTCCTTGAGCAACTTAGAAAGGCTTATAAACCAGAGCTCATTAAAGGTATGTTTTACCTATAGAATAAGAAGGAAAGAAAAATGAAAGTAAAGTCTTAGTATGGCTATTATAAAAATTTTGGTGGAAGGTTAGATTTGCTACTTCTTCAAAAAATTAATAACATGTTAGAAATAAATACCTTTTTTCCCTCTGGCGATTTCATTTTTTACTGATTATTTCATAGCTCTGATATGGTTCAGGTTGCATTTAGAACTTATTTGTTTGTATTGTTTTCATTGCAATTTGACCTACAGCCTCTTAGCCATTTAAAATATTGAAGGAAATTCTCTGGGTAATAGAACTTGGATCTCTAAAAAGTTTATTGTGGTGTTTTCCTTTTCTATTACTGTCCTACTGGAATAGAACCTTTTCATTTCATGAGAAAGACTATTTTTCTTTCTCAAACACCTATCAATTGTCAGATGTGATGTTATATTTTTAATAACCTTTCAGAAATTAAAATTTTAAATGTTTTGTTTTTGATAGTCAGGAAATTTTTTATATATATATATTTATAATATATGCATGTACCATTATCATTATGATACTGGTAGTTCATGCCTTACCTTGTATTATGAGAAGAACTGTGTATTTGGGTAATGAAAATATTTGCCTGGGCTATCACTTATCTCCTACGTCTACTGAGAAGGTTGGTTTCCATGAATAATTGCTTTTTAGAAAAGATAGTGGATTCGTGTCTATCTTGGATCTAGAAAATTCAGTAGGAACTTATGTACCAGAGCTCTAATTGAGGTGCCAGCAACTAGTGAACTTACATTCTCTATTATGCCTCCTAATCCCAATGGCAGAATGAGAGGTTGAAGGAGGAGCCGGGCTGCTCATACTTTTCTAAAAATAGCCAACCAGTCAGTAAATAATTATTACGTGACTGATATGTGCCAGGCATTGTGTAAAGCATTGGGATATAAAAAAAGGGGGAAGATGATCCTGCAAACATTTATGTGCAAACAAGACATATATATATATATATATATGGAATGGTTATGTGCAAACAAGATATATATATATAGATATATAGATAGATAGGATAAAGTTTATACAGTTAACAATGAGAAATCACTAGAATCAGGGGGATCATGAAATGTGTCCTGTAGAAGGTGGGATTTTAACTGGGACTTGAAAGAAGCCAGGAAATGGAGATTAGGTGGGAGAGAATTCTAGCCATGGAAAAATTCTTTGAGTTGGAGAATGTAGCATATTGTTTCAGGAACAGCAGGGAAGCCAGTATCACCGAATTAAAAAGTATGCAGTGTGGATGAAAGATATAAGAATATGGTAAAAGGGAGGCAGGTTCCAAAGGACTTGGAAGGGGACCAAAAGGAAGATTTCAAAAAATTTGAAACTGGAGGTGATAGTCATTGAAGTTTATTGAGTAAGAGGTAGTATGGTCAGAACTGCTTTCTATAAAGATCATGAGTGAAACAGTAAAAAGGAGAAAAATAGTTTAAGAAAATGAATAAAAATTTACCAAAACAGAAAATGAGTCATTTCAAAAAAGTTCAGAGACAACAACTAAAAGTACTTAAGAGAAATGGAAAACAGTAAAGTATCCAAAGAAAAAGAAATAGAGCTATTTTGAGATATCACCCAAAGAATAAATGACATTTAAAGAATGGAAACAAAAATGTAACTCTAGCAATAGAACTACGAGAATACATAAAAGAGCTCTTGGAAATGAAAAATTTCAGAATCTCAGAGTAGGAGAACCTTAGAGAACAGGCCTCCCAGGCCATGTGGACTGATTTAAAAAAAAAAATTTATTTATTTATTTTGAATTTTACAATTTCCCCCTTAATCTCGCTTCCCTCTTCCCACCTCCCACAGAAGGCAGTCTACTAGTCTTTACATTGTTTCCATGGTATACACTGATCTAAGTTGAATGTGATGAGAGGGAAAAAAAATAAAGTATAAGAGATAGCAAAAATTACATAATAAGATTTTTTTAAATTAAAGGTAATAGTCTGATAGCAAAAATTACATAATAAGATTTTTTTAAATTAAAGGTAATAGTCTGATCTTTGTTCAAATTCCACAATTCTTTCTCTGGTTACAGATAGTATTCTCCATCGCAGATATCCCAAAATTGTGCCTGATTGTTGCATTGATGGAATGAGCAAGTCCATTAAGGTTGATCATCACCCCCAGGTTGCTGTTAGGGTATACAATGTTCTTCTGGTTCTGTTCATCCTGCTCGACATCAGTTTGTGTAAATCCTTCTAGGCTTCCCTGATTCCCATCCTTCCTGGTTTCTATTAGAAGAACAATAGTCTTCCATCACATACATACATATATATGGACTGATTTTTACAGGACACACACTTGCCTTGCAAAAATAATAAAAAATTATATTTTGGAGAGGAATGCAATTTTTTATTATTTTTGCAAGGCAAGTGGGGTTAAGTGACTTGCCCAAGGCCACACAGCTAGGTAATTATTAAGTGTCTGAGACTGGATTTGAACCCAGGTACTCCTGACTCCAGGGCCAGTGCTTTATCCAATACACCACCTAGCAGCCCTAAACTGTACTTTTTTAGATGATTTTTAGGATTCTCTAGGTATACCATCTTGCCATCAGCAAAGATTGAGAATTTGTTTCTTTCTTCTCAATTCTAATTCCTTCAATTTCTTTTTCTTCTCTTACTGCTGAAGTTAACATTTCTAATACAATATTGAATAGTACCCTGATCTTATTGAGAATACCTCTAGCTATCCCCATTGCATATAATGCTTGTTGATGGTTTCAGATAGATATTGCTTATCATTCTAAGGAACGATCTATTTATTATTATTATGCCCTCTAGTGTTTTTAGTAGGAATGGGTATTGTAGAAAGTATATTTCTAAACTATTTAGATTTCTTCTTTTTCTTCCAAATATTTTTCTTTCAATAAATTCACAATTTAATTAGTATGGGACATTCCCTCTAACAGTGCAGGCCAACTAGTAATCTTGGAAGATTGCCTGGAACACTGCGTATTGTAAGTGACTTGCCCATGATCACACAGTGTGTAGATGACAGAGAGGCAACTTGAACCTTGGAATTTCTGGCACTGTAACTGGCTCTAGCTACTACAGCACATTTTTTTAAAGTAGGTTTTAGGAGCTTAATCAGTTATTGGGAGGGTGACCTTTTTTTAAAAAAAAGTATTTATTTTATTTTTCAATTCATGGAACAAAACAAGTATTTCTGTAACACAATACAACTAAAAAGAAGTTTGCACATGATTCCAGGCTTGAGTTAATCATTGTGCTATAGTCTCACTTTTTTTGAAATTCATAAAAATCTATATTTGAAAGTAAAGTACAGCAAATTTCTTCAGACTGGATCTAATTCCTTTTTTGCTTTTGTATTCTTAGAGGCTTAGAACAATGGTTTTCACAAAAGAAGTTTTGATAAAATTTTGTTAATTGGATACAAAGTAAAGTAGTCTTAGGTTACTAAAATGAAGAGAATATTTGTCTCAGTTAATTTTGAGGATTTAACTTCTCTTGAAGCTGTTGAGGGATAACTTTGAGCTAGAAAGGTTTTGCAATGCAGACAGGCAAAATGGATATTTTTATTTCAACATTCTTAAGATTATTTTAGTACATGTGTTTTTAAGTAAATTTAAATAAATTTTCCTTTTAACTCTTGTCTTTATGAATGGATCTTTATTTTAAAATAATAAATCATATTATCATGTATTTGTAGCTGAAAGAGAGCTTTGAGAGTGTCTACTCTAGTGCCCTTATTTTATAGATAAGGAATAAGATATCTTTTTTATTTTTTTCTTTTACTCTAAAGAAAGGGACTAGTCCTGCAATTTAATTAGTATGGGACATTCCCTCTAACAGTGCAGGCCAACTAATAATCTTGAAAGATTGCCTGGACCACTGAGTATTGTGAGTGACTTACCCATGATCACACAGTGTGTAGATGACAGAGAGGGAACTTGAACCTTGGATTTCCTGGCACCGTAACTGGCTCTAGCTATTACAGCACATTGGCACCTTTCTTTTACTTGTCCTTTATACATTACATTAGAAAGAAAGGATTGATCATTTTTTCTTTAAATAATTTTAAAAGTTGTTTTGTCCATCATAATTTCTAAACCAAACGTCCTATTCATTTTACATATCTTCAAATTATTTATTTTAAAAAACCTGAACTTAACAAAAGCCATATAAAATGAACATTTACATATATATATATATAGTTGAATGATCAGGAAAAGAGCCTTGACATCATTTTCATAGAATTACTACAGGAAAATTGCCCTGATATCCTAGAAGCAGAGGGCAAAATAGAAATGGAGAGAATCCACCGATCCCCCCCCCCCAAGAAAGAGATCCTAGAAAACCAACCCCCCAGGAATATTATAGCCAAGTTCCAGAACTCCCAAGTCAAAGAGAAAATATTACAAGCAGCCAGAAGGACACAATTCAAATACCGTGGAGCTGCAATCAGTATCTCACAGGACTTTGCAGCAACTACATTGGAAGCTCATAGGGCTTGGAATATAATATACCGGAAGGCAAAAGAGCTTAGAATGCAACCGAGAATCAACTACCCAGCAAAACTGTATGTCCTCTTCCAGGAAAAAAGATGGACTTTCAATGAACCAGGGGAATTTCAAATGTTCCTGTTGGAATGGCCGGAGCTGAACAGAAGGTTTGATCTTCAAATACAGGACTCAGGTGAAGCACAGAAAGTGAAAGAGAAGGGGAAAATATGAGGGACTTAATGATGATAAACTGCATGTATTCCTGCATAGAAAAATGACACTGATAATACTCATATGAACCTTCTGAATTAACAGAGGAGGTAGAAGGAGATTCTATAGATGAAGCACAGGGGAAAGCTGAATTTGAAGATAAAATATGGTGTAAAAATGGAGTCAATAGAAAAAAGGGAAATGTAATGGGATAAAGAAAAAGGAGAGGTGGGGGGAATAGGCTAAGATACTTCATGTAATAAGATTTTTCTTTATTCCAATGAGCTATTACAATGATATGGAAGTGGGGGGAAGGCAAGGGGGAAGTTGAACAAAAAAGAGGATTGTACAAGAAACTGTAGATCTCTGATATGTACAACTTTTCTTTTTCAGGATAGAGATATTCACTTAGTAGCTATCAAAGCTAGTCTCCTTATATTTGTTTCTTTTTGATTTTCCTTCCACTTTTTTCTTTGCATTAAAAAATGCTTCAATGGTCTTATTTCTTTTCTTTTTTTTGCTACCTTTGATTTGTTTTTTGTTTTTTTTGTTTTTTTTTTTAGGTTATTGCAAGGCAAATGGAGTTAAGTGGTTTGCCCAAGGCCACACAGCTAGGTAATTATTAAGTGTCTGAGGCCGGATTTGAGCCCAGGTACTCTTGGCTCCAGTGCTGGTGCTCTATCCACTGCGCCACCTAGCCACCCCTGAAAGACTGAACTTTGAATGAGGAAATAGGAAAAAAATGAAAAAACCCTGGATCTCCCTAATTATTGTTACTTAATCATTTCACTAATGTATACAGTGTTTAAATTTCTCTTTATCCTTCTTGGGGTCAAGGATGTCTAGTTTTTCTGGGCCAAACATTTTGATAAAAATGACAAAATCAGGTTTTAGGCAACCCAGAGGTATCTTTAGAAAGGGAATGGGGGGTTGCTTCAGTCATAAATAATTTAGATTCAGAAACTAAATGGAAATGGCCACAAACCAGAATTACTAAAATCTTAGAGATTCCATAATGATTACTGACCACTAGAGATTTATATCACACCTGACTAGACCACCCTGAGTCTACCTAGGAATTTTGACAATGAGCGTAATCACTTATTAAGTAATTACAAATGTTAGACAGACAGATAAGTCTTGCTTGCTTGCTTGCCACAGAATTAATATGAATCCCAGTCTTACCCCAGTTATTCATCTAGAAAAAGGAGGATCTTAAAATTTCTCAAGTTTTTTTTTTCCCCATTCTTGAATCACAGTACTATGCTTACAGTACTATGCTTACCAGAAAACTGAGGCAGCTACCAAACTGATCATTCCAAAACCAGTGATTTATGTATGTTAATCATAATTTTCTTAGGCTAAAAAAATGAAATAACAAAAAATTAGCTTTGTCCATGAAGTTTTATTCTCTAGGATCTTATTGAACCCATGTGTGGATGATCTCATTAAAGAGACCAACAATGAACTTAAATGAAGAAAAAATATTTATAGAAATCTCACAGAAGATTATAAAATTTTGGCAGCCAACTAATCAGGTCACAAATTAGTACATAAAGGTGTCACAGATTATGATTCTCCCCATCTGTAAGATTTGTTTGTTCTGTGTTAGAACTAACAAAGTATCAGTTAGCAACAGGACTGCTGTCTCCTCTTCTGACTTGATATTTTATGTTTTTATCAGATATGATATAGACATGAAATACTGGAATTTTTCCCTTTCCCAAATGTCATGAGTATAAGTATTTATTGAGTCTCTTATAGAGATAAGCAGACCAGTTTCCTGCCTTCTCAGGATGTTCTTTACCCTGCTTGTTTATACAACTGTGCAAGCCAAACTTGCAGTTGCAATTAGAGGGGGGCCAGGCTTGTTTTACACAGACAGTGCCTGCCTTCAGATTTATAATTGGAGAGACACAGATGTTGTAGAGGGCAGAGGCTAATTTTCAGACTTACAAGCCTCAGTTATAGTCTGATAAAACTTTTTAATCAGAAACATAGAATAAAAGAGTATCAGACTTAGACATGTCTAATAGATTATTTAGATAGGCAAAGACAATACAGACAAATATACAGAATGCTGACTTGTTTCTGTGATGTTCTAGTAGGACAGCAACTTTTTTGGTGAATCAGTTTTTCTTGTCCATATGTCCTCCTAAGTAAAATCTATCATGCATGCAGTGGAAGTCTACTAGACTAGAAAAATTTCATCATAATCTGACCTAGTGTGTTCCTGCACTGCAACCAATTATTGTTACAAAAACGGTCTGAGAAACCATTGATTAGGATTATGACTAATCATGACCAATGATGCAGAGGTAGAGAAACCTCATTTTATTATGCTTTTGAGCATCAAGTCAGTGAGCCCGGAGTATCAATTTCAGCAACTGTTAATTGGTCTTGGTCACATAAGCAGGATGGGTACAACAATATATTTTTTTTAATTTTTATTTTTTAAGGATCTAGATTTATTTTATATTCTTACAATAATTTTGTTATAAGAATAAACATAAACACTCCCCCTTCCAAGAAGGTGAGAAACCTCAAGAATAGTGAGAGAAAGAGAAAAAAAAATGTACTTCAGTCTGTGTTCAGATTCCAGTGGCTCTGTCTCTGGGGTGAGTTGCTTTCTTTATCATGAGTTCACCAAAGAAGTTGCTTCAATATTTTTCCCACAATTGCTATTACTAGCTGTACCTCCCCTCTATTCCTCCCCACTCTCATTTATTCTATTCTCTCTCTCTCCTTTCATCCTGGCCCTGTCCAAAAGTGTATTGTATCTGAGTACCCTCTCCCTCAATCTTCCCTCTCCTATCACCTATTCCCCCCTTCCCTTCCCCCCATTCCCCTTTATCCAATCCCTTCCTTCTCATTTTTTCTCTACGGTAAGATAGATTTCTATACCTTATTAAGTGTGTATGTTATTTCCTCTCTGAGCCATTTCTGATGAGAATGAAGGCTCACTCATTCCCCCTTGCCTTCTCCCTTTCCACTCCATTGAAAAAAGGTTTTTCTTGACTCTTATGTGAAATTTCTTAGTTTCTTCATCTCCTTTCCCTTCCTCCCAGTACTTTGCTTTATAACCCATTGACTCCATCTTTTTATTATATTATACCATTATATTCTGTTCCTTCCTATGTCCTGTCTATATATGCTCCTTCTAACAGCTCTTATAAATGTGAAAGTTGATATGAGTTATCAATATCTTCTTCCCATGCAGGAATACAAACAGTTCAATATCATTAAGTTCCTCATAGTTAGTCCTTTTTATCCACCCCCCTCTATGGTTCACCAGAGTCCTCTTCTTGGAGATCAAACTTTCTGTTCAGCTCTGGTTGTTTCAATAGGAATGTTTGAAAGTCCCCTGTTTCATTGAAAGTCCATCTTTTCCCCCTGAAAGACGATGCTCAGTTTTACTGGGTAGTTGATTCTTGGTTGCAAACCAAGATCTTTTGCCTTCTGGAATATCATACTCCAATCTCTATGAGCCCTTAATGAAGATGCTGCCAGATCCTATGTAATCCTGAGTATGGAGCCTCGGTAGTTGATTTGTTTGTTTCTGGCAACTTTTAGAATTTTCTCTTTGATTTGCGAGTTTTGGAATTTGGCTATAATATTCCTGGAAGTTTTTCCTTTGAGATCTCTTTTAGGAGGTGGCTGGTGAATACTTTCGATTTCTATTTTACCCTCTGCTTCTAGGATCTCAGGGAAACTTTGCTGTATTATTTCTTGAAAAATGAAGTCTAGGCTCTTCTCCTGGTTGTGGCTTTCAGATAGCCCAATAATTTTAAAATTATTTATTTCTTCTGGATCTGTTTTTGAGTTCGGTTGTTTTTCTAATGAGATATTTCACATTTTCTTCTAAGTTTTGGCTTTTTTTGGAAGTTATATTTATTCCTAATTTCTTGTAAAGTCATCAACTTCCTTTAGTTCCTTTCTGCATTTGAAGGAGTTATTTTCTTCAGAGAGCTTTTTTAATCTCCTTCTCCAGCTGGCCAATTCTGTTTTTTAAGGCATTCTTCTCCTCATTTGCCTTTTGTTTTGCCTTTTTTCCATTAGGTCTAAACTAGTTTTTAACATATTATTTTCTTCAGTATTTTTTTGTATTTCTTTCACCAAGCTGCTGGTTTAATTTTCATGATTTTTCTGCATTGCTGTCATTTCTCCTCCCAATTTCTCCTCCACCTCCCTTAATTGCTTTTCAAAGTCTCTTTTGAGCTCATCCATAGTCTGAGCGAATTTTCAATTTCTCTTGTTGGTTTTGGATACAGAAGTTTTGATTTTGTCATCATCTGAGTATGTGTTTTGATTTTCCATGGGACTAAAGTAATTCTCTATGGTCAGATTCTTCTTTTTTCTATTGTTTACTCATTTCCTCAGTCCAAGACTGATTTACAACACTTCCAAGGTTTTGAGTGTTTTTTTTGGGGGGACACACCACTGGGACCTTTATTCCTCAAAGATCTATGCTCTCTTTCCTGTGCTTTGATATGTAGATGACCACAGCACTCCCCTTTGCCCTGGAGCTGTAAGGAGGGGCCTTGCTTGGCTATCTTAGTATGGAACCCCAAACTGCAACCTGGATCTGAGTGTGGGCAAATAGCAGAGTCCTGCCCCCATGGAGAACAGAGAAATTTTTGCAGTCTTCCCTGACCCCCTGACCATCTGTGGACTGTGTTCTGGAGATACAGGCTGGTTTCTCCTGATTCTTGCTGCAGGTTCTGTGGCTGGTGCTCCCTCACTCCACACTCATTCTGGGGTAGCAGAATTCTCTCCCTGCCCTTCAAGTTTTTCCTGGGCTGCACTGCAGCTGGGGCTTTTTCCAACTCCTGGTCCTGGTGAGACACACCTTTCCCATGGAACTTCTAAGTTATCTTAGACTGGGAAAATGTATCACTCATTCTTTCTGTGGGTTCTGCCCCTCCAAATTTTGGCTAGTCATAATTTGATGGCTTTTGGAGTTTTAGGGGGGAAAGAGTTTCCGGAAAATGCTGCCTTCACACTTTCATCTTTGCTCTGACCCTGACTATTATACAACAGGATTTAAAAGAATAATGATTTACAAATGAAGGCACAGATGGTAGAAGGGAAAGCTCTATATTAGATAAAAACGGGAAACTAGCTCAAGCTGTAATTGGTAAGCTTTATTTTGCTGACTGGTTCTCTATGTGACCTTTTCAGCTTAGGTTAATGATAGTAAGAAAGTTAAGCTTGAAATTCTTTTATCATGGTTTCATATGTCCCTTGGATATCAGACTTGTATCAGAAAAGCTTGTATCAGAAAAGCTTGCACTGTTAACTATAATTATATATATATGTATTATAATGCCCTAAGGAAGATGCTATAGAGCTTCTCAGAATAAATTCCAGTATAGTCAGACCTCTGTGAAATTTCCAGGACATTAGTATCCTAAGGTTCTGTCTCCCATGATCCTTCCCTAATCAAGGTAATCTCTGAGTTTCCTATTCCCTGTTCAAAAATACAGTTATGAGCATTTTGGGGTCCTGCTATATATTGTAGGTCTTAGATACCTGAATTATTTTCTGTTTTAGCTCCTTTGTACAAGACTGGCAATATCAAACCCATGACTCCCCCTGCCTATCTGAAAAACAGTGTGAAGCTATCCAGACTATAAAGTCATCTTTCTTTAAGTCCCCAGCTCTGGGTCTACCCAAATACTCACTTCCTTTTATTCTATTTCAATAGAGAAGGAAAGCAATGCAATAGGAGTTTTAGCACAGAAACATGGGGATAGGTATAGAACAGTGGGATATTATAGTAAACAACTAGACACAGTGGCTCAACGTCTGCCACCCTGCTTAAGTATAACATTGCTATCTCTGAGACTCTTAAACAGGCTGAAGATATTATCTTAAATACCCCAGTGACTCTACTAGTATCACATAAAGTTGAGGCACTCCTCACCTCCCATCACACCCAGCATTTATCAAGTAGTCATCTGGCAAAGCTTGAAACCCAGTAATTGTCTTGCCCCCATGTCACCATCAAAAGACATAATGTCCTCAACCCTGTTGAATCTCTAGAAATTGCCCCTAGTTTAGAAACAGATTACTCTGTGAGCAGTGCCCACAACCCAATCCTCCCAATCATGACTTGTGTCTCAATTCATTCACTGACTCCTAGACAAGATCTCATAGAAACCCACCTCCATCCCTGATGAAGACTTCACCATCTTCACAGATGGTTCCAGTCTGAGGAAACCTGAGGGTCAACTGGTTTCTGACTATGGCATTACTACAGTGACAGAGGTATTAGAATCTGCCCCTCTGCCCTCTGCTCACTAAGCTTAGCAGGGTGAGTTGGAAGCAGTTACAAAAGCCTGTGAATTAGGAAAAGGATTGAAAATTAACATCTATATAGATAGTAGGTATTCATTTGGAGTGGCATATGATTTTGAGATGTTGTGGAAACAAAGAGGATTTTTAAATTCCACTGGACAGTCCATTAAACATAGTGAACAAGTCTCCAGACTTTTAGAATGTCTGCTTCTCCCTAAACAGGTGGCTGTTATTAAAACTGCTGGCCATTCCCATGACTCCACTTCTAAGGTTAAGGGAAATCAGCTAGCTGACCAGGCAGCGAGGGAGGCAGTACTCATAATGATATCCTGTCCCATACCAGCTGCACCCCCCCCCCCCAATTGATTTAGTAGCTTTGACACAGGCACAAGCCTTAATCTCTCCTGACACAATACACCAGTGGGAAAAATAAGGGTGCAACTGAGATCAGGAGACTGGACTGTGTCAGAATGGATCCAGAGTTGTTCTCCCCCATCAACTACATCATCCATTTCTATAATATTTGCATCCTTTAAGTTACTGGATACTACCTCCACTGCTGTTAAGCTCCAGAGTATAGATGCATGGATACATCTGTCTCATCTGAATAGTGACCCTGAACCTGAGTGGACTTCAGAGTCTATTAGTGATCTTGCCCTACAATTTTGGAGGGGCCAGAAAAAGACAACATCAGAGATGGACAGTATTCCCAAGCCTCAGGACCAGGTCTGAGAGACTTCAACTGTCCTCCATTCTTTTAGCCTTTATACCATTATCTTTTTAACAAGTGCAGAATAGTTTGTGAATACGTGACTGTAATTTCCTTATTTGTTGTACTTATTTTTCACACATACTCAATAGCCACAATCCTGTTTTTCTTCAGTCCAATATGTCTGTCTCATCTCACCTCCCCTACATAGGTGGTTTTTTGTGTCAGTTTCTGATTGTTTTACATCTTTTTCCCAAGAGTGAGAAATCACTATTTTGGGAAGAAAACCATCCTTCCTCTCACATACCAAAGCATCCCGAGTGAAAGTTCAGTCATAGGGCAGCCAAACTGTTTAACCTGTCTAGTTGTTGGTTATTTGCTATCGTCTGGGAATCATTGCTGGTTATCCTCTCTCTCTGCTATTGAATGAGGATCTATTGAGTTAACAGCACAAGTCCATCCATGTGAGAACCTAAAGTTTTTGAGGATGCAGCACCTAACCTACAAGTGACAGCAAAAATAACATATGAGTACAGGCAGGGTTATGAACTTTTCTTAAGTGCCCAATTCTTCCAAAAGAGGTTGAGGGAATGTTGTATCTCTCAACTCAAATGTCACTTTGGGCACAGCTTTTTTCTGAGATTAAATAGGCCCCATTGTCACCCTCTGCTGCTTTCTGTTATTTTGTAAAACATTTCTGGAGTTCCTGTAGGGAGCCCTGACCCAGCCCTCTGTAATTATACTATCTGGGTTTAACCAGGGAGGTCATCTGGTTCTACAGGAGCAAAGAAAAATTCACTTTTGTTAAATTTGACCTACTCTTGGGTTTTAGGAACTAATACAACTTAAGGGAATTCCTCAGCCTCCAAATTTTGTGATGGTAGGCCTAATCCTTACTAGTATCATAATGATTTTTTTCCTTATCAGTGGTGCATAGTAAAGAGGACTGCCATAAAATCTGAACTAAGACAGGGCATCAAGTTACTTATTAGTACCACTACAGAGGTTACATCTGGGCAAATATGGACCTGTTTACAATAGTTTATCCAATAACCCCTATTTAAATCCTTCTATGGGGGCAGCTAGGTGACACAGTGGATAGAGCACTAGCCCTGGAGTCAGGAGTACCTGAGTTCAAATCCAGCCTCAGACACTAATTACCTAGCTGTGTGGCCTTGGGCAAGCCACTTAATCACGTTTGCCTTGCAAAAACATTAAAAAAAAATCCTTCCATGGGATGATTGAGTCTCAAAGTTGACTTATATATGTAAAATGATATCCTGAAGGATCATTTAACTCTGTGTCTTCCCAGCAGGGACAAATCCCTGACTACATAAGGACCCTGGGCACTATTTCATTCTCCCTCACCTTGCCATCCTCCCTAGGGATGTTTTTTTATGTGTGATTCTTCTCTCTATCAGACTCTTTCCCTCCTGAAAGGTCAGGATTGTGTACAATTGTATGAGCAGTATGTGATCTGTACTATATTCCTGGGAATACCCCCATATCATTGCCAGTCCATGATCTTTTAGCTGTAGATGCTCGCCCCTCAGTCTGGTCAGTCACCTGAGTTCCCTTTAGTCATGTCCTCCTGTCCCTGATCATAAGATGTTGTAGCCAATGGAGTGGGAATGGGAGTGGGAGTGGTTGCTCTTGTGAGTTTTATAAATCCCTATCTACAGAACTGGTTGAAATGCATGACAACTTAGTAGTGATGGTGACGAATCTGAAGGGTGAAGTTGACTCTGGCAGGAGTGGTGGTACTAAACTGGCGGGCATAAGATTCCCTTCTAGCAGCAGAGGGAAGACACCATGTTTTCCTTGATGGGGAATGTTGTTTTTATATTAATGAATCTCAGGAGATACAAGATAGTATAGAGAAGTTTCAGAAGTAAGCCACTCTAGGGGTGGCTAGGTGGCGTAGTGGATAAAGTACCAGCCCTGGAGTCAGGAGTACCTGGGTTCAAATCCAGTCTCAGACACTTAATAATTACCTAGCTGTGTGGCCTTGGGCAAGCCACTTAACCCCATTTGCCTTGCAAAAACCTAAAAAAAAAAAAAGTAAGCCACTCATTTGAGAGAACAGGCATCAAAGCCCACCACGGCATGACATTTTTGGTGCCTAACCTCAGTCATAGGCAGTAGGATCAGGTCTATCCTTTAGTCTGTTGCTGGGATACTGGCTATCCTTGCCCTTATCCTTTGTGCAGCATAAGTAGGGTTGGTTGTGGCCACTAAATGTTCCATTACTATAGTGAATAAGATAATAACATCTGTAATCAAATCACATCAGAAGGAAGTGATAAATGTCCCACGGTCAAATGAGGAATATTTAAAAGAACTTCCCTTCATATCCTCTGAGGAAATGTGAAGTTAAAAGGCCCCTTTTCTTTCTTTTTGGTCTGCAGGTGGCATTCTGTGCTCCTCTGACTCAAAAAGGGGGGATTGAATATAAAAATTAGTTTGATGGATTGATATAAGATGTAGTACAATCCTTAGTATAATTTTGTAACAGTAGTTTTGAATTTTAAAATGATAGCAGTAACTATATAATAATGAAACATTATAAATAATGTTCTCAATCTTAAATACATAATACATATATTTATCAGTTGAGGTAACTATACTTTAAATTTTTATTACTACTCATTATTTCTTTCTCCAATTTCCTACGATGATATCACCAAGTGTTGTTTGTTATACATGCAAGTATTTAAGCATATCAATAGAAAAATTATTTTTTTATTTTGTTTCTATATGCCATATGTTACAAACCTTTTGTTGTAAAATCGCCTGTGCAACATAGATAACATCTTATGACTTTTCTTGTAATATTCATTGTTACCATTATACAATCATGATCAATACACAGCATTTTTATGATCCTTTAATCTGTAGAGTTGAGGAGATGAATCTCTGCCTGATTATAGGAAATTGTCATAAAAAATTTCATGGAACTGAAATTTGGCTTTCTATATTAAATGTGAAATACGGGTATCAAAGAAAATGCTGGTGAGTCAAAGTCTATAGAAGCCAGAAAACCCAAGGTGGGTTTAGCTGAAATTTGTAGGTGAAAGCTTTATTTGGATAAGAGTTGAAAGGGTGACTTTTCAGAATGGTCTGAAGTTGGATCCTTTCTGACTCAGTTTTCCAAGAATGCAGCCTTAGGGACATTTGTGAACATGAATGGTTCACAAATCATGTACTAATGACCAGCCTTTGTTTCCTATCTTTCTAATGGGAAAAAGAGGCATATTAGAAAAAGAGGTACATGCATATCCTTTGATTTGTAACTTTGGATCAAAGGTCTAGCATCTTCAGTAGGGTACTGAGCTATGCAGGGGAGAGGGAGAGAGTGATCTATCTGCACTTTTGCTGGAGCTGCTGTAACAATCTGCCCAATAACTGAAGGATCTTTGGGACCTTGGCATGGAAGGGCCAGTGACTTCCCTCTGTCAGGCCTAGGCAGCAGAGACAGAGCTGCCTCAGGAACTAAAGAAGAGGAACAGTCATCTAATTTACAACCAGTGGGCATCAATCTGAGCACAGTAGATGAAAAAGTAAAAAATCCTGACTGAGAAGGTGACAAGGGCCTTTAGGAACTAGAAGGAAAGTCATTCTGTCCCAGAGAAACAGAAAGGGAATTAGTTTTAAATGCTCAGGTTTATTGGACACCCCTATCACCATC
This sequence comes from Macrotis lagotis, assembly GCF_037893015.1. Classification (NCBI taxonomy): domain Eukaryota; kingdom Metazoa; phylum Chordata; class Mammalia; order Peramelemorphia; family Peramelidae; genus Macrotis; species Macrotis lagotis. Next base: position 170,603,979 of record NC_133658.1, on the reverse strand, counting down.
ATGCTCTCAGAGCTCTGAGGAAATGGGGAGGGGATTTTGTCAGGATCCAGAACAGACAGTGTAGCCTCAGGGTCCATCAAAGGAGAGATGGGGTGGTCCTGTACTACCATGGGCCATCTCTCTTAAATGGGAGATGGGCAGAGACGGACAAGTAGAAACTGGATCCTGCAAACCTACCTTGGAGCATCCCTGAGGCTGCAGGAAAGGGCTTTATAATTTCTGGTTTTTATTGCTTTCTATATCTTTGAGAAGACACATTGTTTTTTCCAGCGTCCTGGCTTTTTGCAATAATGACAAACTCCTGTTGGTTGATCCTTAATGCCAGGTGGGCTTGGAAAGGAGCAGTCAATAGCTTAACCTACGTAGTGAATATTTTATCCTTTTTTACTCGCAGTTCTGTTTTGGAGATCAATTCTTACTTAACTGGGCAGATAATTCAACTATAAATTGGGGTGTTTGTTCTGCCATTCGGGCTGTGTCAGTTTAGTATTTCATGACAGAGGAAGTTTTGGATTACTAACAAAGGAGAGAAAATAAGCCTGTCCTCCTTCCTTGTCATGATTTTGGTCAGAATTTGCATCAAAAACCTCTGCTGGGCTACCAAAAAATTGAAATACTGTTTCATCTTGTTTCTGAATAACAGTTTTGATATTTGAAAAGTCTTGTGGGGGGGGGAAAGCAAGTGGGATAACCTCAAATAAAGCATCTCCTATTGTTTGAGCCTCAATAGAATGCCTTTCCTAATCTCTACATACCACCCAATCTGTATCTTGGAGCTCTTCAAAAGTAGCTTTGATATCTACCTTTTTATTCCAATTCTTTGCTGCCTCCTTACCTACTAATTGGCAAATATCTGGCGATAGGATTGCAGATTGACTTTTTTTTGTTTGTTTTGGCAAGGCAATGGAGTTAAGTGACCTTCCCAAAGTCACACAGCTAGGTAATTATTATGTGTCTGAGACTGGATTTGAACTCATGTCCTCCTGACTCCAGGGTGGGTGCTCTACTACGCCACCTAGCTGTCCCTGCAGATTGACTTTTAATTGATCACTAAAACCTATAGGATCTTGACATGGATCAGGGAAGTTGTTCTTTAAAGCCTTTAATTCACCTCTGTCCCATGGCTTAAACTTATAATGTGGGAAAGTACAAAGTTTAACACCTGATGCAACTTTTTTTTCTGTATCTGTAGATGGAATGGTCTGAGGACTTGATCTATTTACTGCTACCTTGAAAGGATAGATGCCAGGCTTCAGGCTTTTATCTGGAACCAGGGAACAGGAATAGAAGAGTGTGAGGAGGGGACAATGGGATACATTTGAGAATTGAAAGAGGAAATAAAATAGGAAAAGATGAGATAGGAGGGTAAGAAGAGAGAGTGGGCTGAAGTAGAATAGAATTAGCAAAACTATAGGAAGGAGATTAAATAGGAGCACAAGAAGAAGGAATTGGGGGACAGAGAAGAGTAAAAGAAGAAGAAATCGGGGTCTTAGAAGTTCACATTGGGAGTTATATGTGGGGGAAACAGTGGAAGAAGGGGAAGAACTTTGGGGATGAACAGAAGAGGTTGCAGTGGGAGAAGAGATTAAAGAACAAAGGGAAGAAGTTATAGAAGGATTTGGGTAAGGGAGAACAGGAGGAGTTGGAACAGGCAAGGAAGAGGGAGAGATTACAGAGGGATTAATATTGGGAAAATGAGGGGAAATAGAGGAAGAGGAATCAGGGAGATTAGAGCAAAGTGGGGGAGAAGATGATTAAGAAAAGAGAAATAGAAGAGCCAGGAAGAGAAGAGATTAAATGAGAGGAGGGAGAGGGAGAAGGCAGGATGAAGGCTGCAGCAGGGGGTGGAGTCGAAGAAACAAAAAAATTCTTAAGATTAGGTAGGGCAGGATAAAAGGGGGACATATGGCAGCAAACTATGATTCAGGTTTGCAAATGGGGTAGATTCACAGAAACCAGAATCTTAAGAAGGGGGAAAAGTCATACAATATGGAGGGGGAACAGAAATAGAAAGAGGTAGAACAGTTGAAACTTTTGGAGCAGAGGGAGAGGCAAAATTTGCTTCTGGCTCTTATGCCTCAGAAGGAGAAGGGGACTGAAACTGAGACTGGAGGAGAATTAGAAATTGAGGTAAACTGAAGACTTTTTGTACCTGCTGTCTTATCAGGGGAAAGGATGTTTGAAGAAGAGACTTTTATGTTTTCTCTCTAGCATTTCACTAGCCCAATGATAAAAACATCCCCATTCCTTCTTAGAAGTCTTACTAGTTTTTAAAATCAATTTTTATTTTAAGATAGTTTACTTTAGTCCTTTCAAATGATCCCCCACCTAGGCCAACTCAATTGAGGATTGTCACTTAACAACTTTTGCCACCTCTGACAAAATATATGGTCACTAGGAAAAGCAGTTCTCTCTACTGGATCTCTGATCTTAGATTTAGTTTGTCCCGTGATTACAACAATCAGTCAGCAATGGTTAAACACAAAAACCAGATACCAAAAAGACTAAATAAATAACATGTAAAAGACAAAAGATATATGACAAAGATTCCAGACATATTCCTTTACGCTTTATCAAATAAAAATGTCAACGTCCTAACCAATGAGCTGCCTCACCAAAGAGGTATCTCCTTTAGGACTAGAAATAATCCCTAAGCACCTACACTGACTGGAAACCAAAAAAAACAAGGCAAATCTTAACAATCCGTGAGATTGCCCAAACCCCAGAGAACTTCACTTCAAATAAAACACAGTTCACAGCTAGGGCAATTGATTTGAAAAGTAACAAGCTCACCTTCAGACAAGACACTCATGCCAGGCTCAAAATCAGTCCTGGTTTTTCTTAGGTATCCCTTTAATGAGTTGTCCAGAGGAAAAGTTTATTCTTTTTCAAATTAAAGCCTAGATCTGAGTCATGGCACAATTTACTGTTAACCATAATTTTCTTAGGCTAAAAATGAAATAACAAAGTAAGTTTTATAAATGAAGTTTTATTTTCTATATGATCTTACCAATGACCCATGAGTGGATGGCATTCTTACAAATGCCAGCACTGATATAAAATTGGAGAGCAATGGTCTAAAACTTAATGACTGTCCAACTAATCAGTTAAAAAATGTTAGCGTGTGCACATAAGCTTATTTGCTTATTTATAAATTATGTAATATGCCATGGAGCTTATATACACTATAAAATTTATACAGAAATAAAAATAGAAAAGGATATGATATGAAGTAAAACCAATTCCTAAGGTCTAATAGGGAGCTACTAGAATTTAATAGGTGGAAGACTGACATAGAGTCGAATTTTAGGAAAATTATTTCAGCAGATCTATGGAGATAAAACTGGGAAAAAGGAGAGATGTGACAAGGAGAAAAATTATTAATTTTTAATTAATTGATATCAATTTGACAAATGCAAATAAAAATGAATATTTACAAAATACAAAGAGAAAAGACCATAGGAAACCACAGAATTAGGTAGGGGGTGTATTTGTTTTTCTTTATATTTAAGCATATTATATAGCAACACAAAAATCACAAAATCTGAAAATAGCAGGGCACAAAATGACCATCTAATTTCCAAGTCCATTATATTCCTAAGAGAAATCCCTATTATATCTGAAAATTCAATTCAATAATTTAATAAACACTTTTAAGTACCCATTATAGGCCAAGTAATGTGCTAAGGATGCCAAATTGAGGATTAAAATAAGAAAGATAATCTCTGCCTTCAAGAAGCTTACAATCTAATGGGGAAAGGATAAATGAAAGCTATGAAAGGGGAAAGGTACTGGGAAGTACCTATTTTGATTTGTGGAGTTGAAACCAAGCTGATGAAGGGATGAGCTGCAGATGAGAGGGAAGTGATCATCCCTTCTCTACTTGAAAGACCAACAAGGAAAGGGAATTCACAACTTCCTTTTAATTAATATTTTATTTTATTTTTCCAGTTACATGCTGTGGCTGCTTTTTTTTTTTTTTTTTTTTAGGTTTTTTGCATGGCAAATAGGGTTAAGTGGCTTGCCCAAGGCCACACAGCTAGGTAATTATTAAGTATCAGAGATCGGATTTGAACCCAGGTACTCCTGACTCCAAGGCCGGTGCTTTAGCCACTGCGCCACCTAGCCACCCCTTATTTATTTTTTTTAGAAAGATTTTATTTATTTTGAGTTTTACAATTTTTCCCCCCACCCCCCAGCAGAAGGCATTCTGTTAGTCTTTACATTGTTTCCATGGTCTACATTAATCTCAGATGAATGTGATGAGAGAGAAATCATATCCTTAACGAAGAAACATACAATATGTGATATAGCAGAATTACATAATTAGATAATGGGTTTTTTTTTTCTAAATTAAAGGTAATAGTCTTTGGTCATTGTTCAAACTCCACAATTCTTTCTCTGGATACAGAGGATATTCTTTGCAGATAGTCCAAAATTGTCCCTGGTTGTTGCACTGATGGATTGAGCAAGTCCATCAACATCAGCAAACCTCTTTAAACCATAAATGTTCCTAGCAAACAGACACTGTTAAATTAGTTAATCTTTAAAACTGTTAAATCTTCCCTATGTTGACTCTATATAGTATATAGCTATATAATCCTTTATAAACTAGTGTTTTAAGTTATCTTGTCAGGCTTGCTTAGTTATATAGCATAAGTTCCTTAGGACTTTTTTGAGTTAGCAAAGACTCTAACTCCCACTTAAGTTGACCCCTTCAGTTAATTTGGGAATTGTTCAGAAACACAACCTTATGTCATGATTAAGCCACTCCTTAGTCCCTCCTGGTGCCTCCCTAACTCCTCCCTTAACTCTTCCCTTTATAGGAGTTGATCTACACTCTCCAAACTTAGATTTTAACTGACTTTGGCTAATCAACCCACTGTTTACTTGCAGCTGTAGTTCTCTTCTTCTTTTCCCCCTTTTCCCACCCTCTTCCATTCTTATCTGTCCTTGATGTTCTCTTGGACTGTTTCTTCCTGCTTAAATTTACTATCTTTAAAAACCTCACTTTTTAAAACTTGCACTGTGAATTAACTTGTAACTTTTAGCAGTAACTGTAAATTAAAAGTTATGCCTTTTCTTACCCCCCCTGAGTCAGAAAATTTGGTGATTTACTTACTTAAAAGAACCTCTGCTGTCTCTGGGATCTCACCACCCCTAGCTGACCTCTGGATCTAGCTGCATCCACACCAGTCTATCTTCTATTTAGCTACCAAATGATCTTTCTAAAGTACACCTCTGACCATGCTAGCTCTATACTCAGTAAACTTCAGTGCCAGGACTGTTACCTCCAAGTTCAAATAAAAAAAACCTGTCTTTTTAGTATTCGTATTCAAAGTCTTTTATAATTTACTCCCCCTATTCTTCCATCTTTCTATTTCTTCTTATATCCTTCTTTTCTCCCACATAGTCTATATTCCATTGACATTGGCCTCCAGTTCTCTACTGAGGGCATTTTCACTGGCTGTCCCCCATACTTCACATTTCTTCCCTCCTCCTCTTTAACTCTTGGCTTTCTTCTCCACAGAGCCCTTTCTGATCCCCCTCAATTCTAGTGCCTTCCTTTTGTCATCACCAGTTTATTCTGCATATGATATCTGTATGTTGGAGCTTTCATTAATAATTATGAGCTCCTAGGGAGCAGGGACTGTCTCTGGCCTTTCTTTGTTTCCCTAGTGCTTAGCCCAATTCCTGGCATGTATTGAGTGTTTCATAAATTTTATTGACTGACAAAAAAGGCAGAACAACTTTGAGGCTAGGGAACTTAACTTTAATACCTGGAAAAATATGAAACTTATTATTAAAAGAATGATTTGTAAGTATTTTGAAAGTAAATGGTAACCAGTAAGAGCTGGTTTTATGAAAAGTAGGTCATGTAAGACTAACCACATTTCCTTTTTTTAATGGAATTAATAAATTGATTCAACATCAGAGAAAGTTGTATATCTAATAAATATGTTCCTAGTTTTCTACAGTGAACAGAAATGCTTCATGGTACCTTGTGGACAAGGTAACTGCAAAGAGTTGTTATAAATGTGTCACTGTCTTTTGGAGGGGAATGCCTTTGTTGAGTGCTGAGGTCTGTTCTCTGCTTGTGCTATTTACCATTTTTTTTTTTTTTTTTAGTGAATTGAATGGAGACATAGAGGCTTGCTTGTCAAAACTGAGATCAACTCAAAACTAGGAGAATTAGTTAATGTGTTGGAAGATAGAATGCAGACACCACAAACTTTAGGCAGGGATGAGAACAAGAAAGTATTTTTGTGGATCTAACATTAAAGGTGTTCCTTTCTGTGGTACACATCTCATCCTATCCATACCTTCTCATCCTGTGTAATACTTATCCATTTCCTTTCAAAAATTATCCATGGAGGTTCTAACTTGTGTACTGAGGTTTTTCTTGCTATTTTAAGGTAAAATATAATCATTAACCAGATATAATAAAATGAAACTTAAGAGAGATTTAAAATTCTATAGTTTGATTAAAAAAAACAACTTCAGAAGTACAACATGGCTAGACAACAAGTCACATGGAAAAAATCTGAGGTCTTTGTGACATGGCAGTTGCAAAAGATAATGTGATTTTCTGTTAAGATTATAGAATGAATTCTTTGTTTAAGTTTTGTTTTTTTTTGCATCCAAGCTAAGTATGTGGTATATAATAAAGGCTCAGTGAATCAAACTTGCTGAGTGATTGATTGACTCATAATAGCATAATATCCACAATGAGGGAGGATTATTGACCTACTGAACTCTTTATTTTGACTTTGCCACATCTTGAGAATTGTGCTCATTCCTGACAAACTGGAGAGCATCCAGGGAAGGATGGTGAAGGGGACTAAAGATAGGAAATTTGATGGAAATACACATGTTTAACCTCCTGAAGAGTAGTCTTGGGTTGACTATAAGAGGACTCTTAAAAAATATGAAGGACTCTTAACCCCATTGCCTTGAAAAAAATCTAAAAAAAAAAGAAAAAGAAAAATATGTTGGACTGACATGTAGAAGATGGGTTGTTCTGTTTGGTTTCAAAAGGTGGAAACTGAAGTTTCAGAGAGACAGATAATATTGTATAAGGAAAAAACTTAGTAAAAATTAGAGCTTTGAAATAGGCTTCTTCAAGTGAGGAATGAGTAAACACTTGATAGAGTTCATTCCTTTTCAAATACAGGTTAGACTAGATGATTTTTTTCAGTTAATAGTACTTGGTATTTGTCAGGCTTCATTGTTGGTGCTGAGGATATAAATATAAAAGTGTGATAAAACTTTTCTTCAAAGAACTTAAATTCTTCTACAAAGACTCCCTGGTGTTCACTTACATCCTTCAAAGGTAACAGATTTTCTTGATTCAAGAATAGACGAGTGATTAATAGGAGAATTAGATTTCTATTAACTCATTATAGTCTAACTAAATTTCTGAATTAAGTACAGAGACATAGAATCATCAATTAACTGTAAATAGGACCAGTTGAAAAAGATACAGAATCAATCTAATTTATTTTACTGTATACCATAGACTGTATTAAATATTGGGGATACCAATACAAAACTGACATGACTGTACTTCCCATCAAGGAAATTACATTATATGGGGGAATAGTAGCTAATGAGGGGGTATTATGTTCAGGGATATCACGAGATGGTGAATGGAATCCTAACATAATTGATTAACATGTACTTTCCAGGAGTGGCTAGGTGGCACAATGGATAGAGCACTGCCCTGAAGTCAGGAGTACCTGAGTTCAAATCTGGCCTCAGACACTTAATAATAACCTAGCTATGTGGCCATGGGCAAGCCACTTAACCCCATTTGCCTTGCAAAAAACCTAAAAAAACCCAAAACATGTACTTTCTTTTTTTCATTTTTTATTTATTTTTATTAAAGATATTATTTGAGTTTTACATTTTCCCCCCCAATCTTGCTTCCCCCCCCCCCCCCACAGAAAGCACCCTGTCAGTCTTTACTTTGTTTCCATGTTGTACCTTGTTCCAAATTGGGTGTAATGAGAGAGAAATCATTTCCTTAAAGAGAAGAGAAGTCTTAAGAGGTAACAAGATCAGACAATAAGCTATCTGTTTTTTTTTTCCCCTAAATTAAAGGGAATAGTCCTTGCACTTTGTTCAAACTCCACAGCTCCTTATCTGGTTGCTGATGGTACTCTCCTTTGCAGACAGCTCAAAATTGCTCCCGATTATTGCACTGATGGAATGAGCAGGTCCTTCAAGGTTGAACATCACTCCCATGTTGCTTTTAGGGTGTACAGTGTTTTTCTGCTTCTGCTCATCTCACTCAGCATCAGTTCAAAAACATGTACTTTCCAATAGTGTTATTTGATTACTGTTTCTAGTGGGGTGTAGGATGTATTCAGGGAAGACTAGTACCTCTGGTGTGAGGGCTGCCAAGTCGCCCCCCCTTTTTAAATTTTACAATTTTTTCCCCTAATCTTGCTTTCCTCCCCCCATCCCCCACAGAAGACAGTCTGTTAGTCTTTACATTGTTTCCATGCTATACATTGATCTAAGTTGGATATGTTGAGAGTGACATCATATTCTAAAGAAAAAATATAAAATATAAGAGATAGCAAAATTGTAAAATAAAATTAGTTTTTTTAAAAAAAAAACTTTGGTCTTTGTTCAAACTTCACAATTCTTTCTTTGGATACAGATGGTATTTGCCATTGCAGATACTCCAAAATTGTCCCTGATTGTTGCACTGATGGAATGAACAAGGCCATTAAGATTGATCATCAACCCCATGTTGCTGTTATTGTGAACACTGTTCTTCTGGTTCTGCTGCTGAGCCCTTTTCAGGACTTCTTTTCACTTTTGGTGTCCATCTTTTCTACCTAATTCTCATCTGAATCATGAACATTGGTTCTACCCTGGTAAACCTTTTCAGCAGATGTACTAAACTAGGTTGAGGGTAGCTGAGGTTGGTGAGTTAGGGATTCTCTTCCCCAAGCATGTGAAGTCTTCCTATGATGGAATGGGTGGATGAGGATAGTTCATTTCAATGACTGCTGAAGCTGGCGCTGTGGAGTGTTAAGAGCTTGGTTAGATAGCAAAGACATTAAAATCATCCACTGCATCTTGAGCCATCACCAGTTGTCTTGACTTGACTGTGATGATTTTGGAAGAGAGGGTGATACCTATGACTTTGTACAACTCTGCCTCACTTAAATGCAGTTAACTGCATAAGAAGCCACCCTTCTGTTTTACCATTTCTAGCTTATAGTCCTATGGTGACAGGCAAGTGTTGAAACACAGTGCAGATACACTGTGAACTGTAGTCACAACCCTGCACACAGGCAGCCCAGATTGGGCTCTCACCACCCCCAGCTGACCTCTGGATTCAGCTACATCCACATCAGTCTATCTTCTATTTAGCTACCAAAGTGATCCTCCTAAAGTACACCTCTGACCATGTCACCTCTAGACTCAGTAAGCTTCAGTGCCAGGACTGTTACCTCCAAGTTCAAATAAAAAAACTGCCTTTTTGGATTTCAAAGTCTTTTATAATTTACACCACCTCTTCTTCCATCTTTCTATTTCTTCTTATATCCTTCCTTCCTTCCCACATAGTCTATGTTCCAGTGACATTGGCTTCCATTTCTCTACTGAGGGCATTTTTACTGGCTGTCCCTGATACTTGACATTTCTTCCCTCCTCTCTCCAGACATGTGCAGAAACAACCTTATTAGTTGTCAGAGCAGCCTTTTAAGGATCACCATGTTCACTGGTGTGAGGGAGGGCCTAGAAAAGGTATCCTAAAATTTTCTGTTTATCCAACTCTGGCCTGATTACCACGCAGGTGGGTATTCCCCCCGTGCGGTGGAAACAAAAAAATGTACAAAAACTTCTACAAAGAAGATTGTGCTCACCATCAGTGCATGGAATATACACACATACTCATAGTATAAAATTCAGTAAACCTGAAAGATGAACTACTTAGCAGTTATGATATTCACATAGCAGCTCTGAGTGAAATAAGGCTGGAAAATGAAGGCCCATCTCCCTGAAGTTGGAGCTGGATATATATATATTTTTTCCTGGAGTGGCAGCTGTGAAGGAGACCACTGTGAAGCTGGGGTAGATTTTGCAATCAAAACTAATTTAGTCAATAAGCTTGAATGCCTACCTAAAGCTGTGACTGACAGGCTCATGACAGTGAGATGGCCACTTGAAGGAAAATGCCATGCCAGCATCATTAGTGTCTATACCATAACTATAATAAACCCTGATGAAGTAAAAAAAAAATAATGAAGATCTGGGAGACCCTTATCATCAATGTATCAGAAGAGGACAAGTTTATAATTTTGGTTAACTTTAATGCTAGAGAAGGCTCAAACTACCAGATATGTTAGGAGTTCTTGGGAGGAATTGAGTTGGAAACAGCAACAACTACTACTGAAGACTTGTGCCTCTTATAACCTCATTATACGCACTGTTTTCTGTTTACCTAAATACACTAAAACATACTGGTTACACCCTTACAGCAAACTTTTAGCATCTTATAGACTATGTGATTTTAAGATCAGATCTTAAGATCAGAGTGACAAAGATGATGTGTGATGCAGAATGCTGTAATGATCATAGACTCATCCTTTCCAAGCTAAATATTCACATTCAATTGAAGGGAGGCATTGAGGCTAAATGACTACCAAAAGAATTAACAGATTAGAGTACTTCTCTGAGTGGTAACAGTTTATTCTTAAGTTGGAGGGAAAGTTGAGCCAACACACACATTTGGCAACAGTAGAGGAGAAAAGGAGTAATTTTCTGAGATTTGGTGTATAGCACTGCATTTGCTCCTCTGAATCAGAACACTTGCAAACATCAAAACTAGTTTGATGAAAATGATGGGGATATAGAAGCTCCTAAATAAAAATCTTCGCAGGGTTTACCAGCAGGATAGTTCAACCACTTCTAAGAAGGCAACATTTAATTCCATAAAAAGTCCCAAGTGAAGCTTAGTGAGATGCAGGTTTCTTGACTTAATAAGATGAACTTTTGTTTTATGTTGAAAGTAACAATCCAAAAGGCTTTTATGATGCCTTACTCTTTCTCTTCTGGAGTCATCAAAATTCAGTTGCAAGACAAAAGTCAGGCAGAGTAGTTGTTTTCTCTAAAAGTGAGGAAATTCTCATGTAAATGCTAGACTTGAGCTCTGAGTTACATTGAAATAAAATTAAAAAAAATTTTTTTAGAAAGATTTTATTTATTTTGAGTTCTATAATTTTTTCCCTATTCTTGCTTCCCTTCCCCACCCCCACAGAAGGCATTCTGTTAGTCTTTACATTGTTTCCATAGTCTACATTGATTTCGAATGTGATGAGGGAGAAATCATATCCTTAAGGAAGAAACATAAAGTAAGAAATAGCAAGATCAGACAATAAGATATCAGTTTTTCCCCCCCTAAATTAAAGATATTAGTCCTAGGTCTTTGTTCAAGCTCCACAGTTGTTTCGCTGGATACAGATGACATTCTCCATTGCAGACAGCCCCAAATTGTCCCTGATTGTTGCACTGATGGAATGAGCAAGTCCATCAAGCTTGATCATCGCCTCCATGTTGCTCTTAGGGTGTATAATGTTTTTCTGGTTCTGCTCATCTCACTCAGCATCAGTTCATGCAATCCCTCCAGACTTCCCTGAATTCCCTTCCCTCCTGGTTTCTAATAGAACAATAGTGTTCCATGATATACATATGCCACAGTTTATTAAGGCATTCCCCAACTGAAGGACATTTACTTGATTTCCAATTCTTTGCCACCACAAACAGTTTAAGTGATTTTTTTTTACCCATTTTCATAATCTCTTCAGGGTATAGACCCAGTAGTAGTATTGTTGGATCAAAGGGTATGCACATTTTTGTTACCCTTTGGACATAATTCCAAATTGCTCTCCAGAAAGATTGGATGAGTTCACAGCTCCACCAACAATGTAATAGTGTCCCAGATTTCCCACATCCCTTCCAACATTGATCATTGTCCTTTCTGAGCATATTGGCTTGCCTGAGAGGTTTGACATGGTACCTCAGAGATGCTTTAATTTGCATTTCTCTCTCTCTCTCTCTCTCTCTCTCTCTCTCTCTCTCTCTCTCTCTCTCTCTCTCTTTTTAGGTTTTTGCAAGGCAAATGGGGTTAAGTGGCTTGCCCAAGGCCACACAGCTAGGTAATTATTAAGTGTCTGAGACCAGATTTGAACCCAGGTACTCCTGACTCCAGGGCCGGTGTTTTATCCACTGTGCCACCTAGCCGCTCCTGCATTTCTCTAATAAGTAATGATTAGAGAAATTTTTCAGGACTATGGATCGCTTTGATTTCCTCAGCTGTAAATTGCCTTTTCATATCTTTTGACCATTTGTCAAGTGGGGAATGGCTTGTTTAAAAATTTTTTTTAAAGAAGTGAATAATGTACTCATGCAACTTTTACTAGCTGTACTTTTACTAGTTCACCACCAAGGGGAGGGGGGAAAACAGTCATAACATGTAATTGGAAAAATAAAAAGGAAGTTGTGAATTCCCTTTCCGTGTTGGCCTTTCAAGTAGAGATAGGATGACCACTTCCCTCTCATCTGCAGCTCATCTCTGCATCTGCTTGGTTTCAACTCCCAGTCCCCTTCCCCCTTTTATAGCTTCCATTTGTCTTTTGTCTTTCCCCATTAGTTTATAAGCTTCTTGAAGGCAGAGATTATCTTTCTTATTTTAATCCTCAGCTTATAGCACATGGCTTGGCCCATAATGGGTACTTAAAAGTGTTTATTAAATTATTGAATTGAATTTTCAGGTATAATAAGGATTTTTCTTAGGAATTAGATGGTTACTTTGTCCCCTGCTATTTTCAGATTTTGTGATTTTTGTGTTGCTGTATAATATACTTAAATATAAAGAAAAATAAACATACCCCGTACCTAAAAGAAATTCTGTGGCTTCATGTGGTCTTTTCTGTTGTATTGTAAATATTCATTTTTATTTGTATTTGTTAAATTGATATCAAGAATTAAAAATTAATATTTTTTCCTCCTTTTTTCCAGTTTGATCTCCATATAACTGTCAAAATAATTTTCTTAAAATTCAAGTCTATGTCAATCTTCCACCTATTAAATTCTAATAGCTCCCTATTTTACTTTAGGAACTGGTTTTATTTCATATTTCATATTCTTTTCTACTTTTATTTCTGTATAAATTTTATAGTGTATATAAGTGTATATAACAAATATGCTTATGTGCATGCGCTAACATTTTTTAACTGATTGGTTGGACAGTCATTAAGTTCTAGACCATTGCTCTCCAGGATCCAAGGACATTTTGTGGTTATATTTCACATATGAAATTTTTATGGTGTGTTCTTTACTGATTGTTTAGAAGTAGCACTTCAAGACCTTTCAAGGCATATTAAAATATAGATATAAATAGGTTCTTTTACTGTTTCTATTCTTAGCTAGAAAAAATAGGGGGAAAAAACCCCCAATGCCTTGTGGTTTTGAATACTAGAAATAGAGACAAGGTTGGAAATAAATCTTTACCTTTGAGTCTGTATTTTGTTCCTCAGAAAAGAAGAGTGTTTGAAATGTGTTACTAATTATAGTCCTAATCTTAGCTGGCAATTAAATACATGATTTCCTTTCCAACTGATTTCTTCCTAGTCGGGCTGAAATGGATAAAAATTAAATTCTGGTATTTATTTGACTAACCTTTTAAAACTAAAAAGTCATAAAGTCAACCATTATTTAAAAATTATTAGTATAAGCCCATCCAAGTGTGAATGGAATTTATTGTATACAGTGGTTGAGACTTAGTATTTACTAAGAGATGTTAAAGGTAAAGATATTTTAGAAATTTAGAATAAATAAATGACCTGTATCAAGTTCAACCCATTAATTTTACATGTGAGAAAACGCCTTAGTCATGCAGGTATTAAATGATGGCAGTGGAACTATGTTCTTTGACTCCTGAACCAGTGCTTTTTGTGTCTTTGTAAGATTTGGCATAAGTAGCTGTTCTGACTTGGGTCTATGAAGAGGTTGGTACTTTTCATATTGTCTCTCCTGATTTAGGAGGAAAGGACAAATTGGAGGAAATAAGGCTGACAGGGGCAGTAAGAACTGTTGTTAGAACTGGTCCATGGCAAAGGGAACCTGTTGCCCAGGTTGAGGGATGCATTCCTGTTCTCAGGCATTTGTCATAGGAAACAGGTCTAGGCAAACTTGCCTCCATCTCCTACCTTGGAGTGGAATCCGGACTGTCCCCCAATCTGAAAGCATTTCTTTCTCCTCTCTGTCTTTTAGAAGCCCTTGTTAACTTAAAAACTATTCTAAAATACCACCTTTTGTTTAAAGCTGTTTATGATCATTGGAGATGGTACTACCTTCCTAGCCAGGGTTCCCTTGTTAAAACAATACGTAGAAAGGGATTTTTATTGGAGGAGAATTCATTTGAGAAAGGAATCCTCACTTGACAGGGGCTTACACAGTTTCCATTTGAAGACTTCTAAGGGCAAGGAACCTCATTTTTTTTTTTTAAGTTTTTTTGCAAGGCAAATGGGGTTAAGTGGCTTGCCCAAGGCCACACAACTAGGTAATAAGTGTCTGAGGCTGGCTTTGAACTCAGGTACTCTTGACTCCAGGGCGGGTGCTCTTTCCACTTTGCCACCTAGCCACCCCCAACCCCATTGTTTCTTGAAGTATCCTATTCCACTTTTGGAAGGTGCTTATTAGGAATTTTAATCTGATGTCGTGTTTAAATTGGCCTCTTTGCAACTTTTACCTATAACTCCTGATTCTGCCCTCGAGGGCCAAAGACAGCAAGTTGTATTCTGTCTCTGTTCCATAGTCCCTGAAATACTTGATGGCAGCTCTCATTTTTTCTTTGAGTCTTTTCCAGCCTCAACATGCCCAGATTCTTCTATAGAAGACTGTTATTATTTTACTTGTCTTCCTCTGAATATTTTATAGTTTATTGTTATTGTTCTTAAACTTAATATTCAGAACTGAACAATTATTTTTGTGCTTCTTAAATGAGATTTTTTTTTTGGTGGTTGTTTTGTTTTCTTCATTTCTCCTAAAGTGCTTAATTGATTTTTCAGATGGCAAGTTTGGAGCCTATATGCAAGTACATATCCAGAATGATGGGCCTGTGACTATAGAGCTGGAGTCACCAGTGGCTGCTGCAGCAGATCCCAAGCAGGTAAACCTTCCACAGCTTCCATTCCTGCCACCATTCATAGCATTATATGTGCCAATTCTTTGTTTTATACAATACCTTTCTTACTAAGAATCTTATAGTTAGACATTTATTTTCAAGGGTAATACTTAAAGCATGGTATTAATCCTGATTCGAAATATTGGCATTTGAATAAATCAAGGATTAGTCTTTAAAGCAAGACTAGAAAAAATTAGAGGACATTTTTCATTTACTAGGGCTTCTAACCAAGGCAGAATCTGTTTTCTAAAAATACCAATGAGTCTTCATAGTAGTTATGCAAATAGAATCATAAGTCATATATTGAATAATTTTTCTTCCCTGATATGATGTCTTTAATGAATGCTTAACCTCTAATGATGATCATGATGATGTTTGTCCTTCATTCTTGAAAAAGACCATGATATCAGAGAGATGATGCCATGAGGAATTTGAATGAGGGGGTGCTGTGCTAAGTCACCAACCTTACTTAGTCTTCTGGAGTCATCTGAGTCCAGTGGTCAGATTTGAATTAGGATGACTGGAGATGATTCTGGGTGTGAGGCAGTCAAGTTCAATACACACATATTGTGTATATTGGGGTCAAAGAATAGGGGTCAGAAGTAGCAACAAAGATGAATGTCACATTGGAAAAAAAATCTCTTCTTTTAAAAACTAAAATAAGATTGCTTTAATATTGTCAATTATTAGAAGGTAAAAGGAGTTTTTAAAAAAGGAGTTAATATTGTAAGTATTATAAATATTGACAAGGAAGTTATTTCTGAGGATTTGTTTTTGCGAGGAAACTCTTTTTAAACCTCTTACTAAGAATCTTAATCACTTTCTTACATGCTATCTCTTTATGTAAGAGTAATTTTTCTCCTGTTTCTCCTTTTTGGATTGTGTCTTCATAGCTGAATCAGGGATTAGTATTGTGACTTTTTGTTCTCAGGCAGAGTGTGGTGGAACTCCTGGGACACTGGGGGGCAGTGGAGTCACGCCACATCCCCTATTATTCTTGTGTTTATAGTTTAGGGAGTCAGAGGACATTATCCTTGAACAAACTGGGTCCCAGGGACAGTGAGAATGTGGCATTTGAGGGTCTTTCCTAATACATAATTTCACAAGAAATATCTGCCCTGCGTTTGCTGTTAATTATTTCACAAGAAATATCTGCCCTGCGTTTGCTGTTAATTATGCCTTTCATGAAAAAGGGAGAGAGAAATCTACTTTTCTCTTAGATGCTAAAAATCCTTTAATAGAAATTAATAGATTATTTGAAGTACATAAGCAGGTGGAGAAGACAAAGGGAAGTTCCCTTCTCTTATTTCCTCTTTTCTTTTTTGAGTAAAATAAACTTAATTTCCTTAAAATTCTTTATGATCTTGGGAGAAAGGTATTGTTAAATTTAATGTGTATTGACTTCTTTTGGGGAATTCTTTTTGTAAAAACAGAAGTGCACAGAAAAATAACTTCTGGCCAGGCAGAATTGGTGAAAGACTTTTAATTAGAACTAGTGTTTCAAGTGTTCTCTTTGCTTAGCTCAAGAAGGTTTTATTGGTTGACTGTAGGTGTTCCAAAAATGTTTCCTGAATTACTATTACTACTCATCCATGTGTGGTAGCTTAAAACTGTAAGATTCTTTCACACATTTTCTCTATTCTTTTTTTCTGTATTGTACATTTGGTTATCAAAAACCTTTGATTCAAAGAAAGGCAATAAAGAGCAGTGCTTTTTCCCAGTAGAAATGCCCTTAATCCTGTTAAAAATCTCTAGTAATTATTATTAAAGGATACTTATTTCAAAGGCAATAATATATGTATTTTTCTCTTTTTTTTGTTGTATCACCTTTTAGAAACTGATATGGTATGTGAGAAAATACTTAGAATATAAAAAACTAAACAAATATTATATGTCCAAAGCAAATAAGGATATGTCATTATTATTCTTGTTACAAATATGAGCTTCTCCACTTTCATCCCCAGTACATCTAGTCATCCGTTAAAAAAAATTGGATTAAATGAGAGACATTGTGGTATAGCAGATATATTGCTGGTCTTGGAATTCAGAAGGGAAGACCTGGCTGGGATTTCCATCTCTCATGCATCCGTGAGAAAACACAACTTTTCTGAGCTTTAGGCAGGAAGCTTTCTAAAACTACACAATCATAGTGATGAAATCATAGGAAAAGGAATAATATAATATACTTTATTACTTATAGAATTAGAGAGATTAATTCTGAATTCACTTGTAATCCTTTAACTTCCCTTTCCTTTTGTTTCTAGACTAGGCTTAATTTGTTTTCTTATTTTTAGCTTTAATTATTCTGTTTTCTGTATATTGAAAAAAGAATGCAGAAGAACATTTGCTGAATAAATGACTATACTTCTTTTTGAACAGTTTTTCCTGAAATAATGAATAGAGTATAATATATACCACCAGAGTCAAATAAAATGAAAGTGATCTTTTCTTTATTTCTCGATTCACTCCTTAGGGCAAAGCAGGAACCTGCTTTAATTGTAATAAATCAAGTCACTACTCATTTCTTGTGGAGTCCTGTCTTTTGGTTAACTTAGAAGTTTCTAATGAAGTCTCCTACCAGTCAAATTTATGATTATCTTTGTATTATTTTGTTTTCAGTTTTTTTATAGGTTTTTTCTTTTTGCAAGGCAGTGGGCTTAAAGTGGCTTGCCCAAGACCACACAGCCAACAGATTATTAAGTATCTGAGGTCGGATTTGAACTCAGGTACTCCTGACTCCAGGGCTGGTGCTCTACCACTGTGCCACCTAGCCACCCCCTTTGTATTATTTTGGACTATTATCAATGAAAACCGAATTAATGAACTATCCTGAAACATGTATGAATCTATTTTGTTAATTTTTATAACTTATAGTGTTAACTAGTATGAAAACTTCCTTTTTTGGCTTGTTGTGAAGCCAAGGCTGACATTTAACTTCTGGGATTCCATTTCTTCACAAAAGAAAGTGTCCCAAAATGACTTCCTGGAGTGGCTTTCTCCTCCCTGAAGGACTTTAAGCACAAAGTTAGATGCTGGTTGCTGTTATGGTAAAGATTTCTTTTGTTTATATGTTGGACTAGATGACCACTGAGGTCCTTCTCACTCTCTTTATTCTGTGCTTCTGTGAGTTTTGTCATGAAGGGTAAAAAGCTAACTTCTGCAATTTCTTTTAGAGTTTTTCAAAAGATGTAGGCATTGAATTTCTTTTTATTTCCTGTTTTAGTATTGTTTTTGTATCACATTTATTTTTGCAATAAATTTTTATTCTGAAATTAACATTCATCCTCAAAAGTGAGTATTTTCACCTACCAAAAAAGAGAATATGTGAAACCCCAGATCTTTATTATGAACAACTTGGTTGTTTCAGAACCATCTTGCTTTTCTGTGTTCTCTTCAGTTTCCTTCAGTTGTTTTCTGTGCTTCCTTTTGTGTGACATATAAAATCTTCAAGAGATAGTTCCTGGGTAATTAATCATTTTATTAATCATGCCAGTAATAATTAATAAAAGGCACCAGTAGCATTCTTGAATGCCAAAAGATTCCTCTTGAAAGCTACTCAATAATTATTTGCCTATGGGAGACTGGATATTTATGAGGATGGCAATTGACTTTGGTTAACAATTACTAAGCAGAATTATAAATACTATCAAAAGATGTAGACCTGTTCTAAGGAGGACCTGGGGGACCTGACTCTGATCACTTAGTCTTAAACAAAGACCTCTCTCTCTCTCTCTCTCTCCCAAGGTTTTTGCAAGGAAAATGGAGTTAAGTTGTTTGCTCAAGGCCACACAGCTAGGTAATTATTAAGTGTTTGAGATCAGATTTGAACCCAGGTACTCCTGACTCCAGGACTGGTGCTCTATCCACTGTGCCACCTAGCCGCCCAAAGACTTATCTCTTATCCAGAATGGGGACCTACTTCTGATCAGAGCTCCCTGAGTGGAAGGCCAGAATTCATCTTAGATTTAATTCTTTGTAAGGCTTTCTAATTGGGTGGGGTCTCCAGCTAAGGCTCTAAACTCTTTACTCCTGGGATTAGGGTGATCTCATCCATCAACAATGCTCTTCAGAGACTGAATAACCTACAGACTTTGGAAAAAAGTCCTGGTTCTAATTCTATAATTAATTGTTAAGATAAGAAAGAAATGATAATAATATTTCTCACTTTAAAAAATATAATAACCCCTTTTTTTTGGTCAGTATTCCTAGTTTCTCCATCTTCTGTCAACCTTCCAAATTAAAAAAAACAACAACAAATCCTTCTTTGTAACTAATAACTGTAGCAAAAGAATAAATTTACTTATGGGTCATGTCTAAAAACTTATGTCTCTAGCCCCATCCCAGTTGATATTTTACTTCTTTTGCTCAGATCATTCAAGAGTCTAGTAGTTCACATAGATAATCCTTTTAATTATAGTTTTTTCATATATTACTTAATAAAAGTAATTTCCAAGGCAAAAGGTAAAAACAAAATTAAAAAAAAAGAGGGCTAAAATTAAGAAGATTCCCTGGGCTCTTAAGAGTTTCCTGCCAAAATCCTAAAAGCTATTTTTATATTCTTGCCCAGCATCTCACAGATGCAAAGTTAACTGAATTTCCCTAGGCCTGTACCACACTTTCCTAACTCCTCATAGTAAGTGAGTATAGGAGGGTTTAGCTCACTTCCCTACTTTCATTAGTATCCTGGTTCACAACAGCACCCCGCCCCCATTAGTTGGGAGAAAGCCTGCTTCACCATTTGTCCCCTGGAGTCGTGGTTAGTAGGGTATAAATCAAAGTTCTTCCATCTTTCAAAAGTTCTTCTATCTTTCAAAATTATTTTTATTTTTCTTGGCTTAGTAGTTGGTGTGAAGGTGTGAACTTTTTCACTTATATCTGATATAATTCCCTCTATTTGGGCATTTCCCATAGTTTAGGGGCCAGATACCTTCTACCTTGTCCCCATTTTTTTTGTTTGTCTTTGCAAGACAAAGAAGTTAAATGACTTACCCAAGATCACACAGCTAAGTAAGTATTAAATGTCTGAGTCCAATTTTGAACTCAGGTCCTCCTGACTCCAGGGCTGGTTTCTATATCCACTGGGTCTCCTAGCTGCCTTTTTTTTTGTTGTTGTTCCCTATTTTTCTTTTCCCCCCCTTTCTTTGATTTCCCTCCCTCTTTTCCTTCATTTTTCCCCTTTTTGTTCTCTTTCCTTCCCTCTCTCTTCTTCCTTTCTTCCTTTTTCCTTCCTTCCCTCCTTTCTTTCCATTTGCGTTTCTTTCTTTCCTCCCTCATTCCCTCTTCCCTTCCCTATTTCTTTCCTTGCTTCCTGCCATTTAAAAATTTTATTACTCTTTCCCCATTTTTTTTTTTTTTGGTATCACTGTTGCTGTTGTTTAATTGTTTCAGTCTTTCACAACCCCATTTGGGATTTTCTTAGCAAAGATGCAGGAGTGCTTTGACATTTCCTTTCCTACTGAATCCATTTTGTCAGACAGAGATTAAGTGATTTGCCCATGGTCACACAACTAGGAAATATCTGAGCACTATATTTGAACTTGGGTCTTCCTGACTTGAGGCCCATTACTCTATACACTGAGTGGTATAGTGGATAAAGCATTGGCTTTGGAGTCAGGAGAATGGGAATTCAGCCTCAGATACTTAACACTTACTAGCTGTGTGACCTTGGGCAAGTCACTTAACCTTGATTGCCTTGCATCCAGGGCCATCTCCAGTCCTCCTGATGTGTATTTGACTCTGGAGGAGAAGGTGATACTGGTGACTTAACATAGAACTTCCTCACTCAAATCTAATTTATGTGCTTGTCATGACATCACCTCCCCTGATGTCATGGTCTTCTTTGAGAATGAAGGTCAAGGGGGCAGCTAGGTGGCACAGTAGATATAGCACTGGCTTTGAAGTCAGGAGTACCTGAGTTCAAATCTGACCTCAGACACTTAATAATTACCTAGCTGTGTGGCCTTGGGCAAGCCATTAACCCCATTGCCTTGCAAAAACCTAAAAAAAAAAAAAGTAAGAAAGAAAGAGAATGAAGGTCAAGCATCATCATTATCATTTTTCTTTACATTGTTGTAGTTATTATATAAATTGTTCTCCTCACTGCTCTCTGCTTTCTGCATCAGTTTAAATGATTTCTCAGGTTTCTTTGAATTTTGAATTTCTTATGGTAAATTAATATTCTGTTATAATTATATGCTAAAATTTGTTTAACTGCTCCCCATTTTATTAGTAACAACCTTAATTTCCAGGTCTTTATTATGACAGAAATTATAACTATAAATATTTGTATAGATATGGGTCCTTTCCTTCTTTTTTTTTTGTCTTTGTTGATAAGTGCTTAGTAGATTGAGATAAGGTTAATCAGAACTGTATATCACAGAGTTATCAACTTTTTTTCCATTCTTGGCTCTTACTCTTTTTCTGTGTAAGTTTTTTGGATATTAATATTTGGGATATTAAGATCTTTGGGCTAAAGGGCATGAAAATATTTGCCATTTAAAAAAATCATATTTAACAATTGCTTTCCAAAATCATTGAGCTAATGAATATTTCTAACAATAGGACATCTTATGCCTATCTTTTTTTTCATACATTGGGGTCTTTATTTTTATTTATTTTTATTTATTTATTTATTTTTATTTTTTCTTAAAGATTTTATTTCTTTTGAGTCTTACAATTTCCCCCTATTCTTACTGCCTTCCCCCACACCTCCCAAAGAAGGCAATTTGTCAATCCTTACATTGTTTCCATGGTATACATTGATCCAAATTGAATGTGATGAGAAAGAAATCATATCCTTAAGGAAGAAACATAAAGTATAAGAAATAGCAAGATCAGACAATAAGATATCAGTTTTTTCCCCCCTAAATTAAAGATAATAGTCCTTGGTCTTTGTTTAAGCTCCACAGTTGTTTCTCTAGATACAGAAGGTATTCTCCATTTCAGACAGCCCAAATTGTCCCTGATTGTTTCACTGATGGGATAAGCAAGTCCATCAAGGTTGATCATTGCCCCCTTGTTGCTATCTAATCTTTTTATTAAAGAATAATAGGGAATTTGATTGGCTAAAAAGGTAGGGATATGGTCTCTTTGAACTTCATTATTTTGAATAAATTTATTATTGTATTACATTGATTTTTCTATATGTATTTGTACATTTACACATCAGTGCTAGAGGTGACACAATTTTGAACGTATTGAAAGAGTGATTTTCAAGATATCTGAAAGAGAGGAATATATTGAATTATTGGAAAAAATTACAGATGATCTTGCTACCACATAAAATGATGGAGAGGACATCAGTAACTAATGATGCATATATTAATTTATAATGGATAAATTGCTGAACTTTAATTAGGAAGACCAGGTTTCAACACTAAACAGCTTTTCTACCCTTGCCAAATCATTTTATCTCCTTTTCAGTTTCCCCATCTATAAAATGTTGCTTTTTTTTTTTTAAAGGGTTAAAGTGGCTTGCCCAAGGCCACATAGCTAGGTAATTATTAAGTGTCTGAGACTGGATTTGAACCCAGGTACACCTGACTCCAGGGCCACCCCTCCTCATCTATAAAATTAGGATAATAATAGCATTTAAAGTATTAAAGTATGTTAGCTGTTATAATTACTATAAAACCATTATGAGAATGATCTATACCATTTTATTTCAGTAAACAAGAATTGCCTTCATACAAAGACTCAGACTAGCATCTGCCACATCCTTCCTAAACATGTCATAGGTAGTTGTTGACTGATTGATGAAGATTAAGGGAACTGGCAAGATTTTCAATGATTCTCTAATTCAGATCATTTCTTTACAGTCATAGATTATCAAGAATAAAATGTGTTCAATTGATAATTGTAAAGTATTTGACTGTGGAGAAGTAAAATCTTAAAGCCCTCTTTGAATAAACAAAATTATTTAATATGCATATATTAAAATTTTTTCCAAACATTCCTTGATGTAACCACATAGATTTTTTTTCAAGTGTTCCCAAATTTTGAAAGTCAAAGAGAGGTATAAAAGAGGAAACTTTGCTTACTAAAGATTTTTGCCACTGGTATGAAGTTAACATTTTAGAAGAGTCTAAGGGGAAGATTGCCCATGGCTTATGAAGCAACAATACAAAGGGTAGAAAGGATTTCAGAGAACGCAGTGTTCACCCATCCTTGACCAACGGTTGATCTTATAATATCCCTAATAAGGGCTAAAAGACATCAGTGAGGGGCAGCCCACTACGTCTTTATTCAGACTGTTCCATTTTTGGACAGTTTTAATTTTTAGGTTTTCTTTCCATTAGAGTGACATTGACTTCTGTAATTTCTACATATTGCTCTTATTTCTCTTGACTTGGATAAGTCTAAATTTTCTTCCATGTGATGGACCTTTAACTACTTCAGTACTGTTCTCATATCTGCTTCCTCCTATCCTATGCATGTTTTCTCTTCCCAGGTAAAACATTACAAGTTCTTTCATCTTACATATTTGGTTCATGTTCTCCATTCTTCTCATCATCCTTTTTATTCTCTTTAGGAAGCACTGTAATGTAGCTGTGTTTTTCCCTAAGATATAGTCCTCAAGACTGAAAACAATATTTCTCATATGATTTGATTGAGTATTGCGTAGTGATATTGTCACTTTTCATTCCTGAGGACTATGTCTCTTTTTATGTAAATAATTATATTAACTTTTTTGAACGTTGACTCATATCAAGTTTGAAGTTTACTATTGCTCCCAGGTCTTTTTCATGTGATCTGCTGTGTCATTCTCATCTTTTTTTTTAAGTTTTTTTTTTGTAAGGTAGTGGGGTTAAGTGACTTGCCAAAGGTCACACAGCTAGGTAATTATAAAGTATATGAGGCCAGATCTGAACTCAGGTCCTCCTGACTCCAGGGCCATGTTGCTCATCTTCTTTTTAATTTTTTTTTTTTTTTTGATTTTGAAAATCAAGTAAATGTCCTTCAGTTGGGGATTGGCTTAGCAAACTGTGGTACATGTATGTCATGGAACACTATTATTCTATTAGAAACCAAGAGGGATGGGAATTCAGGGAAGCCTGGAGGGATTTGCATGAACTAATGCTGAGTGAGATGACTAGAACCAGAAAAACACTGTACATTCTAATAGCAACATGGGGATGATGATCAACCTTGATGGATTTGCCCATACCATCATTGCAACAGTCAGGGAAAATTTGGAACTGTCTATGATGGAGAATACCATCTGTATCCAGAGAAAGAACTGTGGAGTTTGAACAAAGACCCAGGACTGCTACCTTTAATTTAGAAAAAAAAAATGATATCTTATTGTTTGATCTTGCTATCTCTTATACTTTATGTTTTTTCCTTAAGGATATGATTTCTCTCTCATCACAATCAGTTTGGATCAATGTATACCATGGAAACAATGTAAAGACTGGCAAATTGCTTTCTGTGGGGGGGTGGGGGAGGGAAGTAAGATTAGGGGAAAAATTGTAAAACTCAAATAAAATCTTTAAAAAAATTTTTTTTATTTAAAAATTTTTTTCCCCAGCTACAATTCACAAAAGTAAATTTCAACATTACTTCCAAAACCTTGAGTTCCAAAGTTTCTCCCTTTCTCGCACTTCATTCCCCATATTGAGAAAGCAAGTTACTTGGTGTAGGTTAAAAATGTGTATCCATAAGAAACATAACTACATTAGTCAAGTAAACATACCCTGACCTCTGTCCTCCTCCTTCCCCCACCCACCAAGAAAGAGAAACCTTAAGAAAAGAAAAGTGTGCTTCAGTCTGTATTCAAACACTACCAGCTCTTTCTTTGGGACGGATAGCATTCTTTATCATAAGTCATGAGCCAAATTGCTTCAATATTTTTTCCCCACAGTTATTATTCCTAAGTTGTATTTTCTTCCATACTGTTCCCCCCATTGCCATTTATTCCATTCTCTCTGTCTCTCTTCACCCTGTTCCTCTGCCAAAGTGTGTCTGACCGTCCTCTCCCATAATCTTCCCTTTCTATCAACTGCAAACCCCTCTCCCCCATCCTTTTTTTTCCCCTCTAGGGTAATATAGATTTCTATACCCAATTGGTGTGTTTGCTATTCCCTCTCTGACCCAATTCCAACAAGAGTAAGGCTCACTTGCATTCCCCTCACTTTCCTCCTCTTCTACTCCACTGCAAAAGCTTTTTCTTGCTTCTGTTATATGAAATAACTTGTCCCATTCTACCTCTCCTTTCCCTTTCTCCCAGTACTTTCCTTTCTCCATTGATTCTATCTTTATAATATATACCTTCATATTCATCTACCTCCTCTGTCTTGTCTGTATAAGCTCCTTTTAACTATTCTAATAAATGAGAATGTTCATATGAGTTATCAGTATAATCTTTCCTTGCAGGAATACAAGCAGTTCAACATCATTAAGTTCCCCATAATTTGCCCTTCCTGTCCACCCTCTCTATATTTCACCTGAGTCCTGTACTTGAAGATTAAACTTACTGTTTAATCTTCTGGTCATTCCATTAGGAAAGTTTGAAAGTCCACTATTTGATTGAATGCCCATCTTTTCCCCTGGAAGATATTCAGTTTTTCTGGATAGTTGATTCTTGGTTGTAATCCAAGCTCTTTTGCCTTCTGGAATATCATATTCCAAACCATACAAGCCCTTAATATAGATGCTGCTAAATCTTGTGTAATTCTGATTGTAGCTCCATGATATTTAAATTGTTTCTTTCTGGGTGCTTATAAAATTTTCTCCTTGACTTGGAAGTTCTGAAATTTGGCTATAATATTCCTGGGAATTTTCATTTTGGGATCTTTTTAAGGAGGAGATCAGTGGATTCTGTCCATTTCTATTTTATCCTCTGTTTCTAGGATTTCAGTGCAATTTTCATTGAAAATTTCTTGAAAAATGATGTTTGGGCTCTTTTTTTTGGCCATGACTTTCAGGTAGTCCAATAATTTTTAAATTACCTCTTCTGGATTTGTTTTCCAGGTCAGTTGTTTTTCCAGTGAGATATTTCACATTTTTTCTAGTTTTTCTTTTTTGATTTTTCACCAAGTCATCAGCTTCCCTTAGCTCCATTCTACATTTGAAGGAATTACTTTCTTCAGAGAGCTTTTGTATGTCCTTTTCCATCTGTCCAGTTATGCTTTTTAAGACATTCTTCGCTTCATTGGTCTTTTTTTTCTATTTGACCCAAACTAGTTTTTAAGATATTATTTTCATCAGTATTTTTTTGTAATTCCTTCAATAAGTTTCTGACTTGTTCTTCACGATTTTCCTGCATTGCTCTCATTTTTCTTCTCAATGTTTCCTCTACCTCCTTTACTTGATTTTCAAAATCTTTTTTGAGCTCTTCCATAGCTTGGGACTAATTCATATTTTTTCTTGAAGATTTTGGATATAGAAGCTTTAACTTTGTCATCTTCTGAGTGTGTATTTTGATCTTCCACAGGACCAAAGTAGTTGTCTATTATCGGTTATTTTTTTTTTTCTGTTGTTTGCTCCTTTCCCCAGCTTTTGACTTGATTTTAGCTCTTTGTTATTGTGGGACTCCGCTTCCAGGGTGGAGAGTGCACTGTCCCAAGCTTTTGAACGTTCTTGCAGCTCTTTTCAGGGATACCCCACAGGGACACCCTCCCCCCCAGACTTCAGTTCCTCCAAGATCTTATGAGAGGCTTTGACTGCTCTCTTGGCCTATAGATGACCACAAGCTTTCCTTCTTGCCTAGAACTGTGGGGAGAGTCCTTGATCTGCTATGGCAGTAAAGCTTCTCTTCCTGAGACTGGGGCCCCAGACTGCAACCTGGATCTGAGTTTGGGCAAAGCAGTAGAGTCCTGCCTCAGGGATAGCAGAGAGAGCAAGGAGACTCTGCAGTCTCCCCCTGACCCCCTTACCATCTGTGGGCTGAGAACTCTGGAAGCAGCTGCTGGTGGCTCATTGCCAGGTAGCTCTCCAGACCTGCTCCAACCTCCTGGGACTGGGTCTGCTCTGAGGCCTGTGCTAGACTGGGCTCCACTCTCACCCTGGTGTGCTGCTGTCCTTGGCAATCCCTGGACTGAGAAGTCTGGAAACAGTCACCATTTCCATGGACTCAGGTGCCCCCAACTACCCAGGTGTCCCTGCATGACTGGAGCCTCTTTTCTCTGGCAAGACTGGACTGCGCTGGCTCCCTTTTTAATCCTGGTGTAACAGACCCTTCCTGTGGATCTTCCAGATTGTCTTGTTCTGAACAGTTGTTTCACTCAGTCTTTCTGTGAGTTCTGCCACTCTAGAATTTGATTAGAGTCATTATTTAAAAGGTATTTGGAGTGGTTTGGAGGGAACCTCTTGCAAGTTCCTTCCTTTATTCGTCATCTTGGCTCTGTCCATGTCATTTCTTATCTTATTATTAAATTGACTTCTTGAGGCAAAGTCTACCATTTATTCCTATTTATTTTTCCATCTAATAATGATAATGATGATAATAACTAATATTCTTTTAGCTCTTAGCATGTATCATTTTTGTATTATCTCATTTTTATCCTCATAGAGTTGTATGAAGATATTATTATCCCTATCATACAGATGGGGAAAATGAAGCAAACAAACATTAAGTGATTTGCCCAGTGTCACATAGCCAATAAGTATCTGAGCCCAAATTTGAATTTAGGTCTTGTTTCTAGACTTGATACTCTATTTACTGTATTACCTATCTGCCCATTTTTCCTCTTAGAATTGGATGAGATAATTTTATCAAATACTCTGTTGAAATCTAGATGAAATTTCTATATAGCATTCTTAAACCAGTCAGACCTCTTGAAATCAGATTTTATTCTTACTTATTGAATAGACCAGGAGTAAATGATGAGCTTCTTTTTTTGGGGGGGGGGATGGCATTCCTTAGCTATAAGCCTGGTCTGTGTAGATCTTCTGATTATCAGTTCTACAATCAAATGAAGAGTTAGTGATTCCTACTTGGACCTTAGAACACATTTTTGAGAGAATGGATAGCTTGACATGTAATAGTTTTAGCTAGTAAATAAATTTACATGTTCTGAAAGACTAGTAAGAGTTTTCAAAGTTAATGAGAAGATGCCTAAAAAGGAACCAATTTATATGCAAGAATTTTAATTTGTTTCTATTTATATGACTATCTAAATTTAGTGCAAGAAATAATTTTAGGTTCCTGTGCTATTTATTTATTGTTTTTAACTTTGCTAATTCAATAGCTTACATTTTTGCTAAAACTGCAACAACTCAAAAGAATTTTATCCTCACTTTTAAGAGTTACAGTTAGAAAATTAATACTATGCTCTTTCTTCTCCTCTGTCCTTTAAATATAAGGTATTTGCTTATATGAAAAACATTTTAGACTTAATCTATTGTGCCCAGGGACCATTTTTAGTGTCTGACCTGAATTGTTGCACAAAACAGAATGTCTATCACATTTTAAATTTTATTTCAAAACAGTAGAGTATTGTTTAGTTTCTAATTGGGTAGATTCTTTTTTGGTGTGGGGGAGACAAGGTGTTGGGGGGATTTGTATTTGCTTTAAATTGTTGACATTATATCCTTGACCTGAAAAAAGAGTAGCATATTTTATTTCTTTTTTTAATATAATTTTAATACTTAATGTAGTCAGTTCCTTAGTTTTACTGATTCAAGGATTAAGTAGATGTTTTGAATTGGGACTTTTCAGATTGTTCCTCAGGATCATCATGGTTTTTCAGCCATAAAAATATTCTGGCAGAATTACGTATTTATTATCTATCTATATCTTACTGATTTTGGGGGACAGGTTATATACTACCCATGCATATATAAGGAAGAGTTGCCTGATTGCATGAAGAACTGGCTAATAGCAAATAAGAATCATAGATCTCAGAGGAAATTTAATTCAATCAATGCTTACATGCAAGTGCTTCTCTAACATATATATTATCACCGTATCTTTAAGTTCCTTGAGAAGGCATCTTTCACTTCCCAAGGTAGGTCCTTCCATCAAACCTAAATTCTCCTCTTTGCAACTTTGAGTTATGGGCAGGCAGTGTAAGGTATATAATGGGGTAAGGCCTATAACAGGGCCCAAAGATGGATGACACATTGACAATATCAACAGTGGGCAGTCCCCTTTGGTAAGTGAACCTTATAAATCAGAGACACTGGAGGGGAAACAAAAAGGGGATAGAGGGGTGTCACCTAAGCAAATTCAGATCTGTTCTCAATCTTTTAATTTCAGATATAGTTTTAGAGGGAAGTCTATCCATTCAGATCACTTGGAGAGATTTTTGTCTCTGGGAAAAAAAAGTCTTAATGCAACATTTTCCTTGCAAAATAATTAGGTTATGATTTATGTCTCTATCATAGAAAATGAAATTTGGAATCTCTTAGACAAGGGATTTTTTGATTGATCAATTGTCACACTGATAGATATGGAAAATTCAGTTACTAATAGAAAAATAAAAATCCAGTTTTATACTCGATCTTATTCTTTCCCCCATTTGGAAGGTGAGATTTCACTAATATATTAATAATAGAACACTTTTATAAAAATATGAATTCTTATAAAAAATGAATTCATTAAAAATTGCCAGATTAACTTAAGGAGCATTTGTATATATGTGTGTTTATGTGTGTGCATGTGCATATGTGTACACACATAGGGATGGTATATTTTTGTGTGTATACACACACACACACATGATAATCATTTCAGAACAATGCATATCCAGTAAGTAATTTATAATAACTTTTTTTTAACCTTTTAGCCATATTAAAAATGAACAAACCCAGGGTGGCTAGGTGGCATAGTGGATAAAGCATTGGCCTTGGAGTCAGGAGTACCTGGGTTCAAATCCAGTCTCAGACACTTAATAATTACCTAGCTGTGTTGCCTTGGGCAAGCCACTTAACCCCATTTGCCTTGCAAAAACCTAAAAAAAAAAAATGAACAAATCCCCTAGTTAAAAATAGATATCTCTTTAAGATATTTTTAAGATAGACTATATCTTCTGATTTAACTAGTTCTGCTTTATTTAACTAGTTCTGCTATTATAGAAACTGAAACTTCTATAATAAAGAATCATCTCTGTTATTATAAATCTTTATCATTCATTTAAATATTACTTTAACACTGTGAGAAATTAAAGGATCTTATTTAACAGAGGAACATGTAGCCAGTAACAAATGACGCAGCTAAACAGTTGCTTAGGTAGCTGTTAGAATTTAGGGAACTTAAGGCCAACTGACTTAAATTTTATACCTGATTTAATAGTTTTTTTATGTTGATCATCTGACATGATTATGTAATTTGGCATAAAGAATAAAGTCATAAAGAGAAAAATTCCCTTATTTATTATGTCAGTTCCATGCAAAGGTCATGTAGATGGCCAAACGAATTGAGCCAGACTTAAAGGTCTACCAAATAAGAGATTATAAATAGCATATTGGGGATATTAAGTCATGAGATACCTACCTTAGTAATGTTAATAGTCTTTCTCCTAGTTCTCCCATAATAAAGATCATTGTAATTGATTTCAAAGTATTATTATTATTGTTATTATAAATTGCTTACAGATGAAAATTTAGAGACTTTCTACATATCACACAAACTTTTATAAGTTTTTTTTTAAACATTTCTTTTCAAAAGTATTTCCCTTTCTTAAAAACAGCTTAAATTTTATCCTGATTTTCTTTTTTGGGGGGCCAGGCAATGGGGTTAAGTGACTTGCCCAAGGTCACATAGCAAAATAATTATTAAGTGTCTGAGGCCAGATTTGTACTCAGGTCCTCCTGAGGCTGGTGCTCTATCCTCTGTGCCACCTCACTTACCCAATTTTATCCTGATGTTAAAGGAATAACATAAAGCAGGTTAGTTGGGAACTTGGTAAAATAAGAGATATCTCTTTCTTATTCAGACTTAAAGTAAATATAAATCTTTAAAATTGGAGTTTAACAAGCTTAAGTTGGTGTAAGTTGTCTTTAAGTATCATAAATAAATCTCCAAAGTCTTAAAAGCCCAATAAATCTTGATTACCATGAAGTCTCTAAATACCACCTTCCTTTAGCCAAAAGATTTTTAAAATAGGGAAGAGTCTGTTTTTCTATGTCAGAGAGAACATACGTAATTAAATTAACCTCATCACAAAACAGAGTTTACCAGGGCTTTAAAATTTGTACTATATATACATATTTCTTTAAATATGTCACTAGAAATAATCCCATATCTAAAAATCCTTTTTAATATTATAAGATTTTTGGGGGCGGTTAGGTGACGCAATGGATAAAGCACCGGCCCTGGAGTCAGGAGTACCTGGGTTCAAATCTGGCCTCAGACACTTAATAATTACTTAGCTGTGTGACCTTGGGCAAGCCACTTAACTCTGTTTGCCTTGTAAAAACCAAAAAAAAAAGTATAAGATTTTCTTTTTTTTTGTACAATCACAAATATTCCTCTTTAAATACGTATGTAAATACTTGGTAGCTTCAAGACCTCAGTTAACAATCCTATATAATTTCTTTAAATCATAGCCAAATAATTTTGTCAATTTCCTTTTAGTATAGGCAAAACTTAGAAATTTACAATTTCTTAAATTATTGTACTTTAATCACTTATCTCCTTTTTTTGTTTTCTAGTATAGCTTCTAATCTCAAAATTATAAAGTTTGGGGCTCACATGGTGAGCTAGGGGTTTGAATAGTGAAAGAATGCACAAACACTCATGGCTCAGATTTATAAGGGACAGACAAGATTTATTACGCAGGTGCAAGGTTATTGCATGTAAACTCTAAAGCCAGGACTTATATAGGGGAATAGGGGATGACCTATGTGCTAGCTCTGGAATAGTGTAAAGGATTATGTCAGGATGTAAAGGATTAACAAAGATTTTTGATCAAGTCAAGATCTGGTTTAGTGTAGAGGATTTCTCACGAATGTTAGCAAATATTGGTGCAAGAAAATAAAGTCAGCATCAAAAGGCACAATATTTAACTATTTGTTGCTGCCTAGTATTTACACAGTATCAAAAATGTTTAGATTATAAGAGAAATTGTCCTTACTAATAATCTTAGCTGATACAATTATTTATCAAATTTAACACTACCGGAAAATTTAGGAGCACAACAGTATCATAAACAATATTATTCAAACACAAAATTCATTAATTAACTGATCAACTAACCTTAATTTAGTAAAATGCACCATGTAAAGTTGTTAGGTATGTAGCAATTACATATAAATTAAAAGGATAATAAAAAAAAGTATGTATAGCATTTGCTTTATGCCAAGAATTTTTACAGTCAAATAACCCAGGGATATAGGTATTATTTCCCTCTTACAGAACTATAAACTAAAGTAGTTAGAACTTTCTTTGTGTTGTATAGTTAGTAAATTTTTTAATGTCAAATAACATATATTTCCTTGACTGAATTTTGGCTTAAATCAAACCCAATTTGGATTTATAAAACTTTAATTTCTAATATATTTGCTTCTTTTAATAGATACGTGGTGAAATATAGATAATGTTTCGCAGATGGTTCACTCCTATTTTTTTTCAGCTTTTTTAAACAATTAAATCCATAACACAAAAGAATAAAAGGAGAATTCACATTTTAAAACATTTATTTCACACAGAATGAGACCAGGATAAACTGTTACACCTAGATCTATTTCCCAGATGTTATCATACAGATCTCAATTTATAATTTCAACTATTTGGCATTATATGTTACACTTTTTCCAAGCATTTAATATTAGAATAGCATTCACTGTTTTCAACTTCTACTCTGGAACCAAAGGCTTTTGATGACTTCTTATGATTTTACCAAATTAAAAAAATTTATAATTCCCCTTTTCTCCCACAACAGTATTGGTAGTGCCACTCCTGTTCAGACAGGAGTCAGCAAGGGAGACACTAGGGAGAGGGAAGATAAGAAGGAAGACTAGCTAAATCCCTTCTCTTGAAACCTCAAACCACACAGCAAAGTCCTTTCAAAGCCAGACTGCTTTGTAGAACAAGTTTACCTCAGAAAAGCAGCTAAAGGGGAAGAGGAAGAGTGGGGTAAAAGGGAAATTGGGATTTATCTATAGGATGAAATTCCACACCACACCAACCTTCTCTGTGGAGTCCTGGAAGGAGGGGTGTGTGTGTGTGTGTGTGTGTGTGTACATACACATGTGTGCACACATATGGGATAGAGTAGCCCAGAAGAGTTGATGGCAGAGGGAATAAGAAGAGAGAACTGAAAGAATTCAGGTAAGTTTAAAGAAAAAAGCAACTTTTACACACCAAATGTATACTTTCTCACCTTAATTTAGATGTCATCAGCTTTTTTATTAGTTTTTAGACTTAAGCCAATTAGAATGGATCAAGAGACAAAAGAACCCCAGCAGAGCCAACAAATTTTAGGGTCATTTCATTTTTTAAAATCACACTGGCACTGGTAATCCTATTGACCCCTGCCCAAATAATTGCAGGTACCTTCAAAGAAAACATTGTCCACCTCCAAACTGTGTAGTTTTTACCATCAGGACAGCCCAGAGAAGCATGAACCATTAGTCCTGGTTCAAATTAGAGCAAGACTTTGGAAAATATCCTCTTCTCTTTCAAGGTCATTACTTCAAGGGTGCTTAGTCACATGTTATTAGAAAGAGTCTAATTGCTCACTTCACTAGTCCAACCTGAGTCTAAGGCAACAAAAATGACAAACTTTAGTGTGTTTTGACCCTAAATAAAAAATTAAACTACATGTGTTAACCTCCAGAGTTTGCCCTTATAAGGAACAAATAGAATTAGGCCAACTTGTGTTAGCCCCCAGAGTTTGGTTTTAAGAAAGCACAAACAGAAATTAGATTAGCATACATGTTTAATAATTTTTCTAACCTCTGTAGTCAGATGCATATGCATGGAAGATGGGGTTTGGCTAAACAAGCTTCCCCAGGCAGCAAGCCAGTGAAATTGCATATTCTTTCATAAATATTTCACACATATTTTATAATTTCCTTCCCCAGTTCAGGATATCTGCTTCATGTCATGACTACCAGGGATCCATCCCATTAGGGAAGGAATGCTTTCCATAATACATGGGATTTTTCCTTCTCTTTCCAGGATGTCTATGCCATTTTGTGACTGTTGATAAAATGCTGTTTTGGATGTGGGATTTATAGTTGTTATTAGTAAGATAACCAGCTTAACTTCTTGTTTTTTCAGAAGGAAATATACAAAGTTTACATTTCTCCATTCACATCTATAATTCTTAATAGGGAAAGAGAAGAGATTTGGACAAGAAGTGTGTTTAAAGCATATATACATATATATATATGTATATATATATGTATGTATGTATGTATACACATATATAAATTCACTGCAAACAGGAAACAATATGCAAACCACTTTGAAGAAACAGGATGTATACTGAGTAATTTGGAGGTATTACCAAAATAAATGTACTAGTGTTAAGGAAATTAGAAAAGGCTTCTTGTAGAAAGTAGGATTTAGTTGTGTGTGTGTATGTTTGGGAGCCATCTGCATAGAGATGAGCATTGAAGTTATGGGAACTAATGAGGTCAAAGAGAGATGGTGATATGAAGAGGACAGAGCATTTTAGGCATTGGGGAGAGCCAGGAAGCTCTTACTGAGTAAGGAACAATGTGGAGACCAGTGTCACTGGATCATTGAGTTCATGGAAGGGAGTAAAGTATATACTTGGAAAGGTAGAAAGGGGCTTTAACAAAATAAAGACTAACAGACTGCCTTCTGTCAGGGGTAAGGGAGATGGAAGCAAGATTAGGGGGAAAAATTGTAAAATTCACAATAAATCAATCAATTAGAAAAAGAAAGGGGGCTTTAAAAGCTAAACAGAACATCTTACTTTTGATTCTAGTGGTTTAAAGAAACTTCTATGTGTGGGGAGTGGGTGGGGTAATGTAGTTAGAGCTGTGCTTTAGGAAGATCATTTTGGTAGATTGGAGCTTGAACTGGAATGGGAGAGACTTGAGGCAGAAGAAGCTAATTGCCAGATATGAGGTGATCTTGAGGACCTGTAATAGGATGGTGTTGAAAGAGAGAAGGGAGAATGTTTGAGGGGTATTGTGAAGAGAATTGAAAAGTCTTTGCAACAGATTTTATATAGAGATTAGAGAGACCAAAGAATTGAACCTTGATAATTGGGAGCTTTAGGAAGGTGGATTGGATAGGAGAGAATAGGAAGAATTGTGAGGTGATTATTGAATTTGTCCTGGACAGAATCAATGACTCTAGAATAAAGTGTCAGCCATGTGAGTGGGGAGAAGAGGGTGAATGTAAGAATTGGTTTGGAAATAGCATTGGCAAAATATGGCAGATATTAGCCAATGTATTTATGTATGTGTTTGTGAGAAAGAATGAAAAGTTGAAGGTGATTCTGAGGTTGTGAACTTGAGTGACTGAGAGGATGTTGTCATTCTCAGCAGACTTAGAGAAGTTTGAATGAAGTTGAAGGAAGAAATTTGATAGAATTTAGGGAGAAGATTATTATCTCTTTTCGACAAGTCGTGTTTAAGCTACTGATGAGATGCTCAAGTAGAAAGATCCAATAGACATTTAGTGCTATGCAACTGGAGACATGCTTGTGTTTGTGTGTCTGGGAGCCATCTGCATAGAGATGAGCATTGAATTTATAGAAGATGATGAGGTCAAAGAAATGGTTATATAAAGGAGAGAGTACAGATTGACTTTGGAATCAGAATCACCTATGCTTAGATCCTGTGCTAACTATTTAATCTGACCGTGGGCAAATAATTTAATCTCTCTGAGTTTCATAATCTCTGAGGTCTTTTCAGCCTCTAAATTTGTGATTGTATGAGATATTTCTTGAGTCATGGACCCCTCTGGCAGTCTGGTGAAGCTTGTGGACCTCTTTTCAGAATCATGTTTTAAATGCATATAATAAATCACATAAAATGACAGAGGAATGAAACCAGTTATTTTGAATTAAAGTTCTCAAAATATTAAAAAAAACACATAAGTTCACTTGACCCTAGGTTAAGAACTCTTGTAAGAAAAGAAGACCCAGTACAGAACTTTGGCAGGATATTCATGGATGTAGCAAAGGATCCTGAGAATCAGTCAGTCAGCAAGCACTAGCTAAACTTTTTCTAAATGTCAGGCACCTATGATAAGTCCTAGTGACAGAAATATCATTAAAAAATGGGGAAAAAGAGGGGAAAAAAAGGATGATAGGGAGGAGGAGAACATCCAGGGGCATGGAAACAGTAGTATGGAAACTGAGGAAGGAGAACGCCTCCAAGAGGGAGGGATTCAAAAGTTTCAAAAGCTGTTGTCAGTCAATAAGGAGATTCAGGAAAGTAATTTAGATTTTATCAAGACACAGATTATTTAAAGATGGAAGGTGGAATTGATAAAGAAATATATCTTTCAGATACTGTCCATGAAATTGTGCATTCCTAATGCTGCTTATCTTGCATATTTTCCTAAATTTCTATGGAGCTTTTTAAAAGAAAAAAGACTAAAGGAATACATTTCCCAAATCAGTTTAGTTTATAGATGTTTCTATGACCACTGCTATCCATAGATTTTTGAAATTTGAGTACAAGAAACCATCTATCAGTTAATGTATGCCAGAGTAGAAAAACAAAATATTTTAGGAAAAATATGTTTCTTAGAGTTCAATGTCTATATAATTTATGGAATGTAAATAATAGAAGAGAAGCTACGTGCCCAAGAGGCCTTGTAATAATTTCTGAGTTGTTTTTCCCCCCCAATTTTGATGAGTTTTCCCTCAGTATTTTGGTTGAAAGTCAGAAGCATTTGATTTCCATAATAAATACTTGACTTGTTTACCTGTCTTGTTTTATTTTTGTCAATATGAAACACAAAATTAGAGCGATTCAGATCTATGTCTGCAGTATTTTCCATGTGACATTAATTTCTTTTTCTATTTATAATCATGAAAGTAGAGCCCTGAAGCCCAGTTTTTATGTAGGAGAAAGATGATCTAAGTTTGTGGCCTTATAATTTCAATTTTCCTCTTCCATTTTCCATTCAGAGTCATGCTACCCATATGAAATCCCCAAAGCAATGTACCATTGTTCACAGAGATGCTGTGTTGTTTAACAGCAACACAAAAGCAAAATCTTAATTATTTATTTTCAAGGTCATTATTAGGTCATCATGAAATCATCATAATGTAGGGGTAATTAATGCATGATTTCCACTAAAACCAAGAATATATCTGCCTTTTATGCCCTGTGGATTTATTGAAGTTTAATGTTATTCATTTATTCACTTTATATTCCTCTTGTTTTCTCATATGTCTCCATGATCACAGACATTCTTAATTAGCCTATATGTTTTAAACTAAACTTACAAACCTGGAAATTTTTCCTGTTTGATATTTAGGTATAATGACATTCTTGGGCACAAACGTTATATTAATCATTTGTCCCTTCTTTCTATTTTTAACTTAATTTTTGAAATAAGAATCTGTTTTTGGATACAAAGTCCCATCCAGTAGGCTCTTAAAATGAGTTCTGCTCATATTTCTTCAAAATTAGATTTTCATTCATAAAACCAGCAAATCATACTATAATATCTTTAAAAAGCTAGAATTCTCTTCAAAACTGTTAAAGTTAAGAGGGAGTGCTAGAGATTTTGGGAAATAGTGGAGGATGAAAGGGTATGTATGGTCCATGGGGTCATGAAGAGTTGTACTCGACTGAATGAATGAACAACAGCAAAGAGGTGATGAAGGCCTGAATTCAGTTGTTGGTTGTATAAGAAAAAAAGATGATAGATATGATTGATAGTATGTAGGTGGGGAATGGATAAGACCAGGCAATTGATTGAATATTGGGGAGGATAAGGGAGAATGAAATTATGGATGACTCCTAGGTTATGAACCGGGGTAACTGAAAAGATGTTACCTTTGATAGAAGAAGGAAAGATGGGAAGAAAGGTATGGGTTTGGGAAAAAAGAAAATGAGTTCTATTTTAGCAACTATGCTTATTTTGAATTGACTGTTGGCTGTCCAGGTAGATGCCTACCAGAGTTAATTCTCTGTCACTGGAACTCAAGTGGAGGCTATATGAATACTTTGTGCAGAAGAGACTTCTGCACAGAAATAGGTTAGAACATATGACTTCTAAAGTGTCTTCAAACACTCGTATTCTGTGAAAAGTAATGTGGATTTATATAGCCCTAACCCATTGAATAATAGTCATAAGATCCAAAGAGTTAAGGGACTTACTCAGCACCACACAGCTAGTCACAGATCACAGAGAAATTCTAATTGGTTTCCCTGCCCTTAGTCTAATTTTCCTTAAGCTCACTCTGGCCATGTGGTCCCCCTACTCAGTGTACTCAGGTGGCTTCCTATTGCTCCTAGGATAGCAGTCAAACTCTTCTGTTTAGCTTTAACCTTATATATCCTGGCCCCAATCTATCTTTCCAACCTTTTTTTGGACATTACTTTCTCTCACATGCTCTGACCTCTCTGTCTCTTTCATATGACCCTTTATTGCCTGATCACAGCTTTTGCACTGGCTGTTACCCTGTGTTTGGAATGCACTCTCACTTTAATTCCATTTTGTAGAGTTCCTTTCTCTAAGATGCAGTTAAATTACCATTTTCTGCATGAAGTATTTCTATTAGGCTCTTTCTTCTCTCAATGATTTTGTACTTAATGATATTGTATGTATTTGTTTTATTCAATCTTTTTCTGTGTGTGTGTGTGTGTGTGTATTTGACACATAGCAGGTGCTTAATAAATACTTGCTGAGGGATTGATTGATAGAACTTAACTCTCCTAAGTCTGTATCATGTACATTTACTACTGTATCACAATAATTCACTTTCTTTTTTTTCTTTTTAAATTTATTTTTTATTCTCATTTTGTACAAATGTTTTTTTACATTAATAAAATATTCTTGTTTACAAGTAAACAAAATGCCCCTCCTCCCCCATTAATATAGATAGACTTGCTTGGGCGAAAAAAGTAAAGGGGAGAGAAAAAAATTAAAATTAAAAAAAATAATAATAGTAATAATTGTAGGTATGGCCAGGTGGCTCAGTGGATGAAGCGTAAACCCAACAATCACCCAGCCATGTGACATGCAAGCCACCCGATCCCCACTGCCCCCGAAAAATCCAAAAAGAAGAAAAAAAAAAGACCCCAAATAAAATAAAATAGTAATAATAGTAGGGGTGGCTGGGTGGCAGACAGAGCATTGGCCCTTGAGCCAGGAGCACCTGGGTCCAAATCCGGCCTCAGACACTCAAAGATCACCCTGCTATATGGCCCCAGGCAGGCCATCCGGCCCCACTTGGCCTGCACCCTCCCCCAAATAATAATAACAAAAAATGTGCTTGAGTCTTTGTTCCAACACCAACAAGTCTGTCATGGGTAGATCTCATCCATATTTTTCCACCGTTGCCATTGCTGATCGCAACTCCCTCCTTTCTTATTTCTCCACTACCATGTACTCTATTTTCTCTCTCCTTTCACTCTGACTCTGCTGTAGGTTCGTTGACTGGCTCAGCAGACAGATCCCTGGTCTTGGGGCCAAGAAGCCCTGAGCCCCCATACCACCCCTTAGGCCCAGAATCCACCTGGCCCTGTGGTCCTGGGCAGGCCTTCCAATCCCAGCCCCTTGCAAGAAGTAAGAAGGAAAATGTATTATATCTGACCACTGTCCCCCCATGGTCCATCCTCTCCTCCTTTATTCACATCCCCACCCCTTCCCCCTGCCCCCCCTTCCTACTCCAGATGTCTATACCCTATTGAGTATATATGCTGTTTCCTCTCCTAGCCATCTCTGATGAGAGCAAAGTTTCCCTCATTCCCCCTTGCCTCCCCCTTCCATATCATTGCAATATCTCATTGTAATAAAAAAAATCTTATGTGAAATATCTTGGACTATTCCCCCTCTCCTTTTTCTTTCTCCCATTCCATTTCCCTTTTTTTCTATTGACTCCATTTTTACACCATATTTTATCATCGAATTCAGCTTTCTCCTGTGCTTCAACTATAAAAGCTCTCTCTACCTGCTCTGTAAACTGAGAAGGTTCATACAAGTATTATCAATGTCATTTTTCTATGCAGGAATACATGCAGTTCATCCTCATTAAGTCCCTCATATTTCCCCCCTCTCCTCCAATCTCCATGCTTCACCTGAGTCCTGTATCTGAAGATCAAACCTTCTGTTCAGCTCTGGCCATTCCAAAAGGAACATTTGAAATTCCCCTGGTTCATTGAAAGTCCATCTTTTTCCCTGGAAGAGGACATTCAGCCTTGCTGGGTAGCTCATTCTTGGCTCATTCTAAGCTCTTTGGCCTTCTGGTATATTATATTCCAAGCCCTACGAGCTTCCAGTGTAGTTGCTGCTAAGTCCTGTATGATCCTGACTGCAGCTCCACGATATTTGAACTGTGTCCTTCTGGCTGCTTGTAATATTTTCTCTTTGACTTGGGAGTTCTGGAACTTGGCTATAATATTCCTAGGGGTTGGTTTTTTGGGATCTCTTTCTAAGGGGGATCGGTGGATTCTCTCCATTTCTATTTTGCCCTCTGCTTCTAGAATATCAGGGCAATTTTCCTGTAGTAATTCTTTGAAAATGATGTCAAGGCTCTTTTCCTGATCATGACTTTCAGGTATTCCAATAATTTTTAAATTATCTTTCCTAAGTCTGTTTTCCATATCAGTTGTTTTTTCAATGAGATATTTCATATTTTCTTCTAATTTTTCATTTTTTTGGTTTTGAAGTATTGATTCCTGATTTCTGGTAAATTCATCAATCTCCCTGAATTCTATTCTTTGTCTGAAGGATTTGTTCTCCTCAGAGAGTTTTCTTATCTCTTTTTCCATCTGGCCAATTTTGCTTTTTAAAGCATTCTTCTCCTCCATAACTTTTTGAACTGTTTTATCCATTTGACCTAAGCTGGTTTTTAGCATGCTATTTTCTTCAGCATTTTTTTTTGGATTTCCTTGACTAAGCTGCTGACTTCATTTTCATGTTTTTCCTGCATCTCTCCTTTCTTTTCCCAGTTTTTCTTATAACTCCCTCATTTGATTTTCAAAGTCTTTTTTGAGCTCTGTCATAGCCTGAGTCCAATTTCTGTTTTTCTTGGAGTCTTTAGATGCAGGAGCTTGTGCTTCCTCATCTTCAGACTGAATATTTTGATCCTTCTTGGGCTCATTTGCAAAATATTTCTCAATAGTCTTCCTTTTGTTTCTCTGCTTGCTCATTTTCCCAGCCTGGGCCTGGTTTGGGGGTGCTTCCTGAGCTTTTGGGACACTCCCACAAGGGTCTCAGTGTGTGAGGCTCTGTCCTCCCTCCTGGTCTGTGAATGACCCTAAGCACCCATCTCTGCCACAGGGCTGAGGTGTAGGGGGTGGTCCTGCTGTTCTATGGGGGGGGCCTAGACTTTGATCAGGATCTGAATGTGGTCAGAGCCCCAGAGTCCTGTTCCAGAGGCAGAGGACAGAGCTGGCAGTCTCTCTCTCTTCACTCCCCTCCTTAGCTCAATGGGCTCATGCCCTGGGGGCTCCTGCTTACTGGCTCCGCCTGCTTCTGTTTCCTGCTCTGGGCTGCAGAAAGACCAAGCTGCTGGCTGTGTGCCCTGAGGGCTGGGCTCCACGTGCTCGCTCTGGTAGAGGTCCCCCACTGTTCCCCCACTTTGTGCCCGGTGCTCTTCAGGGTGCAGCTCAGGAGACTCCCCCGCAGCGGCTCCCAGCGCCCTGGGGCTGCCTCTGGGAGGCTGAAGTTCTTTGGCTTTGGCGGGCCACCCCTCTGGCAGGCCGCCCCTCCGACCCTGGGGAGCAGAGCCTTTCTGCTCTTTTCCAGGTTACCTTGAGTAGGAGAACTGCCTCACTGGGTCCCTTTTTGGGTTCTGTCTCTCGAAAGTTTAGTTAGAGTCCTTAGCTGATGAGTTTTATCAGAGAGCTCCTAAGACTGGATCCCTTCTTGTCGCCATCTTGGCTCAGCCCCGACAGATTTTTCAATAATTCACTTTCAAACTACTACAAGTCTCTTAGT
The DNA here is from genome assembly GCF_037893015.1 of Macrotis lagotis. Taxonomy (NCBI): domain Eukaryota; kingdom Metazoa; phylum Chordata; class Mammalia; order Peramelemorphia; family Peramelidae; genus Macrotis; species Macrotis lagotis. The sequence continues at coordinate 170,561,779 of NC_133658.1, read as the reverse complement.
ATGGAAGGGAAAAAGAGGGAATAGTAGTGTACTATTTATCTGCTTGTTATTATTCACTTAGCTTCCAATAAAAGGTCTACTCTGATAATATTTTAGACTCATTTTTATAGAAAGCAAAAGGATTAATGTCTAGAGAAAGATATATGTAATAATGAACCCTTTCTGAAAACTTACACAATATGTTGTCTATAATCTAGAACAAAAGAAAAGCCTCTTTTTAAAAACAATAAAAAATCAAAACTACTCTTAATTTTTTTTCCTGCTATTTGTATTTTAGTATCTTACAAAATGATTACCAAACTAAAGTGAACTGCCTGATCATAATTCAACATAGCCATGAACTGGATGATATTGTGAAGTTTTAATCTGGCTATCCTCTTCCTCTTATCTGTTCAAAAAGGGGCTATTTTCTCCATTATTCTCTTTCTCAGGGGTCTTATTGCCAGTTTCATATTAAACTGTAATTTCTCAAACTGTAATAAACCTCAAGGACCCATCTGGGGCACCTGGATGGCATTGCTTTTGATGCCAAAGACTTTTCACATTTCTGGAAAGAACAGAAAAAACAAAATTATCATAAATTTCTGGGAGCCCAAGAATTATGATTGAATTGTTATGTTTTGATAGAAAATAATTCCTTAATTATTATAATTAATTATTAATAATTCCTTAATTATTAACTTTATCTCTAAGTTCTCAGCTACATGATGGTTTAACTGCTCTTTTTTGGAGAGAGTAGAGTTGGTGGTGATGGTGATGATAACATACCTGTGATTTCATCTGTGAAGGAAATTTACAATGTAGGAGGAGCTCTCTCTACTGATGGCATCAGAAATGCCTTTGTAGCTTAGATAGCCTTAAAGAAGTCCCACCAGCACTGAGATGTTAAATAACTTGTCTAAAGTCACAGAGCTCATATGTTACCGACAACAAGCAAGCATTTATTAAGTTGACACTCTACCAGGTCCCACATTAAGCTCTGGGGATTACAAAGAAAGGGAAAAGCCAGTCACTGTCAAAGAAGCTGATATACTAATTTGGTAAACAACATGCACACCATTCTAGAAGGATTGGGAATTGAAAAGGACTTCAAGAAGGTGAGTTTTTAACTGAGAGTTGAAGAAACCTAGGGAAACTAGGAGGTAGGGATGAAGAAGGAGGGCAGACCAGGCTGGGAGATAGCCAGTGAATAATAGTCTTAGAGATGGGGGATGTATTGTATTAGGAATAGCAGGAAGCCCGTGTCATTGGATTATATAGGGAATAGGGGCAGGGGATAAGTAGCAAGTAACTGGAGAGACAGGAAGAAGCCAAGTTGTGAATTTTACATTATAAATTCTATTGTTATCTTTTGTTTTTGCATCACTTTTATTTCTAAATGTATCCTTCCCTTTCCCAATACATATCAAGGTCACAGATGTAACAAGGAATAAAAAGAGAAAGAGTAAAACAAAACATTTCAACAAAATATTCAATACTTATAGTGCCCCCAAAGCAACAAAAAAGATAGAGAGGTGCATTTGTTCATATCTTCAGAGACTAACTTGAATGTTATGATTTCATAACCTTCAGGACTTTTTCTTTTTCATCTTTTTCTTTTTCCATTTTAGTGCTGTGTATATTCTTTTCCTGGTTCTTACTTAACTGATCCAGTTCATATAAGGCTTCTTTGTATTCTTCATGTTCATCATTTCTTTTCTTTTTCTTTTGTCATTTTTCTTTTTACATTTTTTTACCCCAACTACATACAAAAACATGTCTCAACATTTATTTCCAAAACCACCCCCCCCAATGAGCAAGCCAGTTACTTGGTGTAGGTTAAAAACATGTAGACATGAAACACATTACTACAATAGTCATGTTATAAAAGTAAACATAATTCCCCCCCCCCCCAAAAGGAGAAACCTCAAGAAAAAATAAAGTAGATGAAAAAAATGAGTGCTTTAGTCTGTCTTCAGACACTCTCAACTCTTACTTTGGAGTGGATAGCATTCTTTATCATAAGTCCATCAGAGAAATTGCTTCCTTTCTCCCTGTCCCTCCTCAAAAGTGTGTTGTGTCTGACTACCCTCTCCCACAATCTTGCTTTTCTTCTATCACCTATAGCCCCACACCGTCATCCTCTTTCTCCCATCCCATTTCTCTTGTATTTTCCTCTAGGATAAGATAGATTCTATACCCAATTGAGTATGTATGCTATTTCTTCTCTGAGTAGCTTCTGATGAGAATGAAGGCTCACTCACTCCCCTGCCCCCCAACTCCATTTCAAAAGCTTTTTCTTGCCTCTTTTATGAGAAATAGCTTGCCTCATTATGCCTCTTCTTTCCTTATCTCCTAATATATTCCTTTCTTGTCCAATAATTCCATCTTTTTATTTTTTCTTCCAATTCAACTCCTTCCTGTACCTTGTCTATGTATGCTTCTTATAACTGCCTTAATAAATGAGAAGTTTTATATGAGTTATCAATATCATCTCCTCATGCAGGAATACATGCAGTTCAACATCATTAAGTCCCTCATAATTTGCCCTTCTCATCTTCCTTGTCTATGTTTCACCTGAGTCCTGTACTCAAAGATCAAACTTTCTGGTCATTTCAGCAGGAAAGTTTCAAAGTCCCCTATTTCATTGAATGTCTATCTTTTCCTCTGAAAGAATATGCTCAGTTTTACAGGATGGTTGATTCTTGGTTGTAATCCAACTTTTCAATATCATATTCCAAGTCCTACCAGTTCTTAATGTAGAATGCTAAACATTGTGTTATCCTGAATGTAGCTGCACAATATTTGAATTGTTTCTTTCTGGCTGCTTGTAATATTTTCTCCTTGACTTGAGAATTCTGAAATTTGGCTATAATATTCCTGGTAATTTTCATTTTAGGATCTCTTTCAGGAGGCGATCAGTGAATTCTGTCAATTTCTAATTTACTCTATTTCTAGGATATCAGGGCAATATTCTTGGATTATTTCTTGAAAAAATGAAGTCTCCTTTCTTTTTTGATCATGATTTTCAGGTAGCCCAATAATTTTTAAATTATCTCTCCTGGATTTGTTTTCCAGGTCAGTTGTTTTTCCATTGAGATATTTCACATTTACTTCTGGTGTCGTATTCTTTTATTGTTTTATGGTTTCTCACAAAGTCATCAGCTTCTCTTAGCTCCATTCTACATTTGAAGGAATTATTTTCTTTAGAGAGCTTTTGTTTCTTGTTTTTCATCTGCCCAATTCTGCTTTTTAAGACATTCTTCTCCCCATTGACCTTTTAGACTGCCTTTCCTTTTTGATCAAACTAGTTTTTTTTTAACATTTGTTTTTATTTAAGGCATTGAGGTTAAGTGAGGATCACACAGCTAGACAGTTATTATTATGTGTCTGAGGTTGGATTTGAATTAAGGTTCTCCTCACTCCAGGGTCAGTGCTCTATCCCCTGTGTCACCTAGCTGGCCCCCCCCCAACTAGTTTTTTTTTTTTTTTTAGGTTTTTTTCTAAGGCAAATGGGGTTAAGTGGCTTGCCCAAGGCCACACAGCTAGGTAATTATTAAGTGTCTGAGACCAGATTTGAACCCAGGTACTCCTGACTCCAGGGCCTGTGCTTTATCCAGTATGCCACCTAGCTGCCCCCTAACTAGTTTTTAAGATATTATTTTCATCAGTATTTTTTTGTAATTCCTTCACCAAGTTGCTGACTTTGTTTTCATGAATTTCCTGCATTACTCTCATTTCTCTTCTCAATGTTTCCTCTACCTCCTTTACTTGATTTTCAAAATCTTTTTTTGAGCTCTTCCATAGCTTGGGACTAATTCATATTTTTCTTGGAGGTTTTGGATATAGAAGCTTTAACTCTGTCATCTTCTGAGTGTGTATTTTGACCTTCTTTAGGGCCAAAGTATTTGTCTATGGTTGGATTTTTTTTATTCCAGTGTTTGCTCATTTCCCCAGCTTATGACTTGATTTTAGCTCTTTGTTTAGGTGGGACTCTGCTTCCAGTGTGGAGAGTGCACTGTCCCAAGGTTTTTTATTTTATTTTTTTAAGGTTTTTACAAGGCAATGGGGTCAAGTGGTTTGCCCAAGGCCACACAGCTAGGGAATTATTAAGTATATGAGGTTGGAATTGAACTCAGGTACTCCTGACTCCAGGGCTAGTACTCTATTCACTGCGCTACCTAGCCACCCCACTGTCCCAAGCTTTTGAGGGCTCTTGCAACTGTTTTCAGGGACACCCCCCCAGGGACCTCAATTCCTCCAAGATCTTATGAGAGGCTCTGACTGCTCTCCTGGCCTATGGATAACCACAAGCTTTCCTTCTTGCCTAGAACCATGAGGAGAATCTCTTGATCTACAATGGCAGTAAAATTCCTCTTCCTGAGACTGGGGCCCAAGACTGCAACTTGGATCTGAGTTGGGCAAAGTAGTAGAGTCCTGCCTCAGGGATAGCAAAGAGAGCAAGGAGACCTCTGCAGTCTCCTCCTGACCCCATTACCATCTGTGGGCTGAGAACTCTGGAAGCAGCTGCTGGTGGCTCATTGCCAGGTAGCTCTCCAGACCTCCAACCTCCTGGGATTGGGTCTGCTCTGAGGCCTGTGCTAGACTGGGCTCCACTCGCACCTTGGTGTGGAAGAGTTTTCTTGCTGTCTTTGGCAATCCCTGGACCAAGAAGTCTGGAAACAGTCACCACTTCCGCGGACCTAGGTGCCCCCAACTACCCAGGTGTCCTGTGTGCTGTTCCTGGATGGATGGCTGGAGCCTCTTTTCTCTGGCAAGACTGGACCATGCTGGGTCTCTTTCTAACCCTGGTGTAAGACCTTTCCTGTGGATCTTCCAAGTTGTCTTGTTCTGGACAGTTGTTTCACAGTCTTTCTGTGAGTTCTGCCACTCTAGAATTTGATTAGAGTCATTATTTAGAGGTATTTGGAGTGCTTTGGGGGGAAGCCACTATCTTGGCTCTGCTCCCCTACTTCCTGTAGGTAATAAGGAGTCACTGGAGTTTATTAAGTGGGGGCGGTGACATAGTCATTACAGGTGTACTGTATGGAAGATCATTTTGGTAGCTAAAGGGAGGATAGATTGGAGAGACTGGAGTGGGGAGAGACTTGAAACAGGGAAACCAACCAGAATATTATCATACAGTAGTTTAGGCTTTAGATGATGAGGGCCTGTACCAGTAGTACTAGTGTCTGAGAAGAGAAGGGGGTATTTCGGACAGAGGTTAACAGGGTAGAATTGATAGGACTTGACAGTAGATTTAATATGGGGGTAAAGGAGAGTGGAAATTTGTGGAGGACATTTCATTTGTGGAAAGCCTGGATGATTGCGGGATGGTAGTAATTTTGTCAGCAATGTGGAAGTTAGGAGGAGGGAGAATTTTGGGGAAAATATGAGAACAGTTGTTTAAGATTATCTTCAGGACATAAAGTTTGAGATGTCCAGTAGGTAGTTGGAATTGTGAGATTGGAGTTTAGGAGAAAGATTAGGGCTCGAAAAGTAGATCTGAGAGTCATCAACATAGAGGTATTTATTGAATCAATGGGTGTTGATAACATCATCAAGTGAAGTAATATAGAAGAACAAGGCAAGAGGGTCCAGCATAGGGCTTGGTTCAGAGATAGAACTTGCAAGAAGATTTTCTTGGTTCTAACCATTTTACCATTCACCATACCATGTTGCCTTTCTTCATATATAATAGTAATTGACAAACATATTAAGCAAACAATCTTTAACAGCTTAAAAAAGGGGTGGCTAGGTGGCGCAGTGGGTAGAGCACCAGCCCTGGAGTCAGGAGGACCTGAGTTCAAATCCAGCCTCAGACACTTAATAATTACCTAGCTGTGTGGCCTTGGGCAAGCCACTTAACCCCATTTGCCTTGCAAAAGCTGAAAAAAATATAATTATGTTTTCAAATGGTCTGCATATGACTGTTAAATGTTACAATGTAAGTCAGAGGCTATTCTTAAATTTCTTGTATCCTGATTTAGGTATTTGGAGAAATGATCTTTCCTTTAACGTTCTCAACTGAAAAATGAAATTAGAAAGAACATTATAAACTAGTGGTATCAAACTTAAATAGAAATAAAGCAATTTAAAAAAGTACGTAAGAATCCTTATGGATTAAACTACATTTTTTTTTTTGCAAAGCCGTGGGGTTCAATGACTTGCCCAAGGTCACATAGATAATTATTAACTGTGTGAGGTTGGATTTGAACTCAGGTCCTCCTGACTCCAGGGCCGGTGCTCTATCTACTGTGCCACCTAGCTGCCCCCTAAACTACATATTAACATTATCTGTGTTCTGTTGTACTTTTATTTATTTTGTTAAATATTTACTAATTTATTTTTATCTATTTTGGAATATACTCTGGCGTTTTGCTATGTTTTTGATACCTTTGCTATAAACTGTTACTATTGCTAATTAATAAGTATTTTTCTATAACTATTTGCATTCCCCAAATTAGTTTAGTACCTTATATGTACTTTCACTTGATTCATCTGATCCTATATCTGCGTAGATGACTTTTAATATATTTATCATAAAAATCATTCTGGACATTTTAATGAGGCTATAAGGCATTCCTGAATGTCCTTTTGTGTTCTGAAATAATATTTGGTAACTGATAAATGTTGTCATTATGCTAATATTAGTAATAGTATATTATTTATGTGACTTCTTTTAATTTATAAAAGGCTTTTCTCACAACAATCATATGCCATTAAGAGTCCTTGATTTAGTAGAAACAGAAAGTAATTTTAGCCTCTGACACTTAATGTACGTGGTCTACCAGTCCGAACACCTATTTAAGCTTCAGTTTCCTCATCTAGGGTGATGATAACAATGGTTGTAGTACTTTCTTAAGGGACAGCTTTTAGAATATCTGTAGACATTATATTAATTTTTGATACTGTAAGTATGAGATCCTTATGCAGTAACCAATCAGTACTATTAGAGGAACTGAACTGTCACAAAACTCTTTATCATTTCTTAGGCACTTAAGCTGATTGTTTGCCATAGGGAGAAAAGAACTTAGAAATCACCTCCACCAGTAAATATTTGATCTTCCTTAGAGGTGAGGTATAATAGTCATTGGAATTACCAGTTTATATATAACCTAATTTTAAAATCTCATGGAGAATAATAGTATAAGATTTTGAAATGTTTCATCTCATGAAATATTGACTAGTATAATGATGAAAAGTAATTTTACAGAATGCTTGCAAAAAGTCAAAATCATACTGAGGGAATTTAGGAATGAAACTGGAAGAATAGTAAATAAACAAAGAAGCAAAAGATTTGTCAAAATTTTTTTATAATCTCTTATATAAATGAATATCAATGGAGCCACCAAATCCAGATTTATAACATAATAGTTCCCAACATGCTACAAACATGAGGAAATAGGTAGGAAGAGTAGCTGGGCTAAGATAAAGTATAAACACAAAAAAGACTTATGCTAGAAGCAGTACAGTTTTGAAATAGGAGAGTTTAGACTGGCATGTATGTCAATTTTTGGTCATTTTTAGCAGCCTTTTTCTTTAAGGATGCAATTTCATGTGATTTTTTTTTTTGGTAGCCTGACATTATATGCTGTTTCTGAAAATTACTTGGGAATAGGATAAGTACATCATTTAAAAACTTGTTCTATATGACTTCATTGCAACCTAGTGTTGTTTCTCTAAGAGTTGTAGCAGGTAACCTGGAAAATAATCAGTTATAAAACCTCACTTCCTCATTTTTAACTCTTCAACTATCAGACTGTTATAAATGGTTGGAAAATACTTAGTCCAGAGTAATTATAATGGTTTTTATTAAGATATCTTAACAAAATGGCATACCTCTCTCATGATAGGAGAGAGGGGCAGGGAAATCCCAACATACAGGCTCTTTTACGCACTTTGAAAGACTTCGTTCTTGCCCAATTCATGCCAGTCATAGGCTGGGATCACAAATCTAATTGATACATTGGTTCCTATGTGTTTCCCCACCCTGCTAATGAGCAAGAACAGATAGATCTCTTTGAGCATGTGCAAAGGAGAAGGTCAAGACTAAGTCATTCTAATCTAGTTTGTCATTTTTGAAATGGGATTAGGAGAACTCTCCCAGTTTTGTGATTGATTGGGACCATCCCCCATTTGTAATGGATTTCAAAGGGGGCCCCCCTCCACACCCTGTGAAGACCAGCACCTTACATTCCTCCCAAGACCATTTTAGAGAATTTCATTATCTTTAGGACTGAGCCTGTAGCTGATTTACCTGTTTCTTGGATCCCTTGTGTATGGGTGTTATGGCATTTGGGTATTTCTTTATATATCTATCTGATATATATATATATATATATATATATATATATATATATTATATTATATATATTATATAATATTAAATATTTGGAAAAGGTTTTACTCTTCTTAAATGAAAAGAAACTTTAAGAAACCTTGTGGCAATAATTTTAAAAACAGGAAATTATATCAATTTTATACCTTTCCATGTTTCTGTGTGTTTTTAGTACATGATTTTAATATTAGCATTATATCTAAGCATCAGAAAAGCACCAACAAACATCTTGTCATATGCTATTTTTCCTGGAACAATACAATTTTAAAATTTATTTTATATTGTATCTTTTTTCAGTGAACAAGTATTTATTTTCTTTTCTCTCCTACTTCCTTCCTTCTGGTTAAAAAAAAAAACAGAGAAAAAGACAACCCTTACAGCACCTATGCATCATCAAGCAAAATAAGCACCCACATTGACTATATTAAAAAAATGTGTTTCTCAGTCTGAATATTTAGTGCATCTCCTCTCTATTAGGGAATGAGTATCCTTCTTCATCAATAATTCTTAAATGCTTCAGAGTTGTTAATTTTCAAAAAGTTATGGTTAATGTATAAATTATTTTCCACAGTTTGTTCAGCCATTCTCCAATAGATAGGCATCTTTTTGGGGACTTTCTTTTTCTTAATAGCCAAATTGTTTTTGGTACTTTTCAAGCACAAATGGATTATATGTTAGCTGGGTTCTCATCTAGGCACATCAGTCAGTTATCACAGTCAGTAACTGGGGCTATCACCTTGAGAAGCATCCCCTTGTAGAAGTGTAACTGCTCCTGCAGGCGCTACAGACACATCTCTCTATAAGACCCAGAAAAGAAAAATTCTTGTCACCAGCCTTTCACTGTGTTGAGTAGTTCAATCTCAGAAACTTATATAATTTTATTTTAAAGGAGAGATATTACCATTTATTTTGCCAGTGCATTCTAAGTCTCTTTACATTGAACTTGCCCCTGAAACTTTCCTTATGTGTTATGACTCCCATTAGAATGCAAGCTCCTTGAGAGCAGGGATTAGTTTACTTTTCTGTTTGTATTCCAAGTTCTTAATACAGTGTTTTATACATAGTAATAATAAATAATGCTTTATTCATTCATCAGGTAGGTGAAGAATAGTATAACTAGTTACCAGGTTGGCAGAATCTTGGAAGGGGGGACAACATGATTGTTTGGAAATTAGGAATGAGAAGCTAACAACAGACCCTCCTCTTCTCTCCTATCATTAAGAAAAGTTTATTGTTTGAGTTCATTTGCAAGATAGTGAACCAGACTTTTTTGTATAGAAAACCAGATATCCTTGAAGGAAAGCTTGGTGGTGTGAAAATAGTAGATTGACTTCTTGATATCCATCTCTTTCCTTCGAGAATAGAACAGTGATTAGTAGGAGAACTGGGTTTCTAAACTTAACTCATTCCAAGGTAGCTGAATTTTTTAATTAAATTCAGAGACAAAGAGCCATGTTTTAGGCATTATTTACAGAGTGAATTAAGTGAATTACAGAGTGAAATAAGATATAAAACACAAAAGCAATATTTACTTTTCTCAATTTGTAAGGAACAGTAAGTAGACTAGTGTTACTGGATTACAGATTAAATAGTGAAGTTTTGTGGAGTGGGAAGGAGATGAGTAAGGGATGAGAAAACCTGAAAGATAACATTTCCTAGAGACCTATCAAATTCAATATGTCTTAAACAGCTCATTTTCATTTCCCTCAAACTTATTCATCTTACATGCTAGCCTTTTTCTATCAAGAGTTTCATCATTCTTTCAGGCATTTAAGATCATTTTTTTAACATTATCCTTAACTCCTTCCTCTCCCTCAACTTCACATATATAATGAGTTTCCAAATCTTGGTGTTTCTTCCTCCACACCATCTCTTTTGAAAAATTTTTTCTCTTAATTTTTCCAATTACATATAAAAATAGTTTTCACATTCATTTTTTGTAAGATTTTGAGTTCTACATTTTTTTCTGCTTATCTTCCTTCTCTCCCTATGACAATGAGTAATCTGATATAGGTTACACATGTACAGTCCTGTTTAAAATACTTACATATTAGTCATGTTGCTCCATAGCATCTCTTATCTACAATTCCTTTATCTAAAGCTAATACCTTAGATCAGGCCCTAATCACTTCTTGCATAGATTTTTTTTCCCTAAAATTGATCTTTTGTTTTTCCAATTACATGTTATGAAAATTTTTCAGCATTCTTCCACATGCAAGTGCATATTTATAACTTAATGATTTCCTTCTGCTCTCCCTTCTCACCCCCATCCCCTCAGCTGCATAAGTATGGTGAACATTGTACATGTACATTTAAGTTTAACATATTACAGATTAGATATAGATTTTCTGAATGAGGAATTAGGACTAAGGGAAAAGAAAGAAAACCATGAGACAGAAAGGAAAAACATAAGTGAAATTTTAAGAAAGTGAACCTTTAGATTCTGTAGGGTTTTTTTTTATTGTTTGTTTGTTTTGTTTTGTTTTCCTTCGTCTGGATGTGGATAGCGTTGTCCATAACAGGTCTACCAGGGTTGCTCTAGCTCGAAACTGCTTAGAGGAGCTGCATCCATAATAGTTGAATCAGATCACAATGTTGCTGTTAATGTATACAATGTTCTTTTGCTTCTTCTCCCTTCACTCTGTATCAGTTCCTGTCTTTCCATGGTTCTCTAGAGTTTAACCATTCTTGGTTTCTTTTTGAACAATAATGCTTCATAATATTCATATACCGTAAGTTGTTCATCCATTCCCCAATTGATGGACATCCCCATCAATTTCCAATTCTTTGCCACTGGAAAAAGAGCAACTATGAATATTTTGGAACTTGTGGGACTTTGTCCTGTTTTTTTTTTTTTTTTTATGATTTCTTCTAGATACAGGTCTAGTATTGGTATTGCTAGGTCAAAGGGTTTGATCAGTTTTATTGATCTTTTGGGCATATTGTTCTCCAGAATGGTTGAATTAGTTCACGATTCCGTTAGCAATGTATTAATGTCCCAGTCCTCCCACAACCTTTCCAACATTGATCATTTTCCCTTTTTTGTCATCTTACCGAATCTAAAAGGTGTGAGTAGGTATCTCAGAGTTGGGTTTTTTTTTTATGTTTTTTCAAGGCAAATGGAGTTAAGTGGCTTGCCCAAGGCCACACAGCTAGGTAATTATTTAGTGTCTGAGACCAGATTTGAACCCAGGTACTCCTAACTCCAAGGCCGGTGCTTTATCCATTACACCACCTAGCTGCCCCTCAGAGTTGTTTTAATTTCCATTTCTCTAATCAGTAATGATTTGGAGTATTTTTCTCTCTCTCTTTTTTTTTTTGCAAGGCAAATAGGGTTAAGTGGCTTGCCCAAGGCCATAGGGATTTGAACTCAGGTACTCCTGACTCCAGGGCCGGTGCTCTATCCACTGCACCACCTAGCTGCCCCGTGGAGCATTTTTCCATATGATAATATGTAATTTTAATTTCTTTATTTGAATTCTGCCTGTGCACATCCTTTGAGCATTTATCAATTGGGGAATGACTTGTAACCTTATAAATTTGATTCAGTGGTCTATATATTTTAGAAATAAGACCTTTACCAGAACGCCTGGATGTGAAAAATTGTTTCCTTTTTCCTTCTATTCTTGGCAACATTGCTTTTATTAGTGTAAACTCTTTTTAACTTATATAGTCAAAATCATCCATTTTGCAATTTATAATGTATTCTGTTTGTTGTTTATTCATAAATTTCTCCTCTTTCCATAGATTTTACAGAATATTTCTTGATCTATTAATTGGTCTATGGTATTGGCCTTTATGTCTAAATCCTGTACCAATTTTGTCCTTATTTTGGTATAGATTGGGATATGTGGGTCTTTGCCTAGTTTTTGCCATGTTATTTTCCAGTTGCCAAATAGTGAGTTCTTATCCTAGAAGCTATGTTTTTGGGTTTGTCAAACAATAGATTACTACTGTTTCTTACTTTCCTAATCTACTGTTCCAATATTCTGTATCTTACCCAGTATCTGGCAGGTTTGATATCTCTGATTTAAAGTATAAGTTTTAGATCTAGTAGAGCAAGGCCACCTTTACATTTTTTTCATCAGTTTCTTGATACTCTTGACCTTTTGTTGCTTCAGATGAATTTTGTTTCTATTTTTCCCTAGCTTGCTAAAATAGTTATTTGATAGTTTGGTTTGCATGGCACTGAATAAGTAATTTAATTTGGGTAGAATTATCATTTTTATTATAGCTCAACCTAACCTTGATATTTTTCCAGTTGTTTAGATCTGACTGTATTTGTATGAAGAAAAGTGTTTTGTATCTGTGTTCATACAATTGAGGCCATAGATTCCGAAGTATTTAATGTTGTCTGCTGTTTGTTTAAATGGAGTTTCTCTTTTTTTCCTCTTTTCCTTGTGTTTTATTGTTCATATATAAAACTGCTGATGATTTATGTGGGTTTATTTTAAATCCTGCGACTTTGCTGAAGTTGTTAACTGTTTCAAGTAATTTTTAAGGTGATTTTCTAGGGTTCTTTAAGTATACCACCATATTATCTGCAAAGAGTGAAAGTTTTGCTGCTTCCTCATTGCCAATTCTAATTACTTCAATTTCTTTTTCTTTTATTCTTAAAATTAATATTTCTAATACTAAATTGAATAGTAATAATGATAATGGGCATCCTTGTTTCACACCTGACTTAATTGGAAATGCTTCTAGTTTATCCTCAATACATATAACATTTGTTATTGGTGTTAGATACTGCTTATTATTTTAAGGGAAGCTTTTTTTTTTTACTATATTCTCTAGTGTTTTTAATAGGAATGTTGTAAAAGGCTTATTCATGGGCAGCTATGGATAGAGCACTGGCCCTGGAGTCAGGAGACCCTGAGTTCATATCCAATTTCAGATACTTTATAATAATAATAATAACCTAGCTGGGTGACCTTGGACAAGTCACTTAACCCTACTGCCTTGCAAAAACTTTTTTAAAAAAGGGTTATTCAGCATCTATTGAGATAATCATAAGATTTATGTCTTTATTATTGATATATTTTCCTAATATTTATATATCCCTGCCTACTTGATATGAATTCTACCAGACAATGGTGCATTATCCTAGGAGTAACTTGCCACAATCTGCTAAAATTTTATTTAAGATTTTTGCATCAATGTTCATGTTTGGGAGATTGGTCTATAATTTTTTTTGTCTGCTTTGGTTCTTCCTGATTTAGGTATCAGCAACATAATGGTATCATAAAAGAAATTGACCAAACTCCTTCTTCTCCTGTTTTTTAAAATAGTTTATGTAGAGTTGGAATTAATTGTTCCTTGAAGATTTTTTCCCTTAGGGTATTTATTTATAACTTCTTCAATTTCTTTTTCTGAAATGGGGTTGTTTTTATTTTAATTCTTCTTCTTTTAATGTACTAAGTTTACATTTATGTTAACATTCAGTCATTTCACTCAGGTTTTCAAATTTATTGGCATACAATTGAGCAAAATAGCTTTGAATTATCTCTTTAATTTCCTCCCCATTGATGCTGATGAGTTCATCCTTTTCATTTTTGATACTGATTTTTTGGTGTTTTCCTTTCTTTTTAAAAATCAGATTAACCAAAGATTTATCTATTTTATTGTTCTTTTTTTTATAAATCCAACTCTTAGTTTTATTTAGTAGAGCAGTGGTTTTCTTGCTTTCAATTTTATTGATCTCTCCTTTGATTTTCAGAATTTCTAATTTGTTATTTAATTGGGGATCTTTAATTTGTTCTTTTTTGAGCTTTTTTAGTTGCATACCCAATTCATTAATCTCTTCTTTTTCTATTTTATTCACATAGGCATTTAGAGATATAAAATTTCCCCTAAAAACTGCTTTGGCTGCGTCCCATAAATTTTTGGCATGATGTCTCACTGTTATCCTTTTCTTGGATGAATTGATTGATTATTTCTATGATTTTTTTATTTGATCTACTTGTTCTTTAAAATTAAGTTAGTTTCCAATTAATTTTTGGTTCCATGGTCCCTTATTACATGTAATTTTTATTTCATCATAATCTTAAAAGTATGCATTTATTATTTGTGCCTTTCTGCATTTGATTGTAAGTTTTTATGCCATAGTACATGGTCAGTTTTGGTATAAGTGCCATGTACTGCAGAGGAAAAAGCTATATTCTTTTCTATCCCCATTCAGTTTTCTCCAGAGGTCTATCATATCTAAGTTTTCTAAGATTTTATTCACCTTCTTAACTTCTTTCTTGTTTATTTTATGGTTAGATTTATCTAATTCTGAGAGAGGGAGTCTGACGCCCCCCATTATTATAGTTTTGCTAACTATATCTCCTTGTAATTCATTCAGCGTCTCCTCTAAGAATCTGGACACTATACCACTAAGTGCATATATGTTTAATAATGATATAACTTCATTGCCTGTGGTACCTTTTAAGAAGATGTAGTTTCCTTCCTTATTCCTTTTAATGAGAACCATTTTTGCTTTTGCTTTGTCTGAGATCAGGATTGCTACTCTTGTTTTTTTTACTTCCCCGAAGCATAATATATTTTTCTCCAGGCTTTATCATAGGATAACTATGACTTTCTCTCTGCTTCAAATGTGTTTCTTGTAAGCAACATATTGTAGGATTCTGGTTTTTAATCCATTCTGCTATCCTCTTCCATTATGGGAAGTTCATCCTATTCCCATTTTCAATTAAGATTTATAATTCTTTATTTCCCTCCATGCTATATTTTGTTTGTACTTTTCTCCTTCTTTTCCTCTTATTCCTTCTCACCTATATTTTGCTCCCTTTCCCTTTTAACTTTTCTTTTAAATTTTAAGTATACTTTCACTTCTACCTTTGCCTTTCCTTTTGTCAGTACCCTTTTCTTTCCCTTTCCCTCCTTACTTCCCTGCAAGGTAGGATAGATTTTTAGACCCAATAATATACATTATGCCCTCTCTGGGACAAATCTATTGAATGGGATTTACTCAGTGATCACATTCTCCTTTCTTTTTCTCTACTATAATAGGTCTTTGTGCCTTTTCACCTGGTTTTATTCATCCACAATGCCTGGCCTCCTAGTGTAGTACTTTTTATGTTTTTATTGTTTTAACCCTGATTTGTACTTACATTCCCCCTTGTCAAAATATACTCTTTTTATCTGACTTGATAGAAGTACTATCAACAAAGGTTGAGTGATTGATAAGCATCATTGCCTCCTAGTCAGTAAGTACCCCCTCTCTTCTATTTCATTAGAACTACACTTCTCAAGAGTAATGAATCACATCAAATTATAATCACTTTATAACTTACCCCCTTTTCAAGTACCCTTCATGGGCACAAACTCCATGAGCCAAAGCATCATGGAAAGCCAAATCATTTCATGAGCCATTTGTACTGCCTCTCCCCACAAGGATACTTCCTCCAATTGTAGCAAAAGCTTCAAGCAAAGCATATCTCTTCATGATATTTTCAAATCAAGTCCCTCTAAATAGATTCTTTCTCTCCATTACTGTAGTGCTCCAACTATAGCCCTATAGCCCTCCCCAATCAAAGAATCGGGGACACTCTCTACCACTCCCTTAAACACTCCAACCATGGCACTAAAACCCTTTCTAATTGAAGTATGATTTAAAATAAGACCACTTCCTAATCTCTTTATAAACCTCTAAGTATCTAGTAAAGTCTAGTCACTTATGATTTAATTATGTATAGACCCTCTAAGTACAGGGACACCCTGAAGGTCTGTCTTAAGATCTTAAGCATTGATTGTAAGGCATGGGAGTCACTGGCACAGGACCACCTGGAATAGGATATCCTCATCAGAGAATGTGCTGAGCTCTATGAGCAAGGTAGAATTAAAGCAGCTCAAAGGAAGTGTGAGATAAATGTTTAGAGAAAATAAATCCAGGTGATCACCTGGACTATTTGTGCCTGTCCTGTGGTAGAGCATTCTGAGCTTGTATTGGTTTGATCAGCCTCGGTCAGACACACAATCATTTGTCCCAAATAGTGTTTCCATTTTGGTCTTCTTCGCTAATGAAGAACAAGAAGCAATCATACCCATATCCTCTAAGAACAATCTCTTTATGTGTTCAACCCTTTAACTATCCTAAGAGAAATACATTTCTCAAGAGTTCAAGTTCTATCTTCTCTTGTAGGGTTGTATACAATTTAATGTTATTGACTAACTTTTTTTCCTCCTTTTTGTTTGCTTTTTTAATATATCTCTTGAGCCTTATATTTGAAGATTGAAATTCTATGTTCATTTGTGGTTTGGAAGTCCTCAATTTCATTGAAAAAAAAGATCCCCCCCCCCCCCCCCCGACAGAATATGCTGAATTTTGTAGTAAATTCTTGGTTGTAATCCAAGGTCCTTTTACCTCCGAAATTGCATTTTCCAGACTTTCAGATCCTTTATGTTGAAACTGATAAGTTCTGTGTAATTCTGATTGTGCTTCCTTTGTATTTAAATTACTTCTTTTTGGCTGTTTGCAGTTCTTTCTCCTTTTTTTTTGAGAATTCTGGAACTTGGCTATGATAGTCCTTGGAGTTTTTATCCTGGGGTCTCTTTCTGGAGGCATCCTGTGTGTCCTTTCCAGGACTATTTTGTCTTCTTGACATTTTATATTTGGACAGTTTCCTTTAATAATTTCCTAAAAGATATTTTCTAGGCTCTGTTTTTTTTTGATCTAGGCTTTCTGGTAGACCAGTAATTTGTATATTATCTCTTCTGAATCAATTTTCCATGTCATTTCTTTTTTCTAAAAGGTACTTTACTTTTTCTTCAATTTTTTTCAGCCTTCTGACTTTATTTAATGGAATCTTGTTGTCTCAGAGATTCATTTGGTTCCTGTTTGTCCATGTCTAATTTTTAGGGTTTTATTTTCTTTAGTTAACTTTTATGTTTCCTTTTCCAGTTGGCTAATTTTATTTTTTGCTGAGTTGCATTCCTTTTCCAATTAGTCAATTTGAGTTTTATATGAATTGCATTCCTTTTCCAGTTGGTCAATTTTAATTTTTGAAGAGTTAAATTCTTTTTCCAGTTGGTTATTTCTACTTTCTTTGGTCAATTTTTCATAATTTTTCTGCATGACTCTCATTTCTTTTTTTCCATTTTTCTTCTTCCTCTCTTCTTTGGTTTAAAAAAATTTTTTTAAAGCTCATCTATGAGGTTTTGGATTTGAGTTCAGTTTATAGATTCCTTTGAGATTTTCCGTGTAGGTAATTTTTCACTGTTTTCTTCTTCTGAGGTGGCATTTTTATCATCTCTATCTGCCTAGTAGCTTTCTGTGGAGAGTGCTATTTTAGTATTTTGTCATTTTGATTGTTTTGAGCTCCTCTCCTGGAGTATAGGGAATATAATCCTGAGCTTTTTATTTTGAGATTTGGGGGTCTGATCCCTGGCTCATCTCTCATCAAGCTGTTGCCTATGAAGCCCGGGCATTGCCTATATAGAGTTTGTTTCCTCCTTTATGTCCAGGCTCTTCCTATTGTTCCCAATTCAGTCCTGTCTTTTGCCCCAGTGTTCAGACTTTTTTTTAGGGTTGGGACCTTCCAGACCTTTGTTTGGGGTTGACTTGCTATCTAACTGCTGGGACCCTGGACTACACTGTGGCTAAAAGCCTCCTACTGGCTTTCCTTTTCCAGTCTCCCACCTTAGCTGAGCTTTCCTTCCCCATTTCCCCTAAAGAGACAGACCTTCACTGAAGATCCTCCACGATGTCCACAGTTGAAAATTTGTTTCAACCTTTTCTTTTTTTGTTGAGATTTGTAGTTTTACTGTCTGTGCAAAGGCTTCATTTATCCTTGTATAGGGAAAAGCTCCGCAAGCACTTTAGTTTCATGCTGCCATGGCTCCACTCTGGAAGAATCTCTTGCATAGATTATTGTGCTACTTTTCCAAATTGGTCTACCTCAAAGTAATTTCTTTAAACATAAATCTGACCCATCTCAACATTAATGGCTTCCTATGACAAAATAAATACAATAGTAAGAAATTCAAGCATGTGGAAAGTAGTTAAATAGAATCTAGTTTGGGAGGTATAAAACACTTGTAGTTGAAAGGATTAGGAAAGGCCTTATGCAGAAGACAGTAACTGAACTGAGTCTTAAAGGAAGAGAAGGAACTCTGGGGTGGACCGAAGGAAGAAAGGCCTTCTGACCTCATGGGTCCTCCAGTGTGAAGACCTAGAGTTGGATGATGGAAAAAGTGTGGCGGGATGACAGAGTACAGGAGAGGAACAGATTATACAGTGAGGCTGGAGAGATGACAGGTACTGGGTGGTGAAGAGATTTAACAGAAAACCAAACAGAGGAATTTATATTTTATCCAAATTGAGAAGAGTTGGATTCAAGTCCTCTCTCTGAGTCTTGGACATCACCTGTTTCTCAGAGCTCCAGGAAGTTCTTAAAAAACTGTTAGCTATTGATTTGGTGCTGACTGCATTGATTGAAGGAGTTTCAACAGGAATTTCTTCTGCTAATGAAGTCATAATCTTTCTTCCAGTCTTCCAAAATAATTATGAGTGTTTTCCTATTGGTTGTCATATAATTTATTTCACTTTATGTGATATTATTTAGTGCTATGTCTAACACTTCTCAATTCTTTTCTTGAAGACAGTTTTCATGATGAAAAGATCTGAAACTTCTAAGTAAAGTTGAAGTAAATTTTTTTCTCAATCCTTTCTCCAGGACCATGAATTTTAAATATTGTCCATTGTCTTTACCTTTAGACATTATATTTTCCTTTTTTCTTATAAAATGTACTTAGAAAATGAAGAGCAAAAAGTATGAATATTTTCCTTACCCATTATTAGTTTTATTTTGTTCAAAGTTTGAAATATAAAGAGTAATTTTAGTTAGCAACTTCCATGCTACTGAGAGTTAATATAGCCTGAAATTAAGAGGATAGACAAAGATCCAGGAAGATTCCTATTGGGGAGGACTCACCGATTATGACCTATCTGTCATTTTTGTTTTTTCCATTAAATCACCAACTCCCCCCTCCCCCCGCCAATTAAACTAGAGTTGGTATAGTAGAACTTGACATAAAATAAGGAATTATATATTTTTTGGGAGCCCAAGAGAAGGGGAGCCAAACTTTTTTCTGAGAATTTTACATCGTGGGCCTCCTGCTGGGTGTAGTTTACCTCTTGAGGAAGGTTGTCAAGGGACTAGACTGGGCATCTTCCATCTGTCCCAAAGTAACAATTTCCATCTGTGTTAGCACAAGACAATTTCTGCCTCCTACTGCCAGTCCAGCTCCCAACCAGGATGTGGAGAAAGTCTGGTGCAAAGAGGAGCAAACTTCCCTTTGACCTCATGCTTTCCATCTTTTACTACTCTGTTCCTTAAGAGAATAGGAATAGGGAGAGTTGGTGAGGAATGGAATTTCTCCTTCTGTGCAAGTTTAACTTCCATCTCTTGCTGCACCCCTTTCCTCCCTGATCTATGCACCCATTGACCTCTTTTATTAAGTGGAAGGTTCTCCTCACTCAGTGATGAACATTCCTCCACATGGTGATATTCTTTACATCTCAATGATTCTGAACCCCTGTAGAGCACCAGTCAAACCCCTTTCTCCATTCTTTATCTCCTGATTCCTTATTCACATCCCCTGCAACCCTCCTACCCCACATTTCCATCTAGATAGTCCCCAGCTCTTCCATTGTGCCCTCTGGAATGCTTATTTTACAATCAACAAGCTTTCCTTCATCTTAAATCTTTTCCTCTTCCTCTTCTTCCATCTGAAACATGGCTTTCTGTTGACACAGCCTCCTTGGCTACCTTTTCTAATCCTGGTTGTATTTTCATTCTTCATTCACCTTAGTGATTGAGGCAGGGGAGTTGGAATGCTTGCTCTGCATTGCTGCTTCCAGATTCTCCCCATCTTCATCATTCAGTAAACTTCTCTGAGGTTTATGCTATTTCTGTTTAAGACCTAATCAAAATCCTGGTAGCCTTTGTTTTCAAGGGCATTTGGGTGGTACAGTGAATAGAGCTTTGGCTTTGGAGTCAGGAGGATAGAAGTTTGAATCCAGCCTCAGACACTTGACTCTTACTAGCTGTTTGACCTTGGGCAAGTTACTTAACCCTGATTGCCTCAACTCCAGGATCATCACCTATTATCCTAATTCTTATCTGGTCACTGGACCCATATGACTTTGGAGGAGAAAGTGAGTCTGACTTAGCACAGTACTTCCTCACACAAATTCATTCCATGTTCTTCTCTTAGCATCATGTACCTGATGTCATGGTCTTTTTCAAGTTTGAAGGACAAAACATCATTATCAGCTGTTGTCTACAACCAAGTCTCTCCCCTTCTTACCTGAGGGACTTAGGGGCTCATGATTTTTCTCTTCTAACTCTTGCTCTCATACTAGGGGACTTCAATATATCTTTATCATCCCTTTCTGTGGTTTCTTTTAACTCTCTCCCTATCTTGTTCCCTACTGCTTTTAAACATGTTCATATCTCCTTTTCCCTGAAAAATTCTCATTTGATCCTTCCTTCATCCTATGTCCATTAATATCCAGATAATATCCATTACCATCTTCTATCTTTTTTACCCTCTAAGGTAAAATCCAGTTGAATCCAACTCTTTATTCCTTGAAAAGGCTGTCTACAAAGTGGCCTCGCTTTTTGACTCTTCTTAACCCTTTACAATTTGACTTCCTGTCATTCTGTTGCTGCCTTTGCAAAGTTAGTACTGAGTTTTTTAGTTGCCATGGCCTTTTCTCAGTTCTCATTCTACTTGACCTCTCTTCTGCTCATGCCTTTGTTGATCACCCTCTGCTCTTGATACTCTCTTTTCTCTAGGTTTTCAGAACAATTCATTTTCTTCCTATCTATCTGATCATTTCTTCTATGTCTCCTTTGCTGGATCTTCTTCCAGATCATACCTCTAAGCATAGACTTTCCACTTTTCCTGGGCTCCCTTTTCTTCTCCTATTATACTACTTCATATGATGATCTTATCAGTTCTCATAGATTTAATTACTATCTTTGTGTTTATGTTTCTTAAAACTATCCATCCTGCTTCCACCTCTTCCCTGACTTCCAGTCTTACCTCTCAAGTTGCCTTTCAGACATATCAAACTAGATGTCCAGTAGATACTTTGAAGCTCAAAAGGTCCAAATCATCTTCCCCCTAAGTCCTTCCTCCCTTGTCCCTTCCCCATTACTGTAGATGGTAGTACCAATTTCCCAGCAGACAGCCCGGGAATCCTCCTGGACTCCTCACTTGTCTTTCACACATCTTCTCCCTTTCCCAAACCCAAGCTGCTCCCCAAGGCTAGTCAGTTTTATCTTTGCCACATCTCGTTTTTATTATGGAATTGTTATTTTTGTAAATAAGAATGTTAACAGTTGGCCTCTTAATAGTCACCTTGATGTTTTGGGAAGTTTGAGATACATTTAAGTATAAGAAATTAAAAAACTCCTGTCTGCTCAATTAACCTAAGGTTCCACCTTATTATTTATTTTGGACAGAAATATTGGTGTTATTAGATTGCCATCATTAGTTTTTGGGGCTGTTTAGACACTTTTACTTAATCTTTGTTGTTATAAGGTGAGCTCTATAGTTCTATAGTTCTATCCCTTAGGTCACTGTATCCATTGGAGTTTGTCTCAGGATTCCTGATTGGGCGTTGTGTTGACCATAGTGTGGAGAGGGAAAATATTTTTGCAATACAGGAAGCAGTGGGCTTCAGTGGACCTGCCTTTTGCCATTGCTCATGCCCATGTCCACTATTCTGCCACTGTGCCCTAGTGTCCACTGCCTCCTGGCCCTGCCTGCCCCTCTGCTTCCTGTTCACTCTCCTGTACCACCTCTGCAGCCCCCTCCCCTACCCAATTTAGTCCCCCTGGGGCTTGTTCACTCAGGTTCACTGCCAAGGTCAGCTGCTTTCCCTTCTTTCAAAAGCAAGACAATTGCTCCTACCAAGGCTTCAGCTTTCTTATGTTGGAATAGAGGTTTAGCACCACTGTACTGCTACTAGTGGGGTCAGATTGCCCTCTCATGCTGAGGGGTCAGCACATGTGCTCTATTTCCCATGTTTAAGCAGTTCTCATTTCTTCTGTGCTTGGGGAAATGTTTCTGGTGCCTAAGTTCTGTGCTTTGTAGGAACCTCACTTTAGAAGCTGCAGGAGAGAATTATGGTTCACAGTGCAGGGGTCAATGGAAGCTTTTTAAGCTAATGCAGCACCTCTGAATATCTTGAGCAAATTAAAAGGAGATTAATTGGCACATTAATTTGTCTATATACCCAGTTAAAGAAACACTTCCTGGGGGAAAATTCAACCTTGTTCTTTCCAATGCCTCCCCTTTCACCAAAGAATCACAGTACATAACCATGCAGTAAAATTGTGGTCTCTCAAATTCTAATTAAAAAACAAAAAACAAAACTCAGGTAGTTCTTTTTTTTTAGCTAAAATTTCAAGACTCTGATTTGGTTTTGTATTTACTCACCATTGGAGTGTTTCAAAGCCATTGTTTAAATGAGAAAATAACAGAGATGATAATAATTTTAAATAGCCTCCCAAATCTATTGCAAAACTAAGATTTAGGTATTAGATGAGCAGTTTATTCTCTATTGGGGTTTTATGGGACATGCCTGAATGAAAATTTTTTCTACAAAAAGGAGACATAACTCCTAAGTGTCTTAGGAGACCTCTCAATGGCTGCTTTTCCCAAATTGATAACATGCAAAAGTAGAGAAGTAAAAAGCCATCTTCGCATTCTATTCATCAACTCCTTGTTTTTTTCAGTCGTATCTGTCTTCTTATGACTTTTTTTTTTGATAAAGATACTGAAGTAGTTTTGCCATTTCCTTCCTTAGCTCATTTTACAAATGAGGAAACTGAGACCAACAGATTTAGTGACTGGATCAGGATCATTCAGCTATTAAATATGAGTCCTTATTTGAATTCAGGTCTTCCTGACACCAGGCCTGGTGCTCTTTCCACAGCACTACCAGGCTGTCCTTAAAGTTTGTGACCACTGAGAATAATTATGAAGCATAGAAATGAGAGTTGATAGATCATGGAGAGGATATGGAGAAATGAGAGCTTAGAATTGATTGAGGGACTTCCAAAATTAAGATATTGATAGTGGGTGAGGATCTTGAACTTTTATTGAGAATGAGCATTTTGAGAGAGTAGAATATTGAAAACTCAGTAGTGAGAGAATATCCAGGGGGAAAAAAAAGTATAGTTGTGTAAAATGTTACAGATGTCAAGAATGATGAGGACTGAGAATGTGTCATTGGATGTGTCAGTTAGGAGATCATTGGTAACCTTGGAGAAGACAATTTTAGTAGAGGGAAGGGGAATGTTTAGCTGAAGGGGTAAACTCATAATGCTGGTTATTGAAAATTCTTGAGTCCATAACTAGCATTCTTTTCTGGACCAAGGGTTATGTGTTTTACCGCTGCTTTTTCCTTCACGTCTTTGCCTCTCTCTTTATATTTCTTCTTGATGTGACTTTATGCTTTGGATTGAATGTGTTATCTCATACAACAGTCTCTCTGATGAAATGTGTTAAAGAACTAGAAACTAAAGGGGCCTGTCAACTGGGAAATGCCTGATTAAATTATTTTATAAGAATGTAATGTAAAGGGGCAGTTATAAGGCATAGTGGATAGAGCACCAGCACTCAGTCAAGAGGACCTGAGTTAAAATTCAGCCTCATATAATAGCTGTCTGACAAAGGGCTAGTCTCTTAACCCTCATTATCTCCCCCCTCAAAAAAAAAGAATGTAATGAATCATTGTTACAAAATTAAATATGATGAAAAAGATGGATTTCAAAAAAACTTTAAAAGATTCATATGAATTAATGCAGAGTGAAGGGAAAAAATGAGAATAATTTATACAATAACAATATATATAATAACAACTTTCAAGATTCAATTTTTTGAATCTTTATTTTCTAATATAAATATTTTGTATATATGCATCTTTACCTATTTTCATTTGATCTTTTTGGGTTATAGACCTAGTTGTGGTCTTAGCATGAGATACTTTCACAGTTTGGTGACTTTTAGGACATAGATCCAAATTGCTTTCCAGAATTATTAGATTAATTCACAACTCTACCAACAATACATTTATGTATCTGTTTTCCTCTAACCCTCATTACATCGATCAGTTTCTATTTTTGTCAACTTTACCAATTTGATAGGTATGATGTGGGACCTCAGAACTTCTATAATATGCATTTATGTAATTATTGGTGATTTTTGTTTGAATGATTATTGTTAGCTTGGATTTCTACTTAATGAAAACTACCTGTCCATATCATTTGACCATTTATTAATTGTTAAAAATTTTAATCAATTTCTTATCTGATAAATTAGAAGAGAAACTTGACATAAGTATTTTAAGTATTTCCCTTTTAATTTAAAATAAAAACCATTAAAATACCATATCAGTGTTAGTTATTATTGTTGCTATAGTTTTTCATATTTCTAGATCCAAAAGATAATTTAAAAATCTTTTTGAGATAGCTCTTTATATTTTAAGTTGGGTATCCATTTGGATGCTTATCTTGATTTAATGTGTGAGATGTTAGACTACAACTAGTTTCTGCTGGATTGATTTCCAGTTTTTCTTGCAATTTTTGTTAAATACCTTGGTGTAGGACCTTTGGGTTTCTCGAACACTGGACTCCTGATATATATATATATATATAAATATATGTATATATATATATATACATATATTTATATATATATATATTTATATACATATGTGTGTATATAAATGTCTTATCTGTTCTTCTGATTAACTGATTTTTTAAAAAAGAAATTTCATATTGTTTCAGATTAATTTGTGCTTTTAGGGTTTCTTCCCATTTTGTCCCCATTATTTCGATAGGAATTTTTGATTTTTTATTCCTGTTAAGTTTTGTTATTTTTTAAAAGCTCCATAAAGTAACACAAGAGCAACACCAGCAACAGTGCTGGTAGTTTAACTAGTTTGGAGTATAAATAAGTAAATTAATTTAGATGGTATTGTCATTTTTAATTTTATTGACTAAGTCTTCCCATGAGCACTTAATATTTCTCCTGCTATTTAGGTGTACATTTCTGTAAAAAAGTGTTTAATTGGCTGCTTTAATATAGTTCATTTATATATCTTGGTAGATAGATTGCCAAGTATTTCATAATCAAGTTATTTTTTTAAAAATTAAATATTTAATTTATTTATTTTTCCAGTTACATAAAGGATTGTTTTCAACAATCATTTTTTTGCAAGATTTTGCATTTTATATTTTTCTTCCTCCCTCCCTTCCCTCCTCCCTCCCATCCCCCTGACAGAAAGCAATCCACATAGACCATGTATCAACAATTATTTTAAATTAATTTTCTCTATTTGTTTTTTACTAATTTTTATTAATATACAGAAATACTGAAGGTTTATATGGGTTTATTTTATATCCCAAAAGTTCGTTGAACTTTTAATTTTTTCAATTAATTTTTTCTATAAGATTTATTGAGAGTTCTTTAAATAAACCATTATTTTTTTGACAAATAATTTTTCTCCATTTAGCTATGTTTATTACTTTAGGGTCCCCCCCCCCCCGTCTGGCTATTGAAACTTGTAATTATAGCATTGTATCCAAGAATAGAAATGATAATAGACATGGTTTACTTTATGCTTGATCCTATTGAAAAGACCTCTAGGTTATCCACTATATATATCATGGTGATTCTGAATTTTTATAGGTAATAGTTACCATGTTAAACCAAGTTTGTTTATTTCTATGCTTTCTAGGGATTTTTTCCGCTTTCAGAAATGGGTGTTGTATTTTGCTAAAAAAGCCCTTTCTAAAACTATTGATATAATCATATGACATTTGTCATTCTTATTATTAATATAGTTATATTGATTTTTCCCATCAAATACTGAACAATCTTGTATTTCCCATTTAAATTTAACCTGATCATAGTGGAAAAAATTTTTAACTTTTGTTGCTTTGACTAATTTGTAAATTTCTTTAACATTAATATTCATGGGCTATTGGTCTTCATTTTTCTTTCTCCATTTTGTCACTTACTGGTATTGTTTTTAAGATATTTTATATCAGGTAAGGAATTTTATAGAATACTTTCTATTGCAGTTTATGGAATACTGTAATTAATTGCTTATAATATTTGATAGATTTTTTTGTAAATATAATATTTTTAGGAGGGGATTTCATTTATGGATTATTTAAACTTTTCTGGGATTAAAATATTTAAATCCCTAATTTTTTAGGTTTTTTTTTTTTTTTTTTTTTTTTGCAAGGCAATGGGATTCAGCGGCTTGCCCAACCACACAGCTAGGTAATTATTAAGTGTCTGATGCCATATTTGAACTCAGGTCCTCCTGACTCCAGGGCTGGTGCTCTATCCGCTGTGCCACCTAGCCACACCAAATCCCTAATTTTATTCTTTTAATAAATTCAGTTTTATTTTTGTAAATACTTATCCTTTTCATTTTTTAGTTTTATTAATTGGACAAAATGATGTCTAAAATTCCTTTGTTTCAGTTCTTCATTTTTTCATAATTGGTAATTTTTTCTAAACCATTTAGTCAATTGTATTATCTATTTTAATGTTTAAAATTTTATTTTTAATTCCATATTTTAAAAAATTCAATTTTATTAATCCTTTTTGATTTTTAGAATTTTTATTTTGGTGTTTATATAGTTTAAAATTTGTTGGTTTTTTTAGCTATTCTTATTTGCAAGCCCAGTTCATTGAACTGTTGTTCTTTTTCTTTGTTCCTGAATATATTAAGAGATGTAAATTTTATCTTGAGGTTGCTTTGGTGGTTTCTCACAAATTTTAAGATGCTCTCATGTGTTATTTTCTTTTATGAAACTAATTTTCTCTTTGAATCGTTCTTTAATCCACCAATTATTTAGAATTTGTTTTTATTCTCCAATTAGTTTTAAATAATTTTCTGTGGTCTTTTCCTGATTATAATGTTAAAAAAATTCTCTTTGGTAATGGAGTATTTAATATTTCTACATTTTAGCATTTTCTGTGAGGTTTTTAAAGCCCTAATAAATGTCTGAGTTTGTTAATATGCTATTTATATCTGAGAAAAATAGTTATCCTTCTGTTCCCCTGTTGAGTTGAATTTATTTCTACACCAAGCTCTGCCTCTATTTGTATTCTGTTCTCCTTTGATTGGTTCAGCTATTCCTGCTTTTCCTACCCTTCCCTACTAATTTGTATTGTCTTCTATTAGCTCACCCAGGATTTGTGATAAATTAAATTTCACTTACCTTTCTTTCCCAGCATATTTTCCCCTCTCTTTCTTATTTTAACATCATCAAAACCTAACAACATCACTCTCAGCCTTTATCTGATTGAATTTTCTTTATTATTCTTGGTATCATGATGATCTCAAAGGATACTCTTTCATCCTTTTTCAGACCTATTTCCCTTGCTTCTATAGTTTCCTCTATTCAGATACTGTTTTTTTCATCAGAAATTCTTTTTTATATAAATATTTTATTTGTTTTCCAATTATATACAATAGTAGTTTCTACCTATCATTTTTTGTAAGGTTTTGAGTTTTACTATTTTACTCTTTTGATGCTAGTGCTTAGGACAAAAATGTATCTTTGTACTTTAGTACATTGATAGTTTTGATGAAACCTTAAAAATTAGTAATTGAATGCCTTCAGGAATTTATTTTGTGTAAAAATATTATAAGCAGATAACTTTAGTGCTAATGGATATGCTCCTTGGAAGAAGTTATAATTTTGAAATTAAAAATTTGTTTTTAATTTTCTTAAATGTAATTATTTACTCCTTTTTCTCAGTTTACAAATCAAAACTAGACTTTGATGCTAATAGTTTGAGAAAATCAGACTATACATTTTATACCTGGCATGTTCTTGAGGTTTAAATTTGAAGTTAGAATGTAGAGTGTGTTATAGAACATGTGTAAAAGACAATAACATTGTGGTATCACAATTCTCTTGGCTCTTTATTTACTACTCATCTGTACTGCTTGTGCCAAGGCAGTCTTATTTTTAAAAATAGAAAGCTGTACTTGTGAAACATGTGGGTAGGGCATGCACAGTGACAGTGCACTGTGTTCCAAAATACAATATGTTAATAATCATATGTAACTTATTTTTTTCAGGATATATATAGCTCATCGTTCATAATGTCTAAATTATTTTTCTCTACTCTCACATTGAAACCAAAATTTTATTTATTTTCTTACATAATCTTTGCTAGTTTCCTGTGGTCATTTATTTTTTATGGAGTAATAACTTTAATAAAAAAGTGTTGTTGGATTTTTGTTTTTAAAATTTTTTATGGTGCTATTGAGGGGTTTCATTTATTTCCTCTGAAATAATGTGTTCTCCCCAGGGTGAGAAAGAAAAATTTCTCCTTCCTTGTTTTAAGATTCTTCATTTAAAATGAATATGTGTGTGTGTATGTGTTGTGTTTGTGTGTGTGATATATATATATATATGTGCATGAATACACACATATATGTCATAGGACTGTGGGGAGTCATTACTCTAAAACCTGTTTTTTTTCTATGAGCACTGATTGTAGAAATTATCTATCCTATTTTAAAGTAATATAGGAATATCTTCTGATACTAAGTGGAGGTATGCCTGTAGCTTTGTGAATGGGCTATCGAGTTGTGTGTAATGATCTTTATCTCACCCTTGATTCTTTGGAGACTAGGATGTGTAGTTAGAAAACTGTAATGTAAGAAGCAAAATGCTCCATATATATTAGCTCTTGGATTTGGGAATGAATTATTTTCATAGAATCATAAAGGCACTTGAAATCAGCTAGTCTAACCTCTTCATTGTATAAAAAATAAAAGTCTCTGACAAATTACATAAATGACAGTTTAGACTGGAATCTAGATCTCATGATTCCTTATGTGGTACTCCTTCTACTAAGTCATGCTATTTTTTTTTCTTTTTCATTTCTTATACCAGAATGTTTCAAAGCATGCCTGTTGGAACTCAAGATATCTTTATTTTTTTTAAATTTATTTTTATTGAAAATATTATTTGAGTTTTACAATTTTCCCCCAATCTTGCTTCCCTCCCCCCACCCCCACCCCACAGATAGCACTCTGTCAGTCTTTACTTTGTTTCCATGTTGTACCTTGATCCAAATTGGGTGTGATGAGAGAGGAAATCATATCCTTAAAGAGAACAGAATTCTCAGAGGTAACCAGATCAGACAATAAGATATCTGTTTTTTTTTTTTCTCTAAATTAAAGGGAATAGTCCTTGTACTTTGTTCAAACTCCACAGCTCCTTATCTGGATACAGATGGTACTCTCCTTTGCAGACAGCCCAAACTTATTCCCAATTGTTGCACTGATGTAATGAGCAAGTCTCAAGGTATCTTTAAAGCAGTGTAATTGATTTCACAAGTGCAGGAGCTGTAATGTGAAATAAGCATACATACATCAAACAGATTTGACCTCTTTTCCAGAATTTGTTGCTCTTCTACATTGTACTGTGCTGATGGAGAGAACAATAACAATTACAACAACAAAAATAATCCCAACATTTACCTAAATTGATTCAAATGTGAAATACAAAGCTTGTGTACCATTCATATAATGAATAACAAAGTAGCTGTCTAGGGAGGTGACAGAATTTAGAGCTTCTATGCATATCTAGACTCAGTGGTGAGTCTGAATAAAATTTGTTAATAAGCTAAGCAGTATACACAGTGTTTTCTCCTGGGAGACTTGTTCTTATCCTTCTTAATAGAAGGCATCACGTATTTATTACAAAAAAATGAGAATGCCAATGACTTAGAGGTTATGCATGAATTATGCATTTATCTATTTCATATAAAGCATTTTAAAATTTATTTCATATAAAACAGATTTTATATATACAAAAATCTATAAACACTTAAAGGAAATTGTTAGGTCAGGAATGGAAAGGCTGATATGGGGATATAAAAGAGCAACTTACTATTGATTTGGTGATTGCTGAGGAAGCTACTTGAAAATGCCCTAGCATTCATGCTGCGTTGACTGATTACCAGGAAGCCTTTGTGTTTTAATTATGTACTCCAAATATATGAAATAAATATATGAACTAAATCCAAGTATGATGAAGTTGTTAAAATATTTAATGTACAAGTAGAAAAAGTAAGGCAGCTAGAGTACTAGACCTGGAGTCTGGTACCTGAATTCAAATCTTACCTCAGATACTTAGTAGCTATATCATCCTGCTTAAGTCTCTTAATTTGTCTGCCTCATTTCTTCATCTATAAAATGGAGAAAATACTTGCCCTTATCTCTCAGCATTATTATGAGGGTCTAATGAAACCGGATTTATAAAGTGCTTGCAAACCTTAAAGCAGTACCTATTATTATTAACAATAATAGCATACCATTTTATATGTATATGTGCATATACACATATATAATACCAATTTTATAATAATGCCAAAAGAGTAAGTGATATCAAATGTGTCATCATCAGAGAGATAGATTTAAATCCCTAAGATTTTGCTTAGTCTTCAACCCATTATTGTTACTCTTGTAAAGAACTGAGAATAATCTAAAGCAAAGATCTGACCATATTACTCCCTTATGTAGCAAAATCCAGTGATTCCCTATTAATTCTGTATCATATATAAAATCCTCCATTTGACTTTATAACTTGGGCCTCCTTGATATTTTTCTGTCTTCTCATATCTTAATTTCATCACATATCCTAACATTTATGACTGGTCCTTTTGCTATTCCCTGAACAAAATACTTCAGTTCTCAATGATCTCACATTTTAAGTGGGAGAGTCAGTGCATACATAGAAAGTGTGACTGTAGACTCTTAAGTTATGTAGTTTGTTTAGGTGACAATGCCAGATGAAGATGGGGCTTGTAGGCAGGAAAGTGGGAGAACATTGTCTGGGAAGATTGAAAACCCTGGCTGTCTCATCAGAATTGGAGAGCCAACTAATTTCTGTGAGAAGTCAGACAGCCCAGGTGGAAGGGAGAAATAAAGGAGAGAGTGAGCCCCTGGCTTTTTTCCAGCAGGTCTTGCTAGTGACCAACTGCAACAATATGAGTTCTATTACTTTGTCAGCATGGGTCATCCCTCCAACAACACTTTTTGAATCTTTTTACCATTTGCTAAATGATCTTTGGAAGTTTTTGTGTGGCCAAAAATTATCTCATTGCCAATCTAATGGTGAACCTGTTAACTCAGGTTTGTCCAGACAGCGCTGGGCCCCAACTTTGATTTTCTATAACCTGTATTCTATAGTATCTTCTATAGTATAATCTTCGATACTATAGCATTACGTATACCTCATAATGAAGGATTGGAATAAGACTTTAATGGTGCTATTTGTAAATGCCTACATAGAATATTAAGCTTTTATTGTTGTTGTTAACCCTGAAGTAATGACTATATATAAACACAAGAAAGGTCAAATTCCCCTGCTGGTTGGTTAGATGAAAACTTAATTGGCATATGAGTTGTGTACATATCTACAAGAATACCATTTTCAACATTTCTTAAAGAAGAAGAAAACTGCAGATGGAAAGAATTTACCTTGGCTAAGTATAATGGGTAAACAAAGGAGAAGTATAGTGGCAAGGTAAGGAGGAACTTTTAAAGGTTTAAAAGGTTTAAAGATTCAAATTTCACCCTTCCTTGATGACATTACAGAAACAGAAAGTATTAATAAATAGACAACTATGTCATTCAATACTTGGAACAATCCAATCAACCAATAAGCATTTATTACAGTTCTGCCTTACTACATACATGACAGGTACCTCGGTTATAAAACCAAGGACAAAACAGATTGTAGAGTGAGAAGAGAGCAAATCAAGGTACCAAGGATAGACAATATTTTTAAGGAATTATAAATCAGCTGAAATACTTTTGAATAAAGCAGTCAGTTCATTGAGCAATAATAAAGACTGATAACAGGCACATTACCACTGTTTTTATTGAATTGTAATCACAAGTGTTTTATCTCCTGTCAAGAGCTTCTGAAATTGCTCACATCCAAGAATGGAATCAAAAGCACTGCTATTTATGTATGAACTTAGCAAAAATCCTTTAAATAGATGACTGAATCATTCAGCTTTGTTTATGGACATGGAGTGGTTTATGATGACGATTTTAAGGAGCAAGTTATTGCCACCCAAGCAGTACAGAAAGATTATCTTTGAGAAGGTCTATCTTAATGGTCAGTGTTATATATATTATGCAAGAAGATTCCTAGAAGATAATTGCAGATCCCCAAATTGATTACCTTCAAGAAACCTAGAAAGACATGGTGACTAGAATTATAATCAAGAACTTTTTAATTTTTCATGGACTAATAGACAGCAAATGCTCATTACAGATGAGAATTCCACCAACAAAATAGATCGATATTGCATATGGGAATAGCACGTTATCAGTGACCAATGTATTGCTTGTAGTAATTCAGATACCACATTGAGACACAAAAACTAAAGAATTTGTTTTTCCATGGGGAAGAATCTTAATTAGATTTTCATATATATATATATATATATATATATATACATATATAGATGTAAATATATAATAGTATAAGTCATAATGAAATTATACCTTGCAGCATGCATGAGAATCATCAGAAAGAATAATACAAAAGGTTCCTGCTTTATATTACAGTGTAATCTTTTTTTGAAAGATTTTATTTATTTTGTTTTACATTTTTTCCCCCATTCTTGCTTTCATTCCCTCACCCCCCACAGAAGGCATTCTGTTAGTCTTTACATTGAAGAACCATGTTTTTAAAAAACATTAGCTCACTTGATCTTAACAAACAACTCTGAGATATGGTTTCTTTTTTTGTTGTTTTTGTTGTTCAGTAATTTTCAATTTTGTCTATCTCTTCTTGACTATATTTGAAGTTTTCTTGGCAGAAATTCCGGAGAGCTTCCTGACTGCAGATCTGGTATTCTATCCATTGTGCCTTCCCCATAGCTTGCCTTCGAGTAGATGAAATTGATCATGGGACAGAAAAGTTGACTTCTTATTGGTCTAGTTAGTCATTTAATTTTCCCAATAATGATCCATGGTATATTGCTTGTTAGCCAATGTCTATGGAGTCTGTGTAAACAATAAATGCTCATTTGTCATCTTAGTATATTTGGCTGTAAATATGAAATAGATTATAATTCTGCAAATTTTACAAATGTAAATAAAATAATGGATTTAGAAATAAAATTCTTGAGTATTTAAAAAATAAAAATGTGTTAAATAATTTCTCAAAATATGGGCTTGTATAGTAAGTAAAAAATCAAAATTATGAAGCGTTATATAAAGTAATTGTGTCTAATATTGTTCTCAAATATAAAATATGTTAGTAGCAAACTTTTCTTCCTTGTAATAAGTTTTGGTAAACTTTGCTGTTTTAATCAGCATATAATAAATTGACCAATTTCTAATAGTTCATCCCCAAATATGATTTAAAAATACTAGTTTTTAAAAGGGTTTATTCAAAATATTATTTAAAGTAAAGGTTTCCATCACAGCAGAAAATTGAAGAACTATTGTCATGTGTTAAAGAGAATATCTGTGAGTCAATGATATTCTTCTGTTCTCTCCTCTGCCTAATTGAGAAAATCAGACTTATTTTCTGTCTCTTTTGATTTTGAATAGTGATAGAAATGATATACTCCAACTTTTAGATTGTATTGCTGTAAAAATTTACATGTTAATAGATGATTTACCAGTTAATGATGTCATTAGGTCATCAAACTGTATATTATTTGCCCCCTTTCTTAACTTTAACTTTCCCTTCCTTTTTTAATTTCTATTAATTATTATCATTAAAAAAAACCTGATAAGTTTTTAAAAAGGCAAAAGAAAATTAGGTAGAAAAGCTTCATACATTTACTTTGTAAGTTCTTTAAGAAAAGGTGAGATGTCAGGTTTGGTTATCTGATTTTTTAAGTATCTATTTTTTTTTTTTTTTAGGTTTTTGCAAGGCCAATGGGGTTAAGTGGCTCACCCAAGGCCACACAGCTAGTTAATTATTAAGTGTCTGAGGCTGGATTTGAACTCAGGTACTCCTGACTCCAGGGCTGCTGCTCTATCCACTGTGCCACCTAGCCACCCTTTAATCTCTCTTTTGCTTTCACATCTCCACATCTCCAGTTGCTTGTTGGATATTTTGAGGTTTCATAAACTATCTGAATTTAAGATAACCAAAACTAAATTCATTTTCTTTTTTTTTTAATTGTATTTATTTAAGGCAATGGGGTTTAAGTGACTTGCCCAAGGTAACACAGCTAGGTAATTATTACGTATCTGAGACCAAATTTGAACTCAGGTCCTCTTGACTCTAGGGCTGGTGCTCTATCCACTGTGCCACCCAGCTGCCCCTGAATTCATTTTCTCCTTAAATTTTCCCCTTTTCTGAACTTCTCTATTATTGTTCCAAACACCACTATCCTAGTCACCAGGCTTGCAATCTAGCTGTCATTTCTAGGTTTTTTTTTTTTTTTTTTTTGCAAGGCAAATGGGGTTAAGTGGCTTGCCCAAGGCCACACAGCTAGGTAATTATTAAGTGTCTGAGACCAGATTTGAACCCAGGTACTCCTGACTCCAAGGCCGGTGCTTTAGCCACCTAGCCGCCCCTAGCTGTCATTTCTAACTCTTTACTCTCTTACTTTCCATATACAATCTATTTCCCATTTGAGTTGATGCTGATGAAATCTTTATAAGTTCATTTCTTTGATTTACACCTGGAATTTTGCAACAGCCTATAGATGTCTCCTGCCTCAGGTCTCTCCCCACTTCAGTTCATCGTCCTTCAGTTTCCAAAGTGATTCTCCTCCTGACCCCATTTCAATTAATTCCAGTGACCTTCTGTTTTCTGTAGGGACAAATATAAAATCCTCTTGTTTTAAAGCCCTTCTCAATCTGTTCTTTCCTATCTTTTCATGCTTCTTATACTTTTTCCTATCCACACAACTTCCTTATTTGATTAGGTTTACTAAATTGTTTCTTTTTTAACTATTTTAGCTCTCTTCTTCTAACTGGATGTGTTCTTATAGTCAAAGATCAAGTTCCTTACTTGAGTGGAGGAGATAGAAAGGCACATAGAAAATAAGATGATGCATTTTTGTGGACTCAGGACAAGGGCATGTTATCTTATGAAATTTCGATATTTTTGCTTAGTATATTCATTGTTACTTTATCCCTGACCTATAATTTTTTTTGCAAGGTTTGAGGGAAGCCGATGTTTTATTTTCATTTGTCTAATTTTTCAGTCTTCTCTCATACCTTACCACCTTTAAAAAAAAAAGCTTGATCTAATCTACCAAGAGAAAGAAAATTCTATTTAGAGTTCATTGACTTGGGTTCAAAACCTGATTACTAGGGGTTATTGACAATGTGACTTTGGGTAGCTCTTTGAACCTTACTTTGCTTACTTCTAAAATAAGGAAGATGGATTAGATGACCTTAGTGTTCTTTTAATTGCTGGAACTTTTAACTTTATTAGTCATTGATGCTATGAACTTTTTTGTTGGTATTTTTTAAATTTCATATTCCTTTATGGATAAACAGCATTGCCTACTAGATTCAGAGCTGGTCCTTAGACCAGGAAGACTTGGGTTCAAATGATGCTTCTGACATATACTGACCATTTGACAAATTACTTAAATTTTTATTTTACTGAGTTAGATTATTCTTTAAGTCCAAAATTTGGAGAGAATATGCTGACCTGCATTAGGGAATTCCTTCACTTGGGAGTTTCCCATTACTAGCCCCATCTTTCTTTAAAAAATAAATGGAAGCTCTTTTGTTTCTTCATATAAAAATGTTGAATGATTTTGTTTGTTTTTTTTTATTTTGTTTTTTTTTAATGAAGGGATTTTTCTCGTGACATGAACCATCAAGAACATCCATTAACATTTATACTTCATTACCTCATGACATCAGGTAGGTGATGCCATGACAAGCACATGAATTGGATTTGAGTGAGAAGGTGCTGTGCTAAATTCTCAGCCTCCCTTTTCTCCTCCAGAGTCAAGTTGTGTTAATGATATGAACCAATGAAATCTCAAGGAGAATTTCACATAAATAAAGAGGCTAACTTGCTTGGGCAAAGGGGAGACAAAAAAGGGAAGAGGGTTTAGGCTATTATTGCCACAATACCACTAATGTTTTAGATGGGAAAACTGAACCCCAGAGAGGCTAAATGACTTGCTCAGATACATAAGTAATAAGTGGCAGAACTAGGGTTCGAATCCAGATTCTACTCCAGATCAATTCCTCTTTCTTTTGGACCTTGCAATCTTCTCCATGTAACAAGTAGTCAGATATGAATCAGGATGACTGGAGATGGTCCTGGACTTGAGGTAATCAGGGTGAAGTGACTTTGCCCAAGGTCACACAACTAATAAGAGTCAAGTGTCTGAGACTGGATTTGAACTCCCATCCTTCTGAATCCAAGGTCAGTGCTCTATCCACTGCACCATATACCTTTCAGGGAGCAAGTAATTTGGAATAGAAGGAAATAGGGAAGAAATAAGTGATTATTTTTTCATGTTCTCACTTTGAGAGGGGCAAGGGAAGAAAGAGGTTGATATTTTTTTTAAGTAGCCCAAGCCAACACAGGCAGCAAAAGCAAATGATTTCTGGAAGAATTTAGCTGCGTTGTAGAGCTTTTGATTACTTAAGATCCCTTATTTCTAGTAGGTGTGAAAGAATTTTCAGTAAATGGATGTGGAAATGAAACTTGGCTCTGGTGTTGTGGAGAGTTAACGGATCAGTATATTTTTGCTTTTTAAGGAAAAGCAGGCCTCTTGTTGTTTCCTTTAAGTGGGCCTATCCCAAACAGATGACACTGCTTTTAATTAAGGAAGCAGTTGTACAATACCTTTGTATTTTTTCTTAGCAGCTGGTATCCATCAAATCAATGTCTGCTTCTCATCAGCAGCAGGTGTTCCATGAAACAGCAGGGACTTTTAAGGGTTTAAAGATTCTTCTTTCTTCCTAGAGGAGAAGTTAGTGCAGTCCATCAGGGCCTCAACTTACCTTTAATGAGGAGACATAATATCATTTGCTGAAGTATTCAGAATGCAAGTAAGCCTATAAATTTAATGTGGCTCTATTGTCTTGATATCAGTGTTATTATTAGAGTTTAATAAATAGAA
This sequence comes from Macrotis lagotis, assembly GCF_037893015.1. NCBI lineage: Eukaryota > Metazoa > Chordata > Mammalia > Peramelemorphia > Peramelidae > Macrotis > Macrotis lagotis. The sequence goes on along the minus strand of NC_133658.1, from coordinate 170,524,311 downwards.
TTTAAGAGTTGAAATGTATCCTAAGACTTAGATTTAAAGGTGGAAGGAGAATTTAAGAAGCCATCTAGTTCAGTTACCTTGTAATGGCAGAGCTTGACTCAATAGTTTAGGTTTAAAAAATAGAATAAAATGAGAAACTTTTAATCTATGTAATAGTTTAAAAAAAGGAAACTTACTCAGCTTAGAATATCAGGAAAATAATGTTTTGAGTAGGGAAAGGATGTTCATACAATAAATCACTGTTTCATTTTTACACAGCTTCCCAGTCTTGTACAACCTGTCTGACTATGCAGGGAATTATCCAGTCCCTTATTTCCTGTCTATTTTGACCTCCTCGTTGTCTATCTAGACAAACAGGAAACTATGTCAGTGATTTGAACCAATTAAATGTCAAGGACAGTTTCTTTTAAAGAGCCTAACTTGGTTGGAGAAGGGGGAGACAAAAAAAGGAAGAAGGATTAGGTTATTTTTGCCACCACACCACTAGTTTTTTAAATTGGGGAAACAACCCCAGAGAGGCTTAATGACTTGCTCAGATACATAGGTAGTAAGTGGCAGAGCTAGGGTTTGAACCCAGATTTTACTCCTTCTTTTGGACCATACTATCTCACCTTGTAACAATGATATCCTAGTGATTTTCCTAAAGTCAGTGAACTTCCTCAGTAAACTTCAGGGGCAAATACTAAATGTTCTGTTTGTCATCAAAGCCTTTCTTAACCCAGTCCCCTCCTACCTTATGTCTTACTTTCTGACACATGTTCTTTGTTTCAGATGACACTGGCCTTCTGACTGTTCCATAAACAAATACTTGGCTCTGGACCTTTCCTCTGGCTGTCAACCCCGACTCTGACCCCTCCCAATCCTCCCTCTCCTCCTCTCGGCCACCCTGGCTTCCTTTAAGTCTCAACTAAAATCCTATCTTCCACAAAAAAGCCTTCCCCAGCCCCTCTTAATTCCAGTTCCTTCCCTCAGTCATTTTCTATTTAGTCTATATGGAGCTTGCTTTATATTTGCTTGTTTGCATATGTCTTCCCATTAGATTATAAGCTCTTTGAGAAAGGCTGTCTTTTGCCTCTTTTTTTTGCCCCCCCCTTTTTTTGGTACAGCTAGGTGGTACAATTGATAGAGTATTGACCTTAGAGTCAGGAGTCAGGAGGACAGGATTTTGAATCTAGCTTCAGACACTTGACACTGACTAGCTGTGTGACCTTGGGCAAGTCCCTTAACCTGATTGCCTCACATCCAGGGCCATCTCGAGCCATACTGATTCATAGTTGACCACTGGACCCAGATGACTCTGGAGGAGAAAGTGAGACTTGGGACTTAGCACAGCACCATCTCACTCAAATCCATTTCCTATGCTTGTCATGGTCTTCTTCTAGAACAAAGGAGAAACAGCAACAACAATGCTTTTGCCTATTTTTGTATATCCAGTGCTTGACACACAGGGTAGGTACTTCATAAATGTTCAATGATTGATTTATTGCTTTGTCTTATATAGACAGGTATTACCCAGATGTGCTGATTTTTAACTGTATGGGCACAGTTGAACACCCCAGGGAGATATGAATGAGAACCTGTTTTTGCTCTAGAGACATTTTCTCCTTTTTTTAAATTCACTTTGATCTTTAAATTTTGTAGGCTTTTTCACTATCAGGAATATGAGAAAAGGGAAAGAAAAAAAAAGAACTGTCATTTTACATTTCTTTCTTTGTGGAATGGGTCTATCTGTAATCTCTTTTCTATATTCATTTTTCCAGAGAAAATGAATGAAATTGGTTCATTTTCTGTATAATTGTTTTATTCTCTTGTCTCTGTTTATTTAATGATAAAGCTCTTAAAGGAATTCTAAAACTTGGAACAATAAAGTAGAATATGAGGTTGAACAAAAGATTTTATTTAGTTTTCTTATTGAATGAATGCAGACCTGGGTGAATGACCTTCTTGCTAATTATTTCTCAAGTTCTATTCCTTATAAACCAAAAAAAAGTGATTCATTTATTTATTTTTGACTAATAGGACCTTGTGTTACTTTGAAATCAGACTTAATAATAAAAATCATACAGCCAAAATATATTGGTTAATTTATTTCTGTACTATTTATTATATAAGATATTAAAAACAACACCAAAATTAACCATCTATTTTACTTTTTAGTAGATTCTGTCCTCACTTTAATTGGTTGTTAAAACATGTTTCAAAGGAATATTTTGGCCTGACTGTATTTCCTTGTTTCATTTCTGATGGCTTTATAGGATTATGTATATGTATATAAGTTGTGGGACCAGAACTCCTAATGACCTTTTTTTTTTTTGACTTTAGTCATTATGTTAAATGAATTTCCTAAATATATGTGGTAGTAAGATTCTAGCTATCATGCTGAAAAGGACCTTAAAGATGGTCTGGGTGAACTTCCTAGTTTTTCAGTTGAGATAATTGAGGACCAAGGAGGTTAAATCTCTTAACTCAAGGTCAAATTGCTAGGGAGTATGATATCTGGATTTAAAACTACATCTACTGACTCCAAATCCAGCCAGCATTTCAATTCTAATCCATTTGTCTAGAGAACCCCTAGAAGTCATGTAGTTCAACTTTCTAAAAAATCGAGTCTTAAACTGGTGAAGTAAATTGCTCAAAGCTTTACAGGTAGTTATTTAGCAGAGTCAAGATTCATATTCATCTCCTTTAACTCCTGGGCTTTCTCACTGTTGCATATAATTATTTGTTAAAATTCTAATACAGAAACCTTCACGTGTAATCATTTAGGAGTCTTGAATATGAACATATTAAAAGATAGTTTTTAGGAATATTATGTTATATTTGAGGAGCTAAATGGAACCCTTCCCTATACTAATAATGATTTTATTTGGAAGATACTTAGGAAACATTTAAGTTAAGAACATTGATAACTTTGAAAAATAGCTGAAGTGCCTTATTCAATTATTGTTTGATTGACTTTCCAAACAGATGGCCAGAGGCAACACTGTGAATCAAAATATAAATTGTTTGTGAAATCCATAAAAAAAAGATTATGGATCATTATAAATAGTACAACTTCATTAAATAGAGAGAAATGGAGAGTACAACAATTTTATTTTATTTTTTAAAATAAGATCCTCTGAAGTATATTTTTTCAATTTTCCTTTTTTCTTTTTTCTTTTGCATTTTACAATTTTCCCCAATCTCACTTCTCTCCCCTACCCCCCCACAGAAGGCAGTTTGCTAGTCTTTACATTATTCCCATAGTTTGCATTGATCTAAGTCGAATATGATGAGAGATAAATCATATTCTTAAGGAAGAAACATAATAGGATGAGACATAGCAGAATTACATAATAAGACACCTTTTTTTTTTTAGATTAAAGTCCTTGGTCTTTGTTCAAACTCCGCAATTCTTTCTTAGGATACAGATGGCATTCTCCATCACAGACACCCTAAAGTTGTACCTGATTGTTGCCCTGTTGGTATGAGCAAGTTCATTAAGGTTGATCATCACTCCCATGTTGCTGTTAGGGTGTACAGTGCTCTTCTGATTCTGCTCATCTTGCTTCAGCATCAGTTCATGCAAATCCTTCCAGGCTTTCCTGAATTCTCATCCCTCCTGGGTTCTAATAGAACAATAGTGTTCCATCACATACATATACCACAATTTGTTAAGCCATTCCCCAGTTGTTGGACATTCCCTCAGTTTCCATTTCTTTGCCACCCCAGAACTTCTGTGAACATTTTTGTACAAGTGATATTTTTACCCTTTTTTTATAATCTCTTCAGGGTATAGACTCAGTAGTGGTATTGCTGGATCAAAGAGTATGCACATTTTTGTTGCCCATTGGGCATGATTCCAAATTGGAGAGCACAACAGTTTTAAAGAAAACTTCCCAAGAGAATCTTACAAACCAAATTATCCCATGTCTAGCAGTGGTCCTGACATATGGTTGGCACTTAATGCTTGGGGCAATTAGATGGCATTGTGGTTAGAGTGCTGGGCCTGGAATCAAGAAGACTCCTCTTCCTAAGATCCAATCTGACCTCATATACTATCTTTGTAACCCTGTTTGCCTTGGTTTTCTCATCTGTAAAATAAACTTGAGAAGGAAAAGGCAAACCATAACAGTATCTTTGTCAAGAAAATCCCAAATGAACTGAGAGTTGGATGGAACTGAACAATGACAATATTTATTGACTTGAGCCCAAGGACCTTTAAAGATGAAAATGGAAGGAGGATAGCAAAAAAATAAAAAATTAAGAGCCATTCTTGGGTTCTTAGCACAGTCTGAGATGTATTCATAGAGGTGGCACAAACAGCATCAGTAAGAACAAAGACAGGAAAAGCAACTAGATTGTACCAACTCGATCTACAAAAAAATGGTGGAGTTGATATATTGTGAAGTCATTAAGAGATAAGTTCCCCAAGGTATTTTAAAGGAAGTGAAAGATAATATATAAAATCTCACATCCTTAGCAGAACCATCAATATATGAATTGAGGGCATCCTCTGTTAGGATATTAGTAGGAAAAGAGGTAAACTTTCCAAGTGATATTCTACTGTATACTATATCTTTGCCATATTATAGATAGAAGACAAGCTCCCACTGTGCATATTATTTGTTGGTTTTGAAAAAAAAATCTTTTGATATGGTTGGTATGCCATTTTAAAAGGTATTTTTCCAACAAAGTATTTGCCATCTGGACCTTGAAGTCATTCAGGATTTCTTAAAAGCCGTGGGGGGGGGGGGGGGCAGAAATAATCCTGTTAAGTGACTTTCTTCTCATAAACATAAGGAATCACATTACATGGAGATAAATGTGTGTGTGTGTGTGTGTGTGTGTGTATATGTATATATATATATATATATATATATATATATATATATATATATATATTTACCAAAAGGGTTTGCCAGTGAAGAGGGATTATCTATAGAATGTTCTTCACATTTTTTTAACATGATATTGTATCCCAAATTATAGAACTTTTAAAAACAATTCTTTGGAATTCAAACAAAGAGAAAAAGAATATTGCCTTGATTGTGATGTTTAGATAGATGGATAGAATATTTATTAAGTACCAGTATGTACTATGATGGGTAGAGGTAAGAAACAGGTGGATGACCTGAGTATTGACAGTATAGTGAGGAGATAGATAGTGGCTGGGAAATGCCATATGGATTGGGTTCCTAGCAAGATAAGTTTATCAGAGTTAGGCTGCCAAAGGGTAGGGGTCCAAGGTTGTGGTGATGGAGAAAATGGGAGAGGAATGACTGAGTGGAGGCAGCATTTTGAGGATGACTGTTGTCCATTGCTGTATACCTGTCCCAATATGTCTGAGACAGTAAATACAAATAAAAGAATTTTTGCCCAGAATTAAACAGAACAACAAGCATAGACTAAATTGATTTCAGTAAATGACAAAGCTCTTGTAATGAACCCAGTATTTTGTTTCAGTTTGTATTCCCCATACTCAATACAGGACCTGACCCATTTTTGTTGTTTAGTCATTTAGTCATATCCAACTCTTCATGATCCCATTTGGGGTTTTAATGGCAAAGATATTGGAGTGGTTTGCCATTTTCTTCTCCATCTTATTTTACAGAGGGAAAAACTGAGGCAAATAGTATTAAATAACTTGCTCAGTGTCACACAACTAGGAAGTTTCTGAGGCCAAATTTGAACTTCAGTCTTCCTCGCTGCAGGATTGGCCCTGTATCCAGTGCACCACTAAACTGCTCCTACGTGACACATAATAGACACTTAATAAATGTTTGACTAACTGACCTCTCAGAAACTCATTTTATATATACTTTTTAAACTGAGTATGAAAAGAAACAACATGGAATTAGATCTTCAACTTGTTCTACAAATGTTAAACTAAAAGTTTTTTAAAAGCATATTTAGTCACATTGCTTTTAATCAAAGTATTAACAAACATTAACAAATAAAATAATTTAAAATATTTCATTTTTATCTCATTGTTTCAAATTTTATTTTGTATGTATTTTTTAGTTCTAGAATCCATTAACTTTCCCTCTACCCCTCTTCTGAACTTCTCAATTTTTCTGTTGTGTGCAAGATGATGATGATGATGATGATGTTTGTTCTGTGCTAAGGCACTAGTCTTAACCAGTGGCCAAATATGAATCAAGATGATTGGAGATGGCCCTGGATGTGAGGCAATCAGGGTTAAGTGAGTAGTCCAAAGTCACACGCGTAGGTAGTAAGTGTCAGGTATCTGAGACTAAATCCAAACTCCCATCCTCCCGACTCTGACCAGTGTTTAATCCTTTGTGCCACCTGGCTGCTATTGTTCTAATTGCTGAATTCTCAACCTTGGTTTTATTTTTGATTGCTTCTCCTACATATCCAATAATTTTCCAAATCTTATCCTTTTCTTCCTCCACAACATTTTTATTGGATGTCCCCTTCTCTCCTTACGTAGTAAGTGTACTTTCCCTTAATTCAGAGCCTTATCATCACTCAGGCCATAGTAGTAGTAGTCTCCTCATTGGTTTCCCTCATATCCTTATACTTATGACCAAAGTAATTTTCCTAAAGACATTTCTGACCATGCCATTCCTCAATGCCTCCCTATTGTCTTGGGATCAAACATTATTTCATTTTATCTCATCTTTTAAAAATTCATAGATTTGTATTTAAGTTTTACTATATAATTATTAGCTCAGTAGTATACATACATACATACATATATATGTATATATGAAATGTATTAAGAAGTAAATACACAGTATTAAGAATGTTTACTGGAGTGGATAGGTAGCACAGTGCATAAAGCACTGGCCCTGGAGTCAGGAGTACCTGGGTTCAAATCCGGTCTCAGACACTTAATAATAATTACCTAGCTGTGTGGCCTTGGGCAAGCCATTTAACCCCATTTGCCTTGCAAAAACCTAAAAAAAAAAAAAAAGAATGTTTACTCAAATTTTTTTGTCACTAGGGATGTATAATCACAAAACTTTGGAGACTAAATGAATCTAGACCATATAACTTTCTTTTTCCCCCTTCTTCAGTCTGTTTAAATATGTCCATTTTATAATTTAAAAACCACCATTTAGAAATTTTCCAGGTTTATAATTCCAAATGCCAAATATCCTTGTTTTATTCAAATTTTCTATCTTGATTGATCAGACGTGGCAAAATCCTGAAATAGCTTGATGTTCTATCTTAGAATTAGAACTTAAAATTAAGTTGATAGCTTAGTATAGACATTGTCTACCCTTCATCTCAAATTACTTAAATAAAACTTTTATAATCTCTATAATTTTCCATCAAGATAAAGATCAATTCTTAAATCACTGTAGCAGTTCATATCAGTAGCACTTCTTCCTTCATCACAGCGAGTTCTGCTTGATTTTTTCAGTAGAATTACCAATTAAATGCTATAAATATGTATGAAAATTCTCTTAAAATATTATCAGAAGTAATAATTTTATTTTATTTGGAAGTCTAGACTATCCTGATATCTTGTGGCTATTTATAGCTTTCAAAACCTGAATATAACAAAAAGATTATTAAAGATTTACAATAAAAACAAAATGTTCCAAAAAGGATTGAGAGAATGGAAAGGATGTTGTATAAATTGCAAACTCTTAAAGCGATATGATTTGCAGTTAAGCCAAATGATTTTAAAATACATCCAGAGTAACAAAAGTTTAAGATATTTTCACTTTGAGAGAATTTCAAGAGTAAATATCAAAATACTTGAGTCTAAGCAAATATAAAGGAAGTACCATAATAAGAAAATAAAGGCAGTACGTGAGTATATATGTAGTTCCAGGTGTTATGTTGCCTAAATATTGTCTCTTTAATGTGTTTGCCTCATGTTTATTTATATATTAGAGGGCTTATGCCTGTAATTCTGAATGACTTACTATGTTCATATCTTCAGATGTTTAAAATGATTTGTAGTCTTTTGATTAAAGTCCAAAAATGGGTTACTGATACTTTTATTAAACTTCAGTATGAGAAATGTGTAGCATATCTACCTATCCACTTTTCTTACTTCCTTCTTATTCTGAAGACTAGATCTCCCTATTTTGTCTAGACATGAAGCACCCTGGACATTCCCAGGCTTTATCCTAATGCTGAGAGGCACAGAAGCTTGGACTTGTTCCAGTTCTTTCTTAGAAGGAGGATCAGCCCTCTTTAGGCAACCTAATAGCTTCTTTCTGATGGGGGTGGGAGAAGGAGAAGAGGAGGATCATCATTTTTGGTGCTAAACCTACTGAAGATCCCTGATTTAACTTTGGCTCTATTGTAATTCAAGAATTCCCAAGATTAGGAGGTTAAAAGGTACCTCCTTTCCAGCAGCAGTCATACCAGGGTCCTATTAAAAGTTGTTTCCCAAATGTTTCTATTGAACGCTATTACTTTTATTTAGCTAATATAACCCTTGAAATTATACATAGACTCCTAGGTTGCTGTCAATGGGACAAGTTGGTCCTCTTTCGTTTGTATCTTTTCTTTATTATTCGTTCGCTGTAGTTGTTGGTTCTTTCCTTTTTGTTGAGGTGAAATTCTTCAGTATTAAGACCTGCTCTTGAAGCACTCATCAATTTTCTTTAACTCCTCAAACTGTTGATTAAACTTAAAGATCTAGATGGAAGTGGTTTTTAGGTTCCATGTGATATCTAACACTTATGGAAAGGTTTAGTCTCATTCTTCTTAATTAAAGCGTTTAACCCCTGTCATACTTGATATATATTATGTAATCTTGTATTGTGTGTCTCTTTATATATGATGAAGGTGAATGCTATTTTAAAGCTAAATCAGAATTTCAAATTGTCTCAGAAATAACTAGCTCTTTTTTTTTTTAAATTTTACCTACATTCATTTGGCTTGGCAGCAGTCACTATGGAACTAGTATCTTATGGATTAGATTGTTGGATCACCCTTATGAAAAGTAACTTTTAGGTGCCTCTCTGTTCATGTTTCTTTAATAGTTTTTTTTTTTTTATAAATCTTATTAAGCAGATCCCATGCCTGCCTCTAATATCTTGTAGACTAAGAGCCAGATTTTTTTTATATAGTCTGTTGACTAATTTCTGTTTTATATGGACTGCCTTTCACTTTTCTTTTTCATCTTTCCCAAAGGGTCTTTGTGCCACTTAGATTATTTTTTATGAGGAAGGTAGTTATGACATAGTGTCCTATCTTGTTAATAAGAAGATAAATACAATTAGCAGTACTTCTCAAGGCAGAGGAATGTGATACAAAAATGAAAAAAAATTCAAGAACTATACCAAAAATATAATTGGGGATAAGCAATTATTAAAGTTGGGATGAGTAGTAGGAAGTAAATATCAGTTTTTGATTGACTAATGATTGAAGAATATCACTGACTTAAAGATACTTAGTGCCTTACTGATTTTGCTGCTCTTTAGGAGATCAGAACCTAAATCATAATGTTCTTCTATTTTGTTTTCCTCCCCCCCCCCCCAGTTTCTCATTTGTTTTATTCAGTAAAGTATGCAAAATTTAGGTAAGTACATTTTGGGGGTTTCCTCTTTAGCTGTGATTAACAATACAAAAATCTACTGCCAGTGTGCTTTTCCTTACCGAATTTTTGACATTTGCAAGGTTCAAGACCCCTAGAAAAATGTTCATGTACTGAGTGTACTGGCCATTTCAGACCTCAGATACTTTTAAAATGCTTGTTGAGTTATTAATTGAACTGGGATCTAGCAATTATGAGTGAAGGCATTCTAGCAATTATTACTTAAAAGTCCCCAGTGATATTGATTGCATGATATACAAATTATTTTATGAAATTCTAAACATAGAAGCAATCAAGAGATTGAGAATTCTGAGCATCAGTTTTATCAGCCAATTTCTGACAATTGCAAAATGTGCAATCATTATGCATAACAGTTCCTGAATAGTTACAAAGAATTGAACATTCTTACAAAGTTCAAATGCCTAGATAATGAATGGTGCATGCATGAAAGGTAAATAACTAAAGTGAAACTTTAAGAAAAAAAAGATTGTGGTAGCATTTTCATGCTTATTTAGCTAAATATAGCTATTTTAAAGATAATTAAAGCTGTCTCATTTAAGTGCAATTTCAGGAAAACAACTGGAATATTTAAAATTTTTCCATTTCAGTCCAGATTTTCAGATTTCTGAAACCCTTCATAATACAAGTTAGTTGTTTTCTGGGTCCCAATTAATCACTTTAGCCTTCTCAAGAGTAGAATGGATTACTCGGCAAGCATATTCATTTTTAAAATTTGGATCAAAAGAAGTAGAGAAAAAGTGGTTGAATGTCCAGTCGTTACTGAAGGACAGGTCGGATTGTTCAACCTTCTCAATCTTTTGGCCATCTTTCAACAGCTCTATGGTAATCTGGGGAGGATGAAATCCTGACACATAGTAATTTAGAAAGTTTTCTTTGTTGCTGTCCCGTGGATGGCGGGAATAAACCTGAACTTTGGGAGAACTGGTGAGAGCATCCAGGAAAGGAAGGAAGCACAGCTACCCCAGGACCAAAAAGAGGATGCGAGCTATGCTGGGAGGGCGGCCGCGGGGGGGGGGGGGGGGGGGGGGGGGGGGGCGGGCGGCTTGTCAGCTTTCTCTCTTGTTTTCCTTTCTTTAGCAATTATCTCAGAAAGGTCAAGACAATTAGTGACATAATTAATTTCCCCATTTTTTTTACACCATTTTTCTTTGATGTAACTAATAGATATAATAGATAATAGATAGAGCTGCAAGTCTGGAGTCAGGAACACCCAAGCTCAAATTTGATTTTAGACACTTAGTAACTGTGATCCTAGGCATGTCACTTAACTCAGTTTTTTCATAGGTAAAACTAAGTAGAGAAGGAAATGGGAAAGCATTCCAGGATCTCTGCTAAGAAAATCCTAAAATGGGTCACAGAGAATCAGATATAGCTGAAAATGATTAAATAATTAACTGCATATGAGAAATAATATTTGTTAATTACCCTGAAACATTACTTGGTCTCTGCAAGTGAGGGATTAAGGGAATATTAAAGGAATTTTCTTCTAGAGGACTATTAAAGTAATGAACTAAAATCACATGTCATATTCTTAGAATAAGGACAGAAGGCTTTTCTATTTTGGTAGTTTGTCTAGCAACTAGAGATATTGTCAGCCCTCTTAAGCAGGTAATCATACCCACTTTAAACCTGGCTCATGGACAAGGATACAAGATGATTTTGAGCATTATTATGCAAAGAAATTAGTGCAATGAGACCTTTCATAGATATATTTTACAACAAGATTTCATGAACTAGAGCTTTCATTAATTGCCTAGATTGCATTTATCAATCAAGTTTCCTTCCATAGGAATTTTATGTGATCCATAAATAGTGTATTTATTTTATTAGGGAAATGTGACATCAGGTTTAGAGTTTAGAAATGAAACATCAGTCTTAGAGAAGAAGAAAGAACTTTGAAGCTTCAACAAAAATGTTGTTGGTTTATTTAAAATTAATAAAAGAAATTATTTCAGGAGACACTTCATTTAATGTAGCATTTAAAAAAATCATAGTTTAGTGAAGCCAGGTTATACATACAGCAACACAATATGGACTTCAGGGTAACTGGGATGGTATTTATCGCCACCAGTCTTTTGAAAAGCAGCACAGGTTTGTTTTAGGGGCCTGTGTAAATTGAGCTCTGCCAATTGTATATTTCAACGGAAACCTTTTAAATTGCATAAGAACTCATTTAAAAAACTAAAACTGGAGGACTTCAATACTCAATACCAGTGGAAAATGTACTAAACTGTGATTTAAGGAGTGCCCTTTTGCTATAGGAGCCCTCAGAAACATTCTCCCTGTCACTGATGACTGAAATTCTCTCATTAGAAATTAATTTCCTGTTCTTTGGAGTACCTTCTACACCATACGCCTCATCCCTTCAAGGTTCTTTTCTTTCTCTTCACCTGCTAAAGCATTTCTCATTTAGCTCATTATCATGTGGGACTTGCTTCAGATTTCAGTCCTGCCTCTTAATTTTAGTCTTTCTTTTTTTAGGATGTTTATATACATATACACATTATATATACATATATATATATATATATATATATATATATATATATAGTTATATATGTGTGCATGTAAGCATTTACTGATTTTGCTGATCTTTTAGGAGATCAGAACCTAAATCATAATGTTCTTCTATTTTGTTTTCCTTTCTTTAGCAATTATCTCAGAAAGGTCAAGACAATTAGTGACAATTAATTTCCCCATTTTTTTTAAACCATTTTTCTTTGATGTAACTAGATGGCACAATAGATAGAGCTGCAAGTCTGGAGTCAGGAACACCCAAGTTCAAATTTGGTTTTAGATACTTAGTAACTTAACTCTAGTTGATGAAATCTTATTTATTGATTTATACATATATATTATTTATACATATAAAGGTAAAAGGTATATACAATATATATGCATATATATATATATATATACACATACATAAAATGTCTCCTGGAATAATGTATATATGTATATGACCTATTTCACATGATGATATATAAGGATCTAATGAAATAGTCTATGTGTAGTGCTTTGCAATCTTTAATCCTCTATATAAATTAATATCTCTTGCTATTATAATTACTTTAGGTACTAGCAACTAGCTGGTGTGGTGGTTAGAGTAATGTTTTTTTAAAATTATAATTACTTTTTTGAATTTTACAATTTTTCCCCTAATCTCGCTTCCTCCCACCCCCAGTCACAGAAGGCAGTCTGTTACTCTTTACATTGTTTCCATGCTATACATTGATCTAAGTTGAATGTGTTAAGAGAGTTATCATATCTTTAAGGAAAAAAAATATAAGAGAGCAAAATTCCTTAATAAGATAATGGTGTTTTTTAAAAATTAAAGGTAATGGTCTTTGGTCTTTGTTCAAACTCCACACTTTGTTCTCTGGATACAGATGGTATTCTCCATTGCAGATACCCCAAAATTGTCCCTGTTGTTGCACTGATGGAATGAGCAAGTCCATTAAAATTGATCATCAACCCCAGGTTGCTGTTATGGTGTACAGTGTTCTTCTGATTCTGCTCATTTCACTCAGTATCAGTTCATACAAATCCTTCCAGGCTTCTCTGAATTCCTATCCCTCCTAGTGTTTCATAATGTTCAGCCATTCTCCAATTGAAGGACATTCCTTCAATTTCCAATTCTTTGCCACCACAAACAGAGCTGCTATGAATATTTTTGTGCAAGTGATGTTTTTACCCATTGTCATGATCTCTTCAGGGTATAGACCCAGTAGAGGTATTGCTGGATCAAAGGGTATGCACATTTTTATTGCCCTTTGGGCACAATTCCAAATTGCTCTCCAGAAAGGTTGGATGAGTTCACAACTCCACCAACAGTGTAATAGTGTCCCAGCTTTCCCACATCCCTTCCAACATTGATCATTGTCCTTTCGGGTCATATTAGCCAACATGAGAGGTGTGAGATATTACCTCAGAGATGCTTTAATTTGCATTTCTCTAATAAGTAATGATTTAGAACATTTTTTATATGACTATGCATAGCTTTGATTTCCTCATCTATGAATTACCTCTGCATATCTTTGACCTTTTGTCAATTGGGGAATGGCTTGTTTTTTTTTATAAATTTGACTCAGATCTCTATAAATATTTTAGAAATGATTCCTTGTCAGAAATACTAGTTCAAAAAATTGTTTCCCAATTTACTACATTTCTTTTGATCTTGGTTAGAGTGGTTTTGTCTGTGCAAAAGCTTTTTAATTTAATGTTATCAAAATTAACGTAATTTGTTTTTAATGATGTTCTCCATTTCTTCCATGGTCATAAACTACTTCTCTTTCTATAGATCTGATATATATGATCTCCTAATTTGCTTATAATACTGTCTTGTATGTCTGAATCCTGTATCCATTTAGATCTTCTCTTGGTATAGGGTATGAGGTGTTGGTCTAATCCAAGTTTCTGCCATACTAACTTCCAATTTTCCCAACAGTTTTTAATGAAGACTGAGTTTTTATCCCAAAAGCTGGACTCTGGGTTTATCAAACAGCAGATTACTATAATCATTTCCTGCTATCACTTTTGCGTCTAGTTCCAGTGATCCACCACTCTATTTCTTAGTCAATACCAGACAGTTTTGATGCCTGATGCTTTATAATTTTAGATCTGGTATGGCTAAACCACCTTCTTTTGCACTTTTTTTCATTAAGTCCCTGGAAATTCTTGACTTTTTATTTCTCCATATGAATTTACTTACAATTTTTTCTAACTCATTAATTTTTTGGAATTTTGATTGGTAGGGCACTAAATAAGTAGTTTAATTTTAGTAGAATTGTCATTTTTATTATATTATCTTGGCCTATCCTTGAACAGTTGATATTTGCCCAGTTATTTAAATCTGATTTTATTTACTTGAGAAGATTTTTGCATCTATATCCACCAAGGAGATAGGTCTATAATTTTATTTCTCTATTTTGACTCCTCTTAGTTTAGGTTACCAGCACCATATTGATGTCACAGAAAGAGTTAGGCAGAGTTCTATCTTCACCTATTTTTCCAAAGAGTTTATATAGAATTGGAACCAATTGTTCCTTAAATATTTGATAGAATTCACTTGTAAATCTGTCTGACCCTGGAGATTTTTTCTTAGGGAGTTCAATAATGGTTTGTTGAATTTCTTTTTCTGAGATAGGGTTATTTAGGTATTTAATTTCTTCTTCATTTAATCTGGGCAATGTATATTTTTGGAAATATTTATCCATTTCACTTAGATTATCAAATTTATTGGCATATAGTTGGTCAAAATAATTCCAAATTATTACTTTAATTTTCTTCTCATTGGTGATGAGTTCACCTTTTTCATTTATGATATTGGCAATTTGGTTTTCTTAGTTTTTTTTAATCAAATTAACCAGTGGTTTATCAATTTTATTGTTTTTTTTTCATAAAACCAACTCTTGGTTTTATTTATTCAGTAGTTTTCTTGCTTTCAATTTTATTAATTTCTCCATTAATTTTTAGGCTAATTTGGTATTGGGGGGGTTTAATTTCTTCTTTAATTTTTTTAGTCGCATGTTTAGTTCCTTGATTTTCTCTTTCTCTGTTTATTCATGTAAGCCTTTAAAGATATAATATATCCCCTGTTAACTGCCTTGGCTGTTTCCCATGAGTTTTGGTATGTTGTTTTGTTATTGTCATTATCTAGGATGAAATCATTAATTCTTTCCATAATTTGTTGTTTGATCCATTCATTCTTTAAAATGAGGTTATTTAATTTTCAGTTAGTTTTAGATCTGTCTCTCCCTGGCCCATTATTGCATGTGATTTTTATTCCATTATAATCTGAGAAAGTTGTATTTACTATTTCTGCCTTTCTGTCTTTGATTTTTAGGTTCTTATGCCCTAGTACATGATCAATCTTTGTGTAAGTGCCATGTACTGCAGAAATATATATAAATATTCCTTTCTATCCCCATTCAGTTTTCTCCAAAGGTCTATCATGCCTAGGTTTCCTAACAATTTATTTACCTCCTTAACTTCTTCTTGTTTATTTTATGGTTAGAATTATCTAAATCTGAGAACGGGAGGTTAAGGTCTCCCATCAGTAGAGTTTTACTGTCTATGTCTTCCTGTAACTCATTCAACTACTCCTCTAAGAATATGGATGCTATACCACTTGTGTATACATATTTAGTATTGAAATGGTGATGATAATAATATCATCTTCCTCTTAAGGGTGTAGTGAGGGCAAAATAAGATAATATTTGTATAATGCTCTGCAAATTATAAATTATCATTGGAAACTGAACTTATGGTAGTTAAGTGATTTACCCATGGTGACTTTATTCTTCAAGGTTAGTTGTCCATAGTACATACCTAGATGAAAGGGAGCTTTAGAGAACTTAGCTAAATGAGTGAGAAAATAACAAACAAAAGGCCAGAATGCATGACTATGAAATGATACAATTAAATATGAAAGATAGAAGGGCAAGAATGCCAACCCAGGGTCACTTGAGGGCTTAAATAGTGCCTTGCATGTTTAAGGTGATTTTGCATAATCTACTGGTTGATTTGTAAATCTATCAGTATGTAAAATAAAAATAAACACCTATTCAGCATTGACAGTTGACTTCATTTGCAAGTTGATTTTAAGTGTAATTTAAAACTGTTCATTTTTATAGAAGACTAATATTGCAGTACCTGAAATATACTTTCTTGAGCATGCCATCACAACATTAATCTTAGAAATTGGTCTATATTCATTTAAGGTTTGCATACATAATCAATATATATATATAGCAAGATTTCTTAAATTCTAAAGTATTTTAGGAAATGCATATCATTATGTGGCTTTCAAAGAAGATAGAAGAAGTAGAATGACAAGTGAAAAAGAACCCGAGATTCTCTCCTCACAAGTGAGACAAGTAAAAGTGAATGGCATTAAAATAAGAAGCAATTTGGTTTCTTCCCTGTAGCCAATAATTATTTTACAGTGTAAGATATTGGGGTTAAGTGGCTTGCCCAAGGCCACACAGCTAGGTAATTATTAAGTGTCTGAGAACGGATTTGAACCCAGGTACTCCTGACTCCAGGGCCGGTGTTTTTATCCACTGCGCCACCTAGCCTCCCCTTGATTTTTCTTTAAAAAGTATTTGATGTCTTGTGTTTTTACCTCTCCTTAATTTCCAAATTCCTTTCTCCCTCCCACTTGAATGCCGTCCCTTGTAGCAAAGTCAAATAAATAAATACAAAGTTAGGGGGGGAAAAGTTAAGAAAATAAGTTAACACCCTGAAATCTGACAGTTTTTTCAATGTTCCACACTCAGACCCCAATTTTTGCAAAGATTAGAGGGAGGCATATTTTTTAAGGGATCTTTCCTTTGTCTTTCTCCTTCTTGACTTTGTGGTTTTGGATATTGATGACAACCTCATCTTTCTGCATTCTTTTCATTGGATTTTCATGGCATTGCTCTGTCATGATTCTCCTCCTAATTGCTTGATAATTTTTTTTCAATCTTCTTTGAGGATCCTTCATTCATATCCTGCCCATTTTTCATGGCTGTAACCTAGAAATCTATTTCCTGTCTGTCTTTTACAAACTCTTTCTTTGTGATCTCTGTATTTGATTTTTATGTACTGGATTTCCATATCTTCTTGTCAAGTCCTCATCTCTCTTATGAGTTTTTGTCCCCCATTGTTAGCTCCCTGCTTAACTTCTCTCTGCCTGGATGTTCTCTGGCCTCTCAAACTCAGCTTTTCCAAAGCCTATTCTTTCTCTGACCTTATTTCTCAAAACAGTATTATTGTTTTCTTTTTGCCTAGGTTTGTAGTATAGGAGTCTTCTTCAATTCTTCAGTGCCCTTCAACTTTCATATACAACCAGTTTTGTTGTTTTTTTAAAATTAGACTTTTTCATTAATACACATTTTTTTCCCTCTTTCACTCCCCCTTGCCCTTCTTTGAAGATGAAAATGAACTAAAACTCATTTAACAAATATACATAGTTGGCTATGTATAGAGATGTGTGTTTGCATTTTGTGTCACTTTGAGAAGGGTTATTAGTTTTCTGGAATCATGATTGGCCATTGTGTAGATAACGTAAGTCTTTCAAAGTTTTTTTCTTCTTTCCATTGTTATTATATTAATGGTCTGCTGGTTCTATTTATTTCACTCTGTATTAGTCATACAGATATTCCTAGTTTTCTCTGAAACTGTCCCTCTCATTTCTTAAAGTGCAATACTATTCCATTATAGTTATAAGCCACAATATATTTAGCTCTCTCCAACTCAAATCCTGTTTGTAAAGATTAAGATAAATAAGAGAAAGATGGATGCAGCTCCTCTCAGTAGTTCAGAGTTGTAGGACAACCCTGGGGGAACTATTATGGACAATGTCATCCTCATCCAGAAGATAAAAAACAAACAAAACCTGAAAGGATGTTATGTTCACCTTGGTAAAAAAACAAACAAACAAACTTCTTTTATGTTTTTCCTTTCTATTCTATCATTTTCTTTCTTTTCCCTTAGTTCTAATTCCTCATACACAAAATGACTTAAATGTAAACATGTTAAACCCAAATGAATATGTATAATGTATATTTTCTTCCCATGCAGGAGTACAAACAGTTCATTATCATTAAGTCTCATAGTTAGTCCTGCTCTTCCACCCCCTCTATGGTTCATCAGAGTCTTGTACTTGGAGATCAAACTTTCTGTTCAGCCCTTGTTGTTTCAATAGGAAAGTTTGAAAGTCCCCTGTTTCATTGAAAGTCCATCTTTTACCCTGAAAGAGGATGTTCAGTTTTGCTGAGTAGTTGATTCTCGGTTGTAAACCAAGATCTTTTGCTTTCCAGAATATCAAATTCCAATCCCTACAAGCTCTTAATGTAGATGCTGCCAGATCCTGTGTAATCCTTACTATGGACCCTTGGAAGTTGAATTATTTGTTTCTGGCAGCTTTTAGAATTTTCTCTTTGATTTGGTAGTTTGGGAATTTGGCTATAATATTCCTGGAAGTTTTTCTTTTGGGATCTCTTTCAGGAGGCAACTGGTGAATTCCCTAAATTTCTATTTTTATCTTTTGCTTCTAGGATCTCAGGGCAGTTTTGCTGTATTATTTCTTGAAAAATGAAGTCTAGGCTCTTTTTCTGGTTGTTACTTTCAGGGAACCCAATAATTTTAAAATTATTTCTTCTGAGGTGTGGCTAGATAGTGTAGTGAGTAAAGCACCAGACTTGGAGTCAGGAGTACCTGAGTTCAAATCCGGTCTCAGACACTTAATAATTACCTAGCTTTGTGGCCTTGGGCAAGCCACTTAACCCCATTTGCCTTGCAAAACCTAAAAAAAAATTATTTCTTCTGGATCTGTTTTCAAGGTCGGTTGTTTTTTTTTCCAATGAGATATTTCACATTTTTGGCTTTTTTGGAAGAGTTTTATTTCTTCCTATTTTCTTGCAAAGTCATGAGCTTCCTTTAGTTCCATTATTCATTTGAAAGAGTTATTTTCTTTAGAGAGCTTTTTTATCTCCTTTTCTAGCTGGCCAATTCTGCTTTTTAAGGCATTCTCCTCAGTTGCCTTTTGTTTTTCTTTTTTCCATTAGGCCTAAACTGGTTTTTAACATATTATTTTCTGTATTTCTTTCACCAAGCTGTTGATTTGGTTTTCATGATTTTTCCATATTGCTCTCATTTCTCCTCCCAATTTTTTCTCCATTTCCCTTAAATTCTTTTCAAAGTCTTTTTTTGAGCTCATCCATAGTCTGAACCCATTTTCAGTTTCTCTTGGAGGTTTTGGATATGGAAGCTTCAATTTTTGTCGTCATCTGAGTGTCTGTTTTGATCTTCCATGGGACTAAAGTAATTCTTTATGGTCAGATTCTTTGTTTTCTGTTGTTCACTCATTTCCTCAGCCCAAGACTAATTTACAGTACTTCCAAGGCTTTGGGTGTTTTTTTGGGGGGGGATACCCCACTGGGTCCTTTATTCCTCCAAGGACTTATGCTTTTTAGCCTGTGCTTTGATATGTAGATGACCACTGCACTTCAGTCTGCCCTAGAGCTGTAAGGAGGGACCCTGCTTGGTTATCTCAGGTATGGAAGCCCAAACTGCAGCCTGGATCTGAGTGTGGGCAAACAGTAGAGTCCTCGTCTGAGGGAGAACAGAGAAATTTCTGCAATCTTCCCTGACCCCCTTACTGTTTGTGGGCTGTGCTCTGGAGGTGCAGGCTTCTTTTGCCAGATTCTCGCTATAATTTCTGTGGCCAGTACTCCCTCACTCCACACTCATTCTGGTGTAGCAGAATTCTCTCCCTGCCCCTTAAAGCTGTCCCAGGGCTGTGCTGTGACCAGGACTTTTTCCAACTCCCGGTCCTGGTGAAATACACTTTTCCCTTGGAACTTATAAGTTATCTTGGACTGGGAAAATGTATCACTTGGTCTTTCTATGGGTTCTGCTCCTCTAAATTTTGGCTAGTCATAATTTGATGGCTTTTGGAGTTTTGGGGGAAAGGAGTTCCTGGGAAATGCCTTCTTATGATGCCATCTTGACTCTGCCCCTCTTCAATACAAATTCTACCTTATATTAGCTGTTATAACCATTCAGTTAACTTCAGCCTCAGTTTCTTCAAGTGTAAAATGGTAATATTAGCACCTTTTTTGGGGATTATGAAGTTAAAATGAGATAACATGAAGTAATTTGCAAACTTTAAAGCACTATATAAGTACTAGCTTTTGTTGTTGTTACAGCAACTAGGTGGTGTAGTGGATACTGTACTGAGCCTGGAGTCATTCAGAAATACCTAAGTTAAAATCCAGCTTCAGACACTTCTACTTTCTTCCTGATTATCTAGGTTCAGTAGAACTATGACCAATAATATTTTTAGCTGAGTCATTACATTGGAAAAGCTTAATATTTGAAGATATTAAAGTTCCCTTTTCCTCAAATGTAGCTAAAAAGGATAAAAGCCAACAGTATTATATTATGGTTAAAATAAATCCTGGAAGTAGGAAATCATAATTTTTTTTATAGCTTTAGAGATTATAATTAGCTTCTCCATTCCTAGGGATGAACCAGGACCAGACTCCATGTGTTCCTATACAAGATGATATTATTTAAGGGGTTATTTTCATCAGATTATTTTATTTCTAATGAAATTTCTTTGGGAGGGTTGATACTTCTGATTCCTAGGCAAAAGTTCTCCTTTGAAAACAAATTTATTGGCATACAGTAGGTTTTCTATCATTCTATTTACTTTTTAAACTTCCTTCTTGTTTATTTTATGGTTGAATTTATCTAAATCTGAGAGAGAGTGGGATGTTGAGGTCTCCCACTGGTAGAGTTTTTCTGTCTATGGCTTCCTGTAACTCATTCAGTTTCCTCTCTAAGAATTTGGATGCTATACCACTTGGCGCATACATATTTAATATTGAAATTGCTTCATTGTCTATGGTACCTTTTAGGAGGTTATAGTTTCCTTCCTTATTTCTTTTAATGAGACCTATTTTGGCAACTATTTTTTCTGAGATAAGGTTTGCTACACCCTGGTTTTTTCACTTTAGCTGAAGCAAAATATATTCTGCTCCAACCTTTTACCTTTACTGTATATGCATTTCTCAGCTTCAAATGAGTTTCTTGTAAGCAGCATATTGTAGGATTCTGGTTTTTAATCCAATCTGCTATTTGTTTACATTTTATGGGAAAGTTCATCCCATTCACTTTCAAAGTTTTAATTACTCTTTATTGTCCTCCATGCTATCTTCCCTCTGTTTGTATTTTTCCCCTTTTTTCACTTTATCCTTATTCCCCAGTATTTTACTTCTGAATACCATCTCCTTTGTGTTTACCCCCTTATATCTACTCCCTTCTCCTATCTTTCCCCTTTCCCTTTACCTCCTCTTCCTTCACTTCCTTCTGTTAGTTCTCTCATCCTCCCCCCATTCCCCTTTCCCCTTCTAATATTTGAAAGGTAGGATACGTTTCTTAACTGAGTGTGTGTATGTTAATCCTTCTTTGAGCCAAATATGATGAGAGTAATATTTAGGCAGATCTTACCTCCTCCTTTCTTCCCCCTCTATTGTCATAGGTCCTTTGTACCTCTTTATGTAATGTGATTTACCTCATTCAATCTCCTCCATCCTCCTGTCTCTTTACTGTCCCACCCTTTTAAGGAGATATTGTTTTTAAATCATTCTATCAGCATCATGGACATGATTCCGAGTCATGAGTGTCCATTATTTCTGGCTATGTATTTTCTCTCTAATAGAGTTAAAATTCTCGAGAGTTATAGGAATCTTTCTCCTGGGGTGGGGGATATGACTAGTTTCTTCTTATATTGGATAGCAATTTTTTTTTCTTTTCCCTTTTTTACCTTTTCATATGTCTCTTGAGTCTTCTTTTTGAAGTTCAAATTCTTTGGTCTTTTTGTTAGGAAAAGTTGGAAGTCTCCTATGTGAGTCCTTGGTATCTGAATTGTTTATTTCTGGCTGCTTGCAGGATTTTCTCTTTTGTCTGATAGTTCTGGAATTTGACCACAATATTCCTTGGTGTTTTCATTTTGGAATCCTTTTCAGGAGGAGATGAGCGTATTATTTCAATAACTATTTTGCCCTCTAGTTTCATGATACCTAGGCAATTTTCCTTCCAAAATTCCTGAAATATGGAGTCCAGGCTTTTTTTAATCCTCAGTGTGTTCAGAAAGCCGAATGAGCCCAAAAGTTTTCTCCTTGATCTTTTCTCTAGGCCAGTAGTTTTGTCGATGAGATATTTTACATTTTCTTCTATTTTTTTATTTTTTTGATTTTGTTTAACATATTCTTGTTGTCTCATGGAGTCATTAGTTTCCACAGATTCCATTCTTTTTTTTAGAGAAGAATCTTCTTCATTTACCTTTTGCCTACTCCTTTTCCAATTGGTCATTTCTATTTTTGAAGGAGTTTTCCATTTGCCCAATTGTGGTTTTGAGAGAATTATTTTCTTTTTATATTTGTCCCATTGTATTTTTCAGTGATTTGTTTTCTTGTTGCAAGTTTTTAATTTTCTCTTGTAAGGTGTTGAATTTCTCTTGGGTTTCTTTTCCTAGTTTTTCCAATTGATTTTTAAACTCCTTCCGGATCTCTTCTAAGAAGTCTTTCTGGACTGGAGACCAATTCATATTCTTTTCAAAAGTTCTAGCTCTTTGTGACTTAGGGTCTTTGTCTTTGATGGAAGCTTTCAATGAACCCCTCCTTTCCACTGGCCTTTCTTCATATTCCAGCATCTTCTGTTGGGGAGGAGCTGGTTCACAAACCTTTGGTGTTGAGATCCCTGGAGACTTTGCTCACTGGGTTTAGTAAACTCCAAGTGGGCTGGCCAGTAGGGGATGCTAGAGGCTTTCTGTGGATTGTCTTTAACTTGATTTGTGGCTCACTCTAGGTCTGAGGAAGTGGGGGGGAGCAGCAGGATCTGAATTTGCCTAGCACAATATGGCCTGGGTTTTGGGGCTATATATTTAATTTATAAATTTGCCCATCTGTGAACCTTGGCGGGTAGGGTGGGGGACTGTTACTATGCTTGTTCTTGGAAGAGTCACTTTCTCCCACAGGGTTTGGCATGAGACTCAAATGTGGGGCTTGTGAACCTGGTCTTTCAAACCAGTCCAGCTGACCTGATTGATGGCTAGCTACCACGCTGCAACTCTCCTGCCTGCTGCTCACAAAGCCAAAACTTCTGCAGATTTTCTCAGGTCAGTCCCGGTCTCAGCCTGTTGCCCCTGCACTGCTCCCCTGAGACAAACCTTGTTGGTAGATGTTCTTCTCCTTTGCTCTTTCTGGATTTTGTGGATCTGAATTCTGTTAAGAAGCTTGATTCATATTAGTTTTGAGGGGAAGCCAGGAAACCTTAGCACAGTGCCTGGCTTCTCTCTGCCATCTTGGCCAGAAGTCTTTTTTAACATTTTTGTTTGTTGGAAAACACTATATCTTTTCTAATTTGTCAAAGCCCTTTTCCTGTTATCTCAGCTAGCAAAGTCTTAAGTTATTATGTAAGTTGTTCAGAATCAAAATGTAAATTAGCCAGTTAGGGTCTTCATTTGCTTTATGAAATTAAAAAAAAATCTATTGGAAAATCTTTTTGAGACAAAATGCTATTTTAAAAATATTCTTACACTCTTAGAGTGATACAATCAGCTTTCTCAAAAGAACTGGTTTAATAACTAATTTCTTAAGTATAAAAATAGAAAATGGTCTTTTACTTATGTTCTCTGAGGCATAGAAAGTGCTGTTTATTTCTTAGACAGAAAAATATCTTGTATGAATAATACAATGAAGCCAACTGTAAATCTTTTATAATTGAGCTCTTTTACATCTTGTGCATTTAAAAATTTTTATTGGATGTTCCAGCATTTGGTTCATGTGGCATTTTGAGGATATGCATCATATTCCATCAGGTGTGCATTGTAGCAAAACTGTTTAAAAATAGAAATTAAATAGCTGTGTGAACAGTAGAATGGAAAATAGTGTTGGCAGAGAGTGAATCAGCTTTTGTGACGTCATCCATGATTTTTCTTTTTGTACTGCCTGTTATTTTTAACCTAGGTAATCATCACTCTGCACCACTGTTTTTTGTTTTTTGCAAAAGTGTTACAGACTGAATTCAATTTGACTATGCATCTGTTCTCTCTCCCACTCACTTTAGTAGGATTGCAAGTAAATACAAGGAGTAAATTGAAATTTCACTGAATACAGCATATAGCAATTGACAATACACAAGGCAAGAATATGCTTGACTTTGCTGAATTTCTTTAGGCTTAAATGATTCCTAGAGAAGTATTTTTTTTAACTTAATTTATTTTGAGTTTTACAATTTTTCCATGGTAGTATGGTTATTTTTCATCTGGTCAAATGACTTTAATATTGCAAACTTCATTTTTGTTGTTTTAAAAATCTTTTTAGTGTGTGAATCTCCTGTATTTTTAGATTTTTATACATTGAACACATCCTATTACTATACTAAAATAAAACCGGTCACCTTTTATAATTATATAGGATAGATACTAAACAGTAAGTTATATTGTTACTGAATTCAATAGCACCATAGTTACTTGTGAAAGAATTGAAAATATCTCTTAAACTTGTTTAGTTTACTCTGTGCTTGAAAATAGAATTAAACTTTTAATGCAGTACCAAGCAGAGAAATAGTGAACATGTAGGCTGGCATATTGGCTAATATCTTGTGATAAAGATGATCACATGCTTAATTCTAAGGAAATAATTTTTCTGTTACATTTCTTCCTACTAACATCATTGAGTATCCATTCATTTGTTAAAGACATTTGAATGCAATATAATGAGAAAAGTCCATATTCCATTGAAAAGAAAATTTTGTATATTTAACACTTTTTTAATTCATGAATATGCTACTACAGATGGCTCACCTCTTGATTGCACACTTTAAATGGAAGAATTTGACTAAAAATTCTTTCCAAGTGGAAACCTTTTTCATTAAAGAGGTTTTATGTGTTTCCCTGCCTTGTTCATTCTGTGTGCATACTATGTGCAAAATAATGTGCTATGCTCAGAGCATAGCAGACATTCCTTGCCCACAAGTAGTTTGTGTATTAATGGCAGGACTGCTGGGAAGAGTGACACAATCATAATAAGTAGGTAACAAAATGAGTTATTTCACCATTTAATTTGTTTATTAAGCCTTTCTTAAATTCTGGAAATGAAATCTTTTTAAAACTGCTGTTTGCATTTAATTTCATCTCAGGTTCAATGGAGATTTTATGATTGGTCTAACCTGAGCCCATCTCTTAGCTTTGTGGTCTTCACATGAGTATAGGGGTGTTTGGCAAGTTGATCTAATGGAAACATAGACATGGAAACATAGACGACGTCATGTTTCTGGCCAAGTTTTACATAAATAGTATCAATTTCTTCTGATTTATCATGTACAACAGAACAACTCCAAGGGCTTTCTTTTTCAAATTAGAGCAGGTTTTAACTAAATTGTTTTTTGTTCTTGAGCTCTTTGACAGTAGTTTTTTTTTGTTGTTGTTGTTTTTTCTGTTTTTCTTTTAAAGATTTTATTGATTTTGAGTTTACAAATTTTCTCCTAATCATGCTTCCCTCCCCCCCACCCCATACTGTTTTCTTGTAAGAAGGTGAAAATGGTGACATTAATCATTAGCTTTCATGATATTCTGTTTTCCTATTGACTAGGATTAGGGGAAATAAAAACTTTAGGAAAAAAATTAGTAAAAACATTGTTTGCAGAATATTTGTAAAAATGTAGGGGCGGCTAGGTGGCACAGTGGATAAAGCACTGGCCCTGGAGTCAGGAATACCTGGGTTCAAATCTGGTTTCAGACACTTAATAATTACCTAGCTGTGTGGCCTTGGGCAAGTTACTTAACCCTGTTTGCCTTGCAAAAAGAAAAAAGAATATTTGTAAAAATGAATGCTATCATATAGAATACAGTGATCAAAATAGTATCTTTATAATTTGTGTCATATTTTTGAATGCTTATTTGCCATTCTAGATTTAGTAAAATGGCATAAGAACAATGATACTTCCCTCTGGGATCTTAAAAAACTTCATATTAGGAATCCATTTTGTATAATAAGCCCATACTATTCAAACATTTATTTATAGTGTCTTTTGCCTCCTTTTGTACCTCCGGCTCTTAGCATAGTTTCTAGGACACTTGTTCAATCATTTTAATCAATTCTTCATGACTTTATTTGGGGTTATCTTGGCAAAGATACTGGAGTAGTTTGCCATTTCCTTCTCCAGTTCATTTTATAGATGAACAAAACTGAGGCAAACAATATTATGACTTCCTAGAAAATGTCTGAGACTAGATTTGAACTCAAGAAAATGAGTCTGTTTGACTCCAGGCCCTCTAGCTGGCTGGTACATGATAGAGAATTAATAAATACTTGCTGATTAATCAGTACTTATGGGCACCAATTGTTTTCTGTAATAAAACTCTGAGTTCTAGAAAGATAGACAGTGGTTTGTTTTTCCTCTGTGTTCCTAAAGCCTAACAGTGGCAGGTACTTAATAGGTACCTATAAATACTTTTTGATTGAGTGTGGAGGTTGGCTGATTCTTCTCTGTGTCTTCTCTAATATCTGAAGATGCCTATATGCTTGAGGTGCCCTTTCACTTAACACACACCCTTTAAAACATAATAGGGATGGAGCATAACTTGAGATGTACATTTGAAAGTTATCAACAGCCATGGTAGGTAGGTCTTCTCACGCAAGAATTTCACACCTGTCCACCTCTTCCATAGATTAACAATAGGGTCATTGCATCTGCAGAAGTCTCTAGGATAGATAATGTACTGATGTAAGTAAATACACTAGATTTATAATTAATTAGTACGTTGTAGTTATTATCTGTTGTAGTCATCTATTAATTTCCTAAAAAGCAGGGAAAATAGTAAGCTAATTAATATTGAATGGTTTTTACCCACAAATATGTTAGTAATTGGAGCTGTTCTTTTGGATTAGTATAAAATATGTCAAAGATCTTCCACAATTGTATGCATAGTTATAATTCTAACTGATGATCTGGTAAACTCAGGATTTAAATGTTACCAGATCTCTATGGTAATGGAATTACTACTTTAACTTACCGTTTATTTCAATATCTGCAAAAAGGCCCCATTCTAGGTTTCAATTTCCGCTTCTATTTTAAAAAATTTTTTTGTTTTTGTTTAAGGCAATGAGGTTAAGTGACTTGCCCAAGGTTACACAGCTAGGCAATTATGTGTCTGAGGCTGGATTTGAACTCAGGTCCTCCTGACTCCAGGGCCAGTACTCTATTCACTGCACCATCTAGCTGCCTCTTCCCTAAGATTCTTAACTACTGTCCTGCCAGAAGAGGTTGCTTGTGAAGTTATAAAGAGGCTTTCAACCTTTGCTGACAATGAGGGCAAGCTCCCTATTGAGACTAACACAGAAGGCTCTCCAGAGGTATTTGTTCAAAGGTTCCCTTTGCTTTATTTTTTCTTAGGGTCACCCTTTCTTCTCAAGCTCATATCTTATTGACATTTAAAATGTTATTCCTTGTAGTGTTCTGACTTAAAGATTTGTGCCCAGTAATAATAATGCTTTATATTTGGACAGTGGTTTTCTTTTCTAGTTATTAAACTCATTCAAAAATGTTCTCATTAAAATCTAACCAACGCTTTCATGATGGACTTGAGAGCCATCTTTATTTCAGTCTTTCCCCCTTTTTCATCCTCACTTTATAACTGGAGAGTAGAATATGATGACATCTTCCTTGGACAGTGTACACTATGTGGGAGATTTGAGATTGGACTCTTAATACTACTTGTGTGGGAGTTGGTTAGCTACTTGAGTGTTCCTGGTCCCTTAATGAAGGAGTGGACTGCTGACCCTGATGCTCCTTCAGTATAACCATGCACAGATATCAGATGTATTGTTAGAAGAAAATGAGCATGTGGTTACAGGTAGTTAAGGGAATGTTTTGTGTGACGTGTATATCTCTAATAAGAAGTAATTCCCATTTGTTTAAAGTAGTTCAAGGTTTCTTCAAAACTATTCCAGTTTGCTTGGGAAGTTGCTCATGAATTAGTAAAGTCTCTGGCTTAGAGTCATTGTATCTCAGGCCTAGTGAGAATAGCATTTATCAATTAATGGTATTTCATAGTCCACAACACTTTGGGCTTGGAATATTTGTTATATACCTTGATGAAAAGAAAAGTTCATTAATTCAACAAACATTAAAAATCTTCTATTGGAAAGGGAGAAAAATAAGACATGGTTTCTATTATAGTTTAATGGTGGTACAGGTGGGGTGGTTATAAAATGTATATATAGATACTTATAATAGAAATTATAACCAGAATAAGTACCTAATATGTATGGGATTAGATAAGTGTTTGCATGATTCCTAAAACTGGAAGAATATCTATACTTAATGAAGTAGTTCCAAAATAATGTTTTTATTGAAGGTTGTTATCCAAACAAAGATATTGTCTGGTACAGAGGTTATTTTTATTTTAATTAATGCTCAAAGCATATTATGCATTTTGAAGATTATCAAGATTAGGTATTTAGATAAACTCTAAAATTCTTTAGGTTGAAGAAGAAGAAGGAGGAGGAGCAGGAGGAGGGAGAAGAAGATGATAATGATGTTTAAATAGTTTTCATTAATATGGGTTCTGCTTTTAATGATACAAATTACAGTCTAAACTCCTGTCAATCCTCTACAGGGGATGGAGCTAGCAATGTGATGTGTTCTTTCTTTTGACTGGCATGATTGTAATGGAGACAGTAGGCTTGTCAATCAGTTCACTCTTGCTATATGACTTGTCTACTTCCCCCCCCCCCCCCCCCCCAGTTATATATCTCCCAGGGGATTCTTTTATACCACTTTTTTTTTCCTGCCCATTTCTTCATTGCCAATGTGTTGTATCCTATTCAAACTTCCAATGAGCTTCCCCATTGCCCTTTGGTGTCCTGAAAGTTAAATCTTTTGGATATTGTGAAATTCTATTGTTGGAAGATAAACACGGTTATTAGAAGAAAAATGATGCTAAATAAATTAGTTTCAGAAAAAAGGTTCATTAGAAGAACTACAAAATTTTCTAAGTGAAGTTCTTTTTATTCTCTTTCTCCAGTTCAGTTCTAGGTCCAATTCATTGTCCATTCACAATGTTTCTTCAAGATATGTTAGAATTATGTCATGTACCATTAGAACATCTCTATCCAGCCTTAGCCAACTTATCCATGCAGATCCTCACACAAAACATTCCTTATTTTGACTTCTGTTGTCTTTTTAAAGACTGTTTGTTTTCTGTGCCTAGAATGTACTCCGCCCCCCCTTTTTTTAGATTTTTTTCAAGGCAATGGGGTTAAGTGGCTTGCCCAAGGCCACACAGCTAGGTAATTATTAAGTGTCTGAGGTCGTATTTGAACCCAGGTACTCCTGACTCCAAGGCCAGTGCTCTATTCACTGCGCCACCTAGCCACCTCATGTACTCCCTTCTTAACGTCTATCTTCTAGAATCTCTTATTTCTTTCAAAACTCTGTTTAAGCTCCATCTTTCACATACCTGAAACTTTTCCTGATCCTCCATGCTGTTATTGAAATTTGCTTTATATTTATTTTGTATATACTCCTATATATATCTATGTATCTATCTATCTATCCTGTTTCCTCTGCTAGACTAAAACCACTTGAAAGTAGGGACTGTTTCATTTTTGTCCTTGAATTCCCAGTTCCTAGCATAGTGCTTTTCACTTAGTAGGTCCTTAATAAATGCTTATTAATTAATTGATTATCTTTTATGAAATAAAGTGGATTTTTTCTAATTTTTTAAAATGTTAAAACAATTTCTAGTACTTTTGGCTTGATGAAAGAAGCTGAAATTAATGGTACTTTTGTTTTATCTTTTCATCCTCTTAAATGCTATTCTGTTCTTCTTACCTATACTTTAATTTAAATTAAGCTTTTCTTGAGATCATTCATTGTCCTTTGATGGGCCCTGAGAACAAGTTTCTCTCATTCTCTGGATGAAAATTTAGCAATGGCTACTTTGACCCATAGTTAAATATTCAGATAAAGCTTTCATTTCTAAAACTTGTTGACAGGCTCTTAACCCTCCTTTCCATCACTTATCCCTAGTGTCATGGAAGGCTGTTCATCCCTGGTTGGATAGAATAAAAGAGAAGGTTTTATTCTCCAGATTTCAACTGTTTTACATAGATAATATTCTTCTGAGAATAATGCAGCTGCATTTTGGTTATCCTGCCAGCAAATGGCATCCCTTTTCACAGTGACATGGTCCCAGGCACAAGGCTGATATTTTCTTTTCTTTTTTTCTTTTTTTCTTTTTTTTTTTTTGCAAGGCATTGCGGTTAAGTGGTTTGCCCAAGGCCACACAGCTAGGTAATTATTAAGTGTCGTGGCTGGATTTGAACTCAGGTACTCCTGACTCCAGGCCTGGTGCTCTATCCACTGCACTACCTAGCTGCCCCTGCAAGGTTGATATTTTCAAGGTGGCATTCTCTTCTCAAACAAAGCCCATGAATTTATAACCACAGGATTCTATCTTATACAAAAATGAATCTATTGAAATTACCATATTTAAACTTTAAAAGAAATATTGAAGCAAATAATTAAGGCATAATTATTAGAAATAAACTTTTTTTTTTTAGATTTTTTCAAGGCAGTGGGGCTAAGTGGCTTGTCCAAGGCCACACAGCTAGGTAATTATTAAGTGTCTGAGGCCAGATTTGAACTCAGGTACTCCTGACTCCAGGGCTGGTGCTCTATCCACTGCACCACCTAGCCACCCCAGAAATAAACTTTTAAAATGCAGATATATTTTTTCTCTATTCCTTAATAGTTTATTCTATGGAATGCTAGTTTAAAACCGACCATAATTTTAATATGAGTTCTTTCTTCTGAAGTGTTTTTTTGAGTGAATTTTAATATATTGTTAACAACAGCTATAGCTATAATTGACATTTTTATAAACTGTTAAAATTTTCAAAGCTCTTTATCTCTTATTTTATTTGATCTTCCTAAGCACATTGAAAAGTAGTTATTATCAGTATTATTATTTTTACTCTTTTTATAACTGAGACTCAGAGAAGTTGTATGGTCACAACTAGAAGTATGAGAATTTGAACTCAGGATTTCATGACCCCAAATCCATCATTTTTTCTATGATGTCAAGCTATTTTTCCTTCTCTCTTTCTTTGAGGTGCTTGTGAGGTGCCTGGGCTAGAGCCCATTTCTCTTCTGATTTCCTTTATCTAAGCTTTTATAAAAGTTCAACTCTTTCTCAAATACCTCAAGTCAGAAACTGCTAGGATGGCTGACAGAGCTGAAATATCTTAGAATGACTGGAGTTTTGCTCCCAGATGCTGACAGTGGATAAAGGGGATAAACTTTACCCCAAATCTTACATTATAGTCTTCTATAGATGGTATGACCTCCTCAGCTTACTACCCTTTTGCAGGATCCTGGCCCCTCTTTCCTGGAATCTCCCTCCCTCACCCCACCCCCCATAGAGAAATGAATGTTACTTCTGGGACAAGCTGTCTTTTTTCATAAGGCAACTGCACCTGAAGTTAGATTGTCCTCTGTGTCACCTTATCTGCCCAGTACCCTTAATTAAATTGATCTTCACATTAGAATTTCTAGTATATTTCTTATAGGAAAAAAAAAGAAAAGGAAGAAAAGTTGCCATGGTTCGATTCATTCTCTCACCAACAATGTCTGTGTCTATCTCCTATCACTGGGCAAAAGTTATTCACCCTGTTTTTTTTTCAATTTGGAAATACTTATTCTAATTTCTTGCAATGACTTCTATAATTAACTACTTACCTGTTTTTCATTGTCATGACAGATTCCATTCCACTCCTAGGATAATAAGAAAGATAGAGGTAACTGTCCAGTGATGCTATGCACAACACTGCAGCAGTTCACCACTTACTTCATCTTTATAAAACCAAACTCCAATATAACTTAGGAAAAGATCATTTTTAACATTGTTTGGATGATCACTCAAAATGGAAATTATAATGGTTTTCCTACAAAATTGCTGCATCATATATTTTCAGAACATGAGATGCCTATCCTTCTTATAATAGGACAGCAAAAAAAAACCCACAAAAAAAAAAATTACTGCCTCTACACTGTTCATGTGTAGTACCAAACTAATACTTTATCCTGGATAACTCTTAATAGTTAGGAAGATTTTCCTGAACTCTTTCACCTTCCACCCTCTATTCTCAAGTCCACCTGGGGGGGGGGGGGACGGGACACCAAATAAATCCTACATCTCTTGCCTGTGTCAGACCTGCAGTTATTTGAAGATAGCTCTTCTGACATCTCTTTTCTAGGAGAAACATTCTAACTTCCTTTAACAGAACCTATTGTCCCTGGGAATCTTTCCTGATAAATTTGTTGAAGGGGAGAGATTGTTCTGGTTTTTTGGGGGGGTATTTAATCCTCCGTGCCTAGGATGATACCAGGCTCAGAATAGATACTTGAATACATATTGGTTTGCTTGAAATTTATACCATCCTCTAGTATTATCACATTCCATAGTTTTCCAGATTATTTAGATGCAGTTCTGGAATATCAGAAAATAGAAACTGGATGACTTATGGTGGTCCCTTTTGGCTAGAATGGAAGTCCTGGGATATGACTTTGTAAAATAATCAAATCCAAGTATAAGAGCAATCCTAAATACTGTCTTTGTCAGGGTGAAGAATTTCATTATTTGAACTAAAGCACTAATATGAATAAGAAGATAAACTCAGCACTAAAAAAAAAAAAAAAAGAACTAGTGTAAAAAACTCTGATGCCAGGAGTGTCCACCTGTAACCTGGATAAATTTCAGAATATTGTTTCCTTTCTCAGGATACAACATGATTTCTTCTTTCTCAGGGGAAAAAGAAAACAATTTTTTTTTTAGGTTTTTGCAAGGCAAATTAGGGTTAAAGTGGGTTACCCAAGGCCACATAGCTAGGTAATTATTAAGTGTCTAAGACTGAATTTGAACTCAGATACACTTGACTCCAGGGCCAGTGCTCTATCCACTGTGCCACCTAGCTGCCCTGAAAACAATTTTTCATTAAAGATTTTATTTGAGTTTTACAATTTTCCCCCCAATCTTACTTCCCTCCCCCCACCCCCAGAAAGAAATTTGTCAATTTTTACTTTGTTTTCATGTTATACATTGATCCAAATTGAGTGTGATGAGAGAGAAATCATATCCTTAAGGAAGAAACAAAAAGTATAAGAGATAACAAGATCAGACAATAGATCCGTTTTTTTTTTTCTAAATTAAAGGGAATAGTCTTTGAACTTTGTTCAAACTCCACGGTTCTTTATCTGGATACAGATGGTATTCCCCATTGCAGACAGCCCAGAATTGTCCCTGATTGTTGCACTGATGGAATGAGCAAGTCCATCCATCAAGGTTGATCATCACCCCCATGTTGCTGTTAGGGTGTACAGTGAAAACAAATTTTTTTAAAAAAATTCAAATTGCCTTTGGTACATCAAAAGTTTCTTATGGACCAACATTTGGATGAGTTAAGTAAAGAGGAAATAGAAACACATGGATTTCAATTGCTTTAAGACATAAATAAGTTTGAAAATAGGAAGGAGAAAAGATTGTCAAAGGGTGTTTGAGGGAATCTTCCTAAATCCCAAATGTCTAAAAAATAGCCTGAAATATTCATAAAACTCAGAATTTCACATGATTGACATATCAAGACAGAGCCCGAAGTTTAATATAAAAGACTGAGTTTTATTTCAAATGATTACATGAACACTACAAAAGTGATGTTGACTAAGCCTGGTCAGTGTACTGTCCTGTAACAGATTCAGCTTGTGCCAGCAGGCTAGCTATATCCTGGATCCTCAAAGCAACTCCTGTCTCCACCATGCAAAAACTATCTTTCAAGGAAAAAAATGAGTGGTTGAAATTAAACCCAATTTGGTTGCATTGGATCAAAAATCCATTGATCTAATTGTAAAACTGTGTGAAGTTTTCCTATGAAGAGGATTTTCTTGAATTTCTAAGAGGGGGGAAGCAGGCAATAATAAAATAGTCATCTTCTCTTTTGAGTTGGAGAGAGTACACTGTCATCCTTTTCAGTTTAATAAGGACTACTTGCAGTTTCAGACAGAAATGAACTGCTTCATTTAGAATAGCTAAAGTTACCAGAATGAACTTGTGCACCAACTTATACCTATTGATAGGAGCATGATGGCAAAGGAGGCAGCAGAGATGCCCAGAGTTAGCACAGCCAACCTACCAACTAACTCTTCTCATTCAAACAGATGGTCTGGCACAAGGTGTGAAAAATAGTATGGTTCAATCTACATTCAGACTCCCTCAGTTCTTTTTTTGAAGGTGAATATCATTTTTTCTCATAAGCTGAGACTAAGTCACTTACAGTTGATCATCATTAAGTATTGCAATGGTATAATCATTTTTAATGGTTTCTTTATCCTAATTTAATTATCTTTTGTTGTGAATTTCCATTTTTATTTTTGATAATATTTTATTTCCTTTTTTAAAAGTTAGATTAACTAATGAGTTTTCTTTTTGATTTATTGGTCTTAAAAATAAATCTTTCCTTTATTATTCTAGGGTATTTTTTTTTGTTTCAGTTTTAGTTCTCTGGTTTTTACAATTTCTATTTTTGTCTTTATCTTTTTTTGTTGCATGTTTAATTCTTTGATTTTTTCTTATGATTATATGATGGATATTACTAGTAGTATTATAGTCATTATAGGAATGAGAAAAACAATTATTTGTAGACTATTTTATATATATAATATATATATATATATAAAATCTCAGTTATTATGGTTTTGACGTTAAACATTTAAAACTAAATAAAAATTTTATGATGGCTTAGTATTTAAAAGAATAATTTTGGGGTGGCTAGGTGATGCAGTGGTTAGATTACCGGCCCTGGAGTCAGGAGTACCTGAGTTCAAATCCATCCTCAGACACTTAATAATTACCTAGCTGTGTAGCCTTGGGCAAGCCACTTAACCCCATTGCTTTGCAAAAACTTAAAGAATAATTTCAATAACACATTTTGATTTCTTTATGATGCATCATTGTACCATTCTAGAAATGATGCTCCATGTCTCATTGATGGTTATTAAAGTGCTAAATGATCTTGAATTAAAATAGCACATTCATTCCTCTTTGGACTTCATCAAAGGAAACATTAAGTGATAATTATTGATTGATCTAATTTCTCTTTATAATTACTTATATGAATTATTATGGACCTATGATGCAGCATAGGTACTTTTGATTTTGAGGTTGTATTTCATTTTCTGTGAAGACACTGTTTGAGGCTCTTAAAGTTACCTCCTCAGAAACCTTTGAAATTAATTTAAAAAAATTCTGATGTTCTTGCTGTACTGTGCAATGGGAACAATCTTTTCATCTATATAGTGTATGTATTGGGCAGCTAGGTGGTATAGTGAAGAAAGTGCAATCCTGGAGTCAGGAAGACTTCTCTTCATGAGTTCATTCTGATCTCAGTCTTTTAATAGCTGTGCGAACTTGGGCAAGTCATTTAGCCCTATTTATGTCAGGTTCCTCAGTTATAAAAATGAACTGGAGAAGGAAATGTTAAACTACTACAGTATTTGTTTCAAGAAAATCCCAATTAGAATCAATAATAGCAATAGGACTTGTTAGCCTTTCAAAGTACTTTCACATTCGTCATTTCACTTTTGCCCTTATAATATCCCTGTGAAAGTAGATGGGGTAACATATTGATTTGATGTGAAGGAAACTCATGTCCTTTAGAGCTAAATCACTTGCTAGCCCAGAAGCTACATGAAGAACAAGTTTCCTAATCCTGATTCTAAATCCTTTTCAGTTGCTTCAAATACAATTATATGCTATTAACTTTTTGGAAGCATATTTAGAATTGTCTATCCACTAAGATCATGAAAACCAATTCCATTACCTTCTGGCAAAGAGATGAAGAGATAGAAACAAGATCAGATTTTATATTCTTGGCTTCACGGATCCCTGCAGATAACTACTTTAGCCATGAAAACTAAAAGACACTTTCTCCTTGGAAAGAAAACTATGGCAAATTTAGATAGCATACTAAAAAGTGGACACATGATCTTGCCAACAAAGGCCTCTATATTCAAAGCTATGGTTTTTCCAGTAGTAATGGGTGGCTGTGAGAGCTTTTCTTATAGCTGAGCAACACAAAATTGATTTTTTCACACTCTGGTACTGAAGTAGTCTTTTGCAAGTCCCTTGGAAAGCAAAGAAGTCAAATCAGCTAATGCTTAAAGAAATTAATTCAGACTATTCATTGGAAGGAAAAAAACTGCAGACAAAAGGAAAAGGCAGGATGAGATGAATAGATAGTGGCATGGAAACAACAAATATGAACTTGGATGGACGTTGGGAAATAGTAGAGGGAGATATTGAAGAGATATGCTATGTATGGTCCATGGGGTCATGAAGAATTGGACAGATTGAACAAGAAAAACAATCTACTTTTTATTTCTGTGGCTAGACAAAGATGTAATTTTATACAGAGTAATCAGTACATGATTTTAGGATACCCTTCCACATCTAGTGGTATAGATTATGCGTTTTCTTATGTATACTTGGATATTCTGTCTGGATCACTTGAATATCATGGAAGAAGAGCAATAAGAGAACAGTAACATTAAAGCAATGAGAAACAAATACAAAACAAAGAGGATCGAGGATTATGGAGTTGATATGGGGAAGCTTATATGTTTTTCAGATACTGTACCATTTCTGACAGCTTTCATTGGTTGGATGGCTCGTTGATGCTGTCAGATCCCTATTGGTGAAAGACATAATAATGTGGATCCCTTAAACAGTGAAAGCTATGATGTGGGTTTCTTAGGAAAAGTTTCTACCAGTGAAAACCATGATCATTATCATCATCCTCATCCTCCTCCTCCTCCTCATCATCATCATATGGAGTCCCTATCAATGGAAGCTATGAATAATGTAATCCAAGATTAATGTAAGCTAAAATAAAACACTCCAACCAGGACACAGTCAGGGCATGACTGAATATGTTCCAACTAAAACCTTGCAAATCTAGGACTCCAGCCAGAATAGCTGATATGGCACAGGTGTCTGGGACCCAAAGCCAGTGCTGAGCTGAAAAAACCCAGAGATAGTAGTCAAGTCACATTAACATATTTTATAAATCCTCCTTCCTTTGAGTGACTTCTGTAATTACCATGGGGGTTTTGGGGGGGAGGGTCTTTTTGGGGAATTTCAATATGTGGTCTAGTTACTTGCCTCAGGCTGCCCTGATGTGAATATACCACTTTGATTATTAAATTACTTATATAATCAATCTGGAGTTCTCCAGTCTTTTTTCTTCAGAATCAGATTAGATGGAGCCCTTGTTGGGGGAGCCTTGAATATTCCATTAATGGGGGATTTCTGGACAAACTACATGGAGATTTTGTTTTTATCCTATTTTTAACTGACCTAGATGAAATTTTTTGCTGCATTGAGCATTTGCCATTTGCATCTGCAACTGTTTTTATGACTCTTGCCCAACCCCTCAAAATTTAAAATTTATTTTTTAATAGCCTAGGTCTTTGCTAAAATATATATATATGTATTATTCTGGATAGTAGATTTAGTGGTGCTCCAGAATAATTCTTTAAATTGATTTGTTTTGTATTGTTAAACATTTCATCAAGTTGCACAAAAAAACTGGTAAATGACTGTTACAGTTCATTTTCAGAATATCATAGAGACACTGAAGCAGACAGTTCTCAACATACTGTAAGTTGCAGGTCTATTCCACTTGAAATTTGAATGTACTGTATTATTTTTAATCAAGTCTGAAGAAATAAAACCAGTTTCATGTGTTGCTTGAAGTGTTCTTGTTATTTTAAAGTTAGAATGGTATAATAGAAAGAGGAATGGACTAGGGTTCTGATCTCTGTACCTAGTTGATACATCACCTTGGGCCAGTTGCTTAACATGTCTGGACCTTTGCTTTCTTCCTCCTTCTTTCTTCAGAATGAAGAAGCAATCTCTAATGCCTTTTACAACTGGAATTTTATGAGTCTCATTTTGCATGCAGTAGTAGGTAATACTTAATATTTTACCACATGGTAGTTAAACAATAGGTTTTTTGCTATATCAGAAAACTTACCCATTCATAAGCATTGCCTATATAAAGTAACTCACAAAAATGACAGGATTACAAATGAGAATGCTTCAACAATGTTAAATCTGTAGAATAAAGTACCTTAACAGAGTCACTGTTTTTCCTAGACCATTTATAACAATGAAAGATGTTAAAGCAATGAAAAGAGATTTCTATGACTAGATTAGGAATTAAATATGCTATTGCTCAGAAAATATAGATTCACTGAAGGAAGGTTTAGAAGCATGGAACAGTTATCTTTTAAACTTAAAGAATTTCAGAGTAAGAAAGGTCCTTTGCAATCATCTTGGCATAGATTCTCGTATATTCTTCTCATTTTCAAGATAAAGAAACTGGGATTAAGTAAGGTTAACTGACTTGTACATGATCACTCAGTGTCAGAACTAGTACAGAGCAGAACCCCACTCTGCTGACTTTTTGGCCAATGTGCTTTTCACTATATTGTATAGTAGTTTTCAAGTATGAAAGTTAGTGATGATATATTTCTCTTGGTACATGATATCTCATGATACCATTTGAATCTTTAAGAAACACAATATACATCTTAATATTGATAAAGAGAAAAGTAGATGCTTTAATGAATATTGGATGGAGTATTTGTGAATCACTTTTTAGCTCCTCTGTTTCTTACACCAGGGCAGCTAGGTAGTACAGTGGATGGAGTGCCAGACTTGGAATCAGGAAGATT
Source organism: Macrotis lagotis (assembly GCF_037893015.1). NCBI lineage: Eukaryota > Metazoa > Chordata > Mammalia > Peramelemorphia > Peramelidae > Macrotis > Macrotis lagotis. Next base: position 170,485,427 of record NC_133658.1, on the reverse strand, counting down.
CATTTTCATGAATCCAAACCTGGCCTCAGACTCTTACCAGCTGTGGGACTGTCACTTAATCCTGTTTACCTAAGTTTCCTCATCTGTAAAATAAGCTGGAGAAAGAATTGAAAAACCACTTTGGTATCTTTGCCAAGAAAACCCCAAATTAGGGACATGAAGAGTTGGACATGATTAAAATAACCAAATAGCAACATTTCTATACCAAAAGAATTATAAATAGACATTTAGATCAAGGAAGGTCATTAGAGATCCTTCTTAGACAGTTCTCTCATTTTATAAATAATAAACCGAAGCTTAAATAACTTGTCTAAAGTAAGATTATTTAATTGCATATCATAGACTCACAGAATGTAAAGATTGAATGATACTTCAGCAATCTTTTATTCTGATCAGTGCTTAGAAAGAATCTCCAATATTACACTCCAACAAATGATTATCTAACTTTGAAGACTTCTAAGGAGAGAGAGCTCATCACCTCCTAAAACAGCCCATTCCAGTCTTGGACAGCTCTAATCATGAAGAATGTTTTTTCTAATACCAACTATATATTGACCTCTGAAACTCCAACTCATTGCTCTGGATTCTGCCTAAAGAGGGGTTTAGGGGAGAAGGTGCATGTAGAACAAATCTATTCTATTCTCTACCAGCAGTTCTTTTCAGTTGTTAGGTGTTCCCTCTTTCCCACTATCCCCAGTCTTCTTTTCTTCAAGCTATTTTCATTTCCTTCATCTTATTTTCTCTTTGACATTAATTCAAGTCTTCTAAGCATAATAGTTGCCCATTTCTAGATAATATCCATATTATTGTCTGTCTTCAACTGTGGTGCCTAGAACCAATGTTTCCAACAAGGTCTGACCAGGACAGAATACAGTAGAATTTTTGCCTTCCTTTTCCTAGAAACCATTCATATGACTCTTTATGCAGCCCAAGATTTCATTAGATATTATTTGGCTGAAAAATTACTCTGTTTATTTTGAACTTGCACAGAAATAGCACAATTTTTTTTCAGAACAACTATTCATTAGAAAGAACCTTAAATCTGTTTTAAGCTCTAATTGTACAACTGTTCATTGCTTTCCTTTCCTCTTTTATGTGATACTCTTCTATGCTTGTACATCTTGAGAAGCCTCTCCATTTCAGATCTCTTTCCCCACTGAAGCCTTCCTTCTGTTTCCTTTAGGAATGCTTTATTCTCTACAATAACCTGGAGCGTGGTAAGGTGTTCTTCAAATCCCTTCATTTTTTTTGATAGAATCCAGACAATAGTGTCTCAGCTGCAAAAATAGAAACATAGTTAAATTAATTCATTGCACATTTTTTCCAACTCTTCATACTTGAGATTTTCTGCTTTGTTTATCTAAATTCCTTAGGGAATTCAAAATACTACAAAATACTAACCCTAAACATCAGCTTAAAATTTTTATAGCCAGTTGTAACTCAATAATTGACTCAATCTTTCCTTAATCTTTTCAGTAAGTCCATAACCACCTCTCCTTTATCCTTGCACCAACCTTTGAGTTCACCGATATTCATACTACTCATTCATCAATGTTATCCTTGTATTATTCTCTAAATCTCTAAATATTTTTACCTTATTAAAAAGTTTTTCTTTATCTTGTTAATAGCCATCTCTTTTTACTTCTTGATTCTTCTTTTTCAGGTTCTATTCCCTAATTCTCCCTGATCCTTCTTAATTTTCTTTAATCTTTTTATGTCCTCTTAATTGATCTTGATTCATTCCTCTTTTACTCAATAGAATCTTATTAGTATCTAGGCCTGAAGATTGTTCTCCAAATTTTGACTTTCTAAGTTCAACTTTTGACCTACTTCATTAATCCAAAACCTTCATTGCCACCTACATAATTTCCCTCCTTTTATTTGTCTTGATCCTTTCCTTCTTTATTTCTCCCAACTTTCTTCCATAGAAGCAAGAAATCAGGGAAAAACTTCCCTCATACTGTAAGGTCAGTTGATTGAGTCCATATATGCATACCATAAACATGTAAATACATATATAATATACATTTTACAGATGAGGAAACTGAGGCAAATAGGATTATGGTAAGTTGCCCAGGATCATACAGCTACTGATCATCTGAAGCCAGATTTGAACTCAGGAAATGAGTCCTTTTGGTTCTAGGCCCAGCACTGTATCCACTGTGCCACCTGGTTGCCCTCAACAATAACAAATATACATACACAAAAGTAAATGAATATTTACATGTATGTATGTTTTTTAATAAAAGGTTTTTCTCTATTCTCTGACAGAATCAGAAAATAACATGAATTTTATAGTCTTTAAGGACCTCAGGGGCCATTAATCCAATGAATATATGAAGAAGAATCTCCTCAGTTCTGTATACAAGTATTCATCTAACCTTAACTAGAAGTCTTCACCTATAAGTTTGTCTAATTTAATCTATACCTGACAAAAATGCTCTCGACAACATCTGATTGTCTAATTTTTGTTTTAAGACTCGAACCCAGTCTAGGGAAAGAACACTACCTTCTGAGGCATACCATTCTATTTTTTTAGATAACTTATTGTTGGTAAAGTTTTTTCTTATATTAAACTGAAATCTTCCTCTCTATTTTCTACCCATTATTACTAATTATTCTCTTGTGGCTAAGCAGAACAAGTATAAACCTCCTTACTTGGGACAGCCTTTGAAGTTCTCTATTTAAGTCTTTTATCCAAGCTAAATATTTCTAGTTCATCTAAGATATCCTTCCTAAAATGTAGTATTTTGAACTCTACATAGTAATTCAAAATGTGATCTGACCAGTGGTACTACGTTACTCATTTATTCTCTGTATGCAATCTAAAATCACTTTAACTTTTTTTTTTTTTTTTTTGCTGCCCTATCATATTGTTGGATAGAGGGCCAACCTTAGTGTCAAGAAGGAGTCTTTATTGATAGGATTACTGGGGTTAGGAATTTGAAAGGAGAGGACTATGTAGAGTTGAATTGGGTTGAACAAGACCTCCAAATCTTTTTCAAAGGAGCTGCTCTTTAGCTATATATTCCCAATCCTTCGTTCCTCTCTGTGTGTCACCTGAGTCCTATACTTGAAGAACAAACTTTC